>NW_011888882.1:5179312-5181077 GCF_000151845.1 Pteropus vampyrus
TTGTCTTTGGTTGGTAGAATTCCGGGTGATGTGTACTCTTTGTGTTTTTCTATGTTTTCTGATTCTGGTCTTGCATTGAGCATATATTACTTTTATAATTTTAAAATGTTTTAAACTCTCTATGTGCCTAAGTCTTTAACGTAAGGTATACCAGTTAAGGAAAAATGACTCATGATAAGTGGATGAAAGATTTATGACTTCTAATATAAATTTTATCCCTCTCTTTAGAACTGCACACCATTTTTGTAGTTATAGAAAATCTGTAAAATTAAGGCCAATGGAAATACAATAGTATAATCGTGACACATTCCTGCATGTAGAATTATAGTTTTAATCATGTTTACATTTGGGAAGACAATGTAGTATACACTGAGTTGTGGTTTAACTTATATCCTTCATAATGTGGGCAAAAACAGTACAATTATTTCTATTTGGAAACAGTTCTGTTTGGTGATTATTTTTAGGGTTCAAATTTAGTAGCTCTACAGTCATGTGGATTGTTAGCAAAGCTGTAGACATCAAGTTAGGGTATTGCTTTGGTGGATAGTCTTAATTTTGTATTTCCAAAATTTTTGCAGCCATCTTTTATATTTCATTTTCCTTAGAATCATGTATTTTGAGAGAAGCTGGGTGGTAGGTAGCTCCCTTTCCCCCTTCCTCTATCAGGAAAAGGCTTCACAAAGGACAGGGTGCTCAAGCTGAATCTTGAAGTTAAGTGTCTGAGTATTTGCACTTTGGAATAAAGGCCTTTCTGACAGTGAAGCAGCTGCATTATGAGACAGTATGGTCACTGGGCAGCCTAAAGGTAGTTTGGTGTGGCTCGAGGTAGGATGCAAGCAAAAGGCCAGCCAGTGAGAAAGCTGGAAAATCATGTCAAGGAGCTTCAGTGTTGATACCTTTAGAAATATTTTTAGGATAACAGAAACTGCTAATAGTATCATTATTTTGTTTGATCACATCTTTAATAAAGTGCTCACATATAATAGATACCACAGATTTAGAATCAAGGGGTTCTGAACCATGGAAGTTTCTGTGAGATTATGGTTTCTCTTTTTTAAAAAAATGATGGACATCTTACCATATCACCGTATTGATAACTGAAGCTATGTTGTTAGTTCTTAATTTAAGAACACCCTTCCTGAAGGATCTTTAAATTCCTTCTTCTTCCTTCTCAATTCCCTTAGTTCTGACCCTTCCTTCCCACCCCATCTTTACCAACCTCTGACTTCCACAAGTTGCCTCTGCTCTAGGAGCATCTTTAAAGAATATGAGTTAGAAGTAAAGGAAGGGAGGAAGCTGAAGAAAAGATATAATGGTTTAGTAGGTGATTTTGCCATCCTCAGTTATAAGGAGGCCATTCTGTATCATGACCTGATGTTGCTTGATTTGTTTTTTTTTATTTTTTTACTTTTTTTTTTTTTAATTTCAAGTCTTCAACCAATTAGATAATTCTTTGGGCTAAAGTTAGCAAACAATCTGGAAATGGTCATATATGAAGTCTGAGGTGATGTTTACTTTCTCGTCCTTCCCCATAGATTCTTCTCTCTTTATATTTAAAAAAATATTTGTCTGTACAAAGCAAAACGATGTGAAACTACCTCTTTGAGCCTTCAGTGCCCCTCCATTCATAGCCAGGTGGTTTCTCCTCACCATTAACTGTCAAGGGCAGCCTAGCTTTTGTTGCAATCTGGCTTTGATTTCCACTTTCAGTTTAATTCAAAAAGTATTTATTGAGTGACCACCACATGACTGACCTTATTCTCTG
>NW_011888882.1:5182270-5201136 GCF_000151845.1 Pteropus vampyrus
ATAGGGATTAAAGCCCTTAATGGAAAGGAATAAAGGAAGTAAAGAGCAGGCAAAGAGGATGAAGGGATGGCTAAAAGGGAAAAAAAGACAATGTAAGGTAAGTAGTAAAGATTCATGAAATTGAAGTTCATGAAAGTTAAAAAGACGAACAAGCTTTCTATAGATGTTCTGACTGCATACATGGTTTGGTTGCCATGTTGATGAAAACAGTCTCTTGATTGCATCCCTCAGTAGTCCTTTAATTTTACTTAATGACTGAACTTTGTTCTTAATTCTGACTAGTCATTTTGTAGTTACCTTCCTGATCAAACAGGTGATTAGGCAGTAGATGGTGTTTGTAACCAGAGCAAACACATTTTAAAAAAATTTTTTTAATGGTGACATTGGTTAACGAAATTCAGTAAGTTTCAGCTGTACATTTTAACAGTAAGGCATATATATATTTACATTGCAAACACGTTTTTTGAGACCAAAAGAACAAAATGTGTGCCCTCATGATTATCTGTTGTATTTGAGCTACGTGATCTTCTGCCAATATTCTGAAATTCTCAGATAGCCTAGCTTTAAAAAAAATCTTTTATTTTGGTGATCTCTGTATAGATAAACAATATTAACTAATCTTTAATTTCAATCTTGTCAATCCCAGAGACTATTAATGTGTATAACTTATAATGTGGTGCTATTTCAAATGTATATATGCTGATTCATTTTTAAAAATTCATTCAAGTCTCAGTGTTTGTTGTGTTAAGTGTCATCTCAATACATCTTTTTAGAGTTTTCGGAAATTTTTTCTTCATTACTTTTCAAGTTGGTCATACCAAGAATTGCCATATAAAAACTCAGCTTAATATAAAATGATTCTTGGTTTTGAAATGGAAATTAAAAGGTCATTAAGATTTTTCCTGAGCACTCTATCCAAAATACTATTAGCATAATATCCTAGAGCAGTGGTTTTTAAACTGTTTTGGCTGTTACCCTAATCTTGTTCTGGCTCTCTTTCTTGCTCATAACCAGTGATATGCAATGGTGTTTTCTGTTATTTTCTATACTAGTCTAGTTTGAGTGATATCACTTGGAGTGCTGGGGGTTGCTGGTTGCCACTCACTAAACTGATTTTATAATCCAGTAATTGGTTATAAGTTGCAGTTTTAAAAAACAATATCTTAAAATATAGATTTTTATAAAAATTAATTTTTAAAAATGAAGAATAGTATAGGGTGGCGAAGCAAAATTACTCATAATTTGTTCTTCTGGGTAAGTCCTTTTGACATTTCAGAAATATTAAATAAATATACATAATGAGATTAAAAAATACAGAAAGATTTTAAATGAAAAATTTTAAATCTCTTATCCTTCTTCACTTAGTCCTTCTGCACAAAAGTAACTACTATAAATGATTTCTTATGACCTTACTAACGTTTGTTTATGCATATGCCAGAACATGTAGATCTTTTAAAAATACCAAGAGATGCTACATATTCTGTTCCATCTTTATCTTTATCACTTAATATTATATCTTTGTAATCTTTCCATATTAACAGTATGGATCTATCTTATTCTTACAGCATTCTTTTTTAATGGTTATATAATATTTTGCTATGGGAATGGACCTTAATTTATGCAACCAGATTTCTATTGATACAATTTAGATGCATTTATTAAGCTTTAAAAATTTTCTCAGTCTGAGAGTTGAAAACTATATTTTCATTGCTTCAAATTCATTCTTAAATTAAGTGAGATAGTCATATAGTCATATTTTTATATGATTTTTTACTTAATTTATATTTATTTTTGTGAAATGTCTATTTATATTTTCTGCCCATTATCTTATTGAAGTGTTTTTCTTTTTTAAAAAATGATTTTTATAAACTCTATAATCAAGCAAATTAGCCTGTTAATGTCTTATAGTTTGGTGATGTTTTCAAAGTTTGTTAGACTTTTGACTTTGTTTAGGATATATTATCTGTACAAGATAATTTTGTAGTCAAAGTTATCAACCTTTTCCCAGTGAATTTTACTTAAAAGGAGCTTTCCCCATAGCAGGTGTAGTATTTGTTTATTGAAGAGTGTGACCAGAACTTATGTTGGAGAATTACATTTCAAAGAGGAGAGTATAGTGAGATTTGACATTTTATATGTATTTTTCAAGCCGCCTTGTATAGACATTAAATTTCAAAGCTCCAAGATCATTTAAAGAAAGCTTGCTTTAAAGTTAATGTTCTTTTTTGCATGTGCTCTGCTAAACACAAAATTATTGAAAGTTATAATATTGTGAATTAGTTTTCATTATTATAGTGATTTCTAATCTTTTCCTAATCATCGTTTAACATATTTAATAAAAGCCACACATGTCAAAATGAAACTCTTTAAAAAATTAAAGTTAATGCTCTTTGTGGAAGTATTTAGGATTTATTGATTAAATCTAGTAGATGTTTAATAGAAAAGAAACCACTTATTTTCATTGTGGAAACTCACCTCCTTCTGTGTTGTCTTATAATACATATAAAGGTTTCTTAGCAGAGTAGGAAGGAAGTAGATTTTCTGCTTAATGGATACAATATAGTAGTAATTTCCTGGATTGTATTTTGCTCAGGTCATTTAGTTGTTTTCCCTGTTACTGCTCTTAAAATTCCTGTGAGGTCTTCAGGAACTATAAATGATTAATTTATTTGAGCCATGACTTCACTGTGTTTATCTTTTATAGAGTCATAGTGATGTGAAATATGTTCAATTATTCGTACTGGTAATTTATCCATTAATAATTAATCAGAATCCTTAGCTATAAATTGTAAATATAAGTACAATTTCTTATAGTTTCAGGGGTGGGGTGTTCTGAAAATGTCCAACACATATTAGACAAGTTTATTCAGAAATCAAAAGCCCTTACCTCTCTCCGCAGATCCTTGGCCAGCATGGTCCAGACATGTGTGTGCACATGCACATGCACTGTGTGTGTGTGTGTGTGTGTTTGTGTGTGTGTGTGTGTGTGTGTGTGTGTGAGAGAGCGAGAGAGAGAGAGAAAGAGAGAGAGAGCGAGAGGAAAGAGGAGGGAGGGGAGGAGAGGGGAGAGGAGAGATGAATTCCAGGGCTACTTGATTGTCTGTTTTTACTCAAAAAAATTATAAACTGTATGTTTTAGAAATATAAGTTATAAAGGTATGGGTTAGGTGTAAAACCAGATAGCTCGAGAGTGTACCAAGATTAAAAATAGGTTTATCATGGCCATTTAGGATAAAATTACTACTTTCTTTTGCTTAATTAATCAAATACCAATTTCAAGTTATTTTTCAAACTCAGTAAATTCCTTAAACAATCTCGTTTGAACATTTAGTTTATAAAAGATAACGGCAGTTTTGAAAATAATATTTTTTCAGTGTGGAATACATGTCACCTAACCAACGTATATGAAAATTTGTGTACTATTGCTTTCATTTTCTCATTCAACAAAACTTGTTGAGTGCCTACTTTGTGCCAGGTCCTGTGCTAGGTGATTTTATAAATATTCATCTGGAAAGAAAAGAGTTCTATTCAATTACATAGTAACAGAAGTCTGCGCTAGCAAATTTAGAATAAAGTAGGCATTTCATTTGATATTTTCTCCTAAAAGATGAATAGTGAAGGAGTTCTTAGAATCGGTATATTCACATGATAAGAATATCTGCTAGTATACTTCCTTGTTGATTGAGGCTCCTTAGTTCCTTCTTCATTAGGAGCACCTTCTCTGACTTTTCAGACTAGGTTAGGTCTGCTGTATTGCATATTTTCTATTTTGCTTAATAATCTCACCATGATTACAATTTAAAAATTATTTGTTTAATCTGTCTTCTCATTGATTTTTATTAGGCCACAACTGCCACAAACTCCCTGAGACTTCCTGTGCCTGGAATATGCTAGGCATTCAAATGTTTATTAATGAATTTTGACCTTTTGAAATTATTGTTACCTGCTAAGTATTTTCTATCATGCTTCTGCCTCATCCCCATGTCGTAGGGCAAGGCCTTATGGGAGATAATGAGTAATGGGCAGAATTCTGTGTAGTGGAGACCTTGAGAGCCTATTTATGATGACTGCATAGGGAGTATCCTTAAGATGAAGGCCACAACATATGCCAGTTATGCCTTTATATCAGGGCAAAGCTCACTGGTCCTTAACTTGGATCTTATCTACCTGCCTCATTTTTGGTTAAAATCTTTACTGTGTAGTTTTTTTCTTGAGTCTCAGTCCACCTGCTCCCCTCCTACCCTCCCCACCCCCCGAAAAAAAAAAAAAAAGCAGGAAAAAATGGATTTAGCCTTTGGGTGGATGGTTTTGAATGTTCTGTTTAGGGATTTTAACCTTGAAGTCATTTAAGATTTTGGAATGGGAGAGCTAACATTATCAGATTTTCTATTTTAGGAAGATATTCTGATGTCAATATAGTATGAATTAGAAGAGATAGGAGATAAATTATCACACTCATTAATTCAGTCAGCATTTGTTGAACACACACCATGTGGTCTGGCTTGTATAAGACAATGGAAATGTGGAGATGGAAGACATAGTTCTAGCACTCTAAAACCTTACAATCTGTTAGGGAAGATAGATAATTAGACTATATTACAATTTTATTTATTAGTGGTTAAGAGAACTACAGTATGGATGGAAAAACGAGATACACCCACTTCTGACTAGGAGTTTCAGGGAAGGCTTCTTAGAAGCAGTGATAAATTGTCCTTTTTAAAGTCCTTTCTACAAAGCAAGTAAGCATTAATTAGGCAAAGAGGATAGAGAAGCTCTTTCCAGGCAGAGAGAAGAGCGTATGTGTAAATACTAGTTAAAGTTTTATTTTAATGATCAAGGTGAGAATTCATGAGTGGTATTTTAAAAGGCAGAGCACGTAGCACATGTTCAGTGACTGAACACTGATTGATTATAAGGTTTTGAGCTTTTGTTGGTGATTGGGAAATACTGGTGTAATTTCAGGAATAGTGGACACACTGACATAGAGGTGGGCAAGTGATGATCAGTTTTAGACCTGTGAATTCTGAGGGACAGTGGGATTTCCATGTGGACATGCATATGCATAGTTGGAAATTGATGTCAGGGTTTAGGATAGAGATTAGGGCTAGAGATTGGGATTTGAGATTCTCCATAGAAATAGTAGCTAAACTTAGACACATGGGTAAGAGGTCAAGAGAGACTGAAGAATAGAGAAGGAAAAGAAGACTAGAGACAGAATTCTGGAAAATAAGACAATCTTTTTTTTTTAAGCCAGGATCTAAATAAGGAGTTTTAAATTAGTTTTTTTTTCCCCTTTCATTTTACTTCAAGGAGAAAAAAAGATAAATGAGAAGGACATAAACACTTGTTAGGAGTTTATTTATTGAAACCCCAAGGCATTAAAGACAAATTTAGTTTTGATAATTGTGAAGGTAGGGAAAGTTTTCAGCAAGGAGCTTTGAAACAAGAAAAGATTTTCTGATTACCCCTCAAAGAATCAGAAAGCCCCTGAGAATTCCAGGTGATATAGGTTTAACTTTGTAAACTCTTTATTTTGATTCGCATCTTTCATTTTTCATATTTAAACTTTGTATATTCAGAGTTCCATTGATTTATAAAAAGTATATATAGTTTTCTCATGGAATATGTTACATAAAAGATTAAGTATTCATACTTAAAAAAACATATACACTATCATAGGGTAAGTAAACTTATTTATTCCAGACCTTATTTGGTTTCAGATCTCTCTCCCAGCCCAAGTACATATAGTATTTGAAGTCACAGAGAAAAGGAAACCAGATTGATGCAAAATGGAAAGGAAAATAAGTTTGATATAGCCATAGTATTATTATAGACTGTACTGAAGGATTGTTTCGGGCACTTTGGTGAGGAAATGCTATGGTATTCCCTATCACAGCCTGTCTTTGTAACAAGTATCTCTGACTGCCTGGAGGAGTGGTTAGCCTTTTTCATCTAAGTACAACAACAAAAACAGCTGTTGTTTATTGAGAATTTATAGTATAGCAGACATTCTACATATATCATGTCGTATAGTTCTCATAACATTCTTGCATATGATGGTTATAAGAGTAATAACTCTTAATTACTTAATTAGAACATAATACTTAATATGTTCTAAGCATTGTATTATATAGTTAATGTACTTACATTCACTTAATCCTTACAGAAACTGTGTGTATGTTTTGTTTGGCAGTACATATTTTTATTCTTCTGTGAGGCCCAAAAGGGGTTGAGCAACATGCTTTAAGTCATACAGCTCTTAAGTCAGGACTCAAATTCAGGTCTCTGAATTCTGTAACCTGTTACTTCTACTTAGTGGCAATGGGGAACACAGACCTGCCTGAAACTTAAGACCAGTACCTAAGCAGTGTCATTAAAGTAAAAGCAAAATATTTAAGGCCACCTCCAACCAAGGCTGGGTTACCGTTTCATAGACCCTTTTTAAGGTATGAGTGCCACCTGCTGGAAGGTTATAATACATCTAGGCTAGCTTCCAAAAGGCTTGTCACAGGTGTGAAGGTGTCAGGTTTCAAAATGCTAATTCTTAAATTTCACTTTAGGAATACTGGGGCATTTTGAAGTTAGGTGAAGCTTCTGTTTGCCATAAAATACACTGCTTTGTTTATCTTCCTTTTTTGTGGGGTGGAGGGGTGGGTGGGGAGGATGGTCATACATTTAAAAAAATGATACACTTCGTGCTTTCTCAAATAAAGCCATTCTCATCAAGGGGAAAGTTCAGTGGTCAAGTGGATCATGCTGTTACTTATAACAGATCAAATAAAAACAGAAAATTGGATTTACTTTGAGATAAGCGAGTTATTGAAGTGTAAGAGGACTCTTTCCATTCAGATAACTTGAAAAAGGAATCTGGAACCCATGGGGGCACCAGAGACTTGGAGAACAGAAAGTGGAGAGAAAAGAGGAAGACACATATGTGGATAAAAATACAAATGCATTCTGTATTTGTTAATCTACACAAGGCTTCCCAGATTGAGTCAGGATCCTAAATAATGCTTTAGAGAAAAAAGTTTAGGATGGTAACTTTAGATTGTTATATGTTAGGACAGCAGTAAGTAGATACTTTATAATCACTATATGCCCTTGAAGGGTAAAATCTTGACATCTCTATTGCACATTCTTCCTTAGGCTCCTTTGGGATCATGTTAGTATTCAGTATCTGGCACAAGACATGTTATCATTCAGTGTGAGATTTTCAAAGGAAAATCATACTATACTTAACTCTTGTTTGGATGTGATTAAAACATATTTGTAGTTGCATGATGTCATGTTGAACAAATGTTTATGTGACAAGAGATTAAAGTCCATCGGTACAATCAAGGAAAGTCTCAGCATGACCATCTCCTTTCTTTGTATCTCTTTCATATCAACTGCCTAAGAAGCTGTGATAGTGCAATAGTATCTTATCTCAGCAGGTGGATTTCTGTAGAGAAAGGACTGTTTTTTGGTGTGTGTGAGTGTGTAAATTATAAGAGTAATACTCATTGTAGAAAATTTGTAAAATAGAAAAACAGAAAGAAATAAAAGTCACGTGTAATTCCACCACACAGAGATAACTATATTAATGTTTTGGTATGTTTCCTGTTTTATAAACATTTATATTTTGTAGCCTTTTACTATTACATCACAGTAGTATAGCTTGTCTTTTCTCATATGTTTAAAAACTTGGCATATATATATTTGAGGCTACAATATGTGGATATACCAATAATTATTTATTATTGGACATTTACATTGTTTACTGTTTTTATTTGTTTCTTTAGTAAATAGTGGTAAAGAAATTTACCTTTCCATTTGTTTGTTTTAGTAAGTAGGGTAAAGAATACACTTTTGTGTGGCATTTGTTAGGGCCTAGCGTTTTATTAGTATATCAGTCTTAAAGGTACCAGTGATTAGATTAATCTCTACTTTAGTTACTCAGGTGTGTCCCCCTTTAACCCATTTTCTTATGTATCATTTTCTTTAGGATTTTATTGTATTTATTGGATTCACAACCCTTTCAGGAAACACCCTCATAGTACCCTTTTGCTTCTTGAGTTCTACACCAGGTTAAATAAAAAGCTCACCCTACACTATTAAGAGCTATGTTTCTGCTCTTTACATCAAGCCAGCAATCTTATACTTCTAGCGGAGTGAGTACCAGTTGAGAAAACTTCATTTTTAAGCCTAAAGTAACTATAGCTTGTGGAAAGTTAGTGTCCTTAGAATAACTATTTTAGACATAGTCTATTTAATTTATTAAAAGCAAAAATATTCAAAACACCTTTTGAAAAGATAGCAAAGTTTTATAATATTCCAAGCTATTTACTGATTTATTTTTGTAAGAACCAGGTATGTTTAGTAGATTTAATTCTTTTGACAAATGTTTATTGAGTGCTTACTGTGTACTAAGTACCACTTTAAAACTTTGCCTTCATCAAACTTAAACAAAATACAGTAAATAATACCTAGGTCCACAATTCTTTAAACGAAGCCTTGGGAACTGATGTGTTTTGGATTCAACATTTTTTAAAATTTTAGAAAAATAGTATGTGGTATATATATTATATATTTCCAAGCACCCAGGAGGGATCTGAAGTAGTAATCAAACCTATTAATATTTCTTTTGCATAAAAGTAGAATGTTCACACTCAGTAGGATAAAGGTTATAGCAGCTTCATGTTAGTGCAAGTGAGATATTTCCGCAAAATGAGTATTAAAGAATAATTTTCAAACAAGGTAAAATTACGACTGTGATATAGTTATAAAATGAACACGTTTCTAGTGATATTAGGGAACCCTGCTGGCAACACTGCTGCATGGTTTACTTACAAGGCTCCTCATTTTTGGCTTTTACCTTATCTCTTGCTTTACTTCCTCAATCAGATAACAAGGGAACCCTAGTGACCATGATCAGTTTTGTGTTTTTGAAACACCACTCTGGCTGTAGCATGTCAGATGAATTAGAAGAAGGAACAAAATAGACATAGATAACATTGTTTTGCTAGTTTTTTGGTCCTCATCTGCCTTACATTGATATTTAGATACCCTTAGGCTAGAAAAGTTATAAAGGTATGCAGTAATGGAAAGTGCATGTTGCTGTTCTAGCAAATGCAGATTCGGGGATGAGGGAAAAATTTCTACTAAATGCATGCAGTTGCAAACTTTATAGTCTTCCCTCTTGTATATTACATTAAAAAATAATCTATATGGTATTTTCTCAAGAAATTAAACTTAGAATTACCGTAGGATCTAACAATTCCACTTCTGGGTATATAAAGGAATTAAAAGCAAGAACTCAAACAGATATTTGTACATCAGTGTTTGAGGCAGTATTATTCATAATAGCCAAAAGGCAGAATCAACCCCAGTGTCCATGGGATGATGGAAGGGATGAATGGATAAGCAAATGTAATATGTACATAACAATGGAATATTATTTTGCCTTAAAAAAAGAGGAAATTCTGACACATGCTATAGCATGAATGAATCTTGAAGGCATGTTATGTGAAAGAAGCCAGACACAAAAGGACAAAAATTGTATGATTCCACTTATATCAGTTACCTGTAATAGTCGAATTTTTAGAGACAGAAAGTAGAATAGCCGAGAATGGGGAGATGTTCGAGGTACAGAGTTTCAGTCTGAGATGAAGTTCTGGAGAAAGGACAGTGGCCATTGTTGCATGACAGTGTTAATGTACTTAATGCTACTGGACTGGATACTTAAAAATGGCTAAAATGGTAAATTTTACGTTATGTTTATTTACCGCAATAAAAAAAGGTGACCTAGAAATCCCATGCAGCTGTAAAAAAAAAAATAATAAGGTTTCTATATAGTACTAATATTGTACTGATACTAAGAGATTTCAAGATAAAGTAAAAAAGAAAAAAAGTAAAGTGCTATCTTTTGTGCAATTAAGAGCAGATAAAAGTATATATTCACATTTGCTTTTATTTGCATAAAGAAACACAGGAAGGATTAACAAGCAACTAATAAAATTTATTTTTAGGAGGCACGAGGGATTGAAATCACTGGGGGCAGGAGTGTTAATGGGGTGTCTCAGTCTATATCCTTGTATTTACTTTTGATTTTTGAATCATGTAAATGTATTACCTATTCAAAATAATGTTTAAACATGGGACTTAAAGTAGATTCATTGTAGAGAGATCAATAGTTCGTAGTTCTAGAAAACATAATTTCTGAGAGGTATTGATTACATATTGCTGCATGTGACATCCCCTTTCTCAGATAAATGAGGGTCCAGGTGTCAAAGGTCTGTGCTGTTTGGTGTTTCAGTAGCCTGGTTTAGATGCAGAAGTTTCACCTCCTTTTTATTGCAAGCGGCAAAGAGAACACATTTGAGATGGAGACTTAATAAAGGCCAACTCTCTAAGTTCATCAGTACCAAAGAGTCAGAAAGAGAGGGAGACAAGTCATTGTGCCTGGAGTGAGACCTGGGGTCCAAGGACTAGAAGGTTGGCCATGGCAAGTGGGGTCATTAAACACTACTCTGCTGACTCTAGGAGCCTAAAATATTCAAAAGCAGGAAACTGGTTATAGCTCTGCATTCCTCCAAAATGCCACGCTCTCTGGTCATTAATTAGGAACATATGTATAACATTTGCATCTGAAGCAAGAAGTAGGGTTGTTTATCATTTCTTAGGCAGTGAGAACAGAGATAGCAGCCGATAACTGCGTACCCACCTAATCTAGCCCCCTTCTCTCCCTCCTCACCAAGGGAGTAGGACTCTTATGTCTTCCTTGGTCATTTCCCTTCCAGCTTCTCCTTTCCCACTTAGATCCACAAGAAATACAGATAAAATGCTGAGGCAGGCTGTGAAAAGTGGAAGGCTGGCTACGGGCAGCCTAGCCCATCCTAGCTCTTACCTCTTAACTGTGTTACAGGGCATGTGGGTTGGAGAGAGAACCCAGGGAGTCATATTTGGGAATCGTGCCCAAATTATACCTGGTAGACCACCTTCTAGCACGGTTGTTAAGAGAGAGAGCTGAGGTACAGAGTCAAATTGAGAGAAATGAGGACTTAGGAAATCTATCATTGAAAGTAGTAAAGAATTAGGCAAACAGGGAATAGTCTGTAAAAGTTCCCTGAGATGGAGTTCAGATGATTGTTTTTACATGATTCCAGCACAGGCGCTCAAAGTATGCTTTACTTATTTAACGTTACCAGCATGGGTAAGCACTTTATTTTTCTCCGCCTCATGGATCTGTTTGTCTGTCTTCTTCACTACACTGCACTTGGAGTTGAAGATAAGGCCTTCTGGCAATAGTGGAAGAAGCATGGACTTTGGAATCGGGCAGATCTATTTAAATCTAAACCTATTTGATTTTGGTCAAGTAATTTTTATTCCACTGAACCTCGGACTCTGTGTGCATCATAGGGTTGTTATAAGGATTGAAAGAAAGAAAAACATATACAATTAGCTTACACATAGAAAGTATTCAATAGTTTTGTTCCCTCTCCCTTTTTGAATCTTCTACAGAGCTTTACATTTAAAAGGCATTCAATATATTTATCAAATTGAGTAAGTTTTTCTCTACCTATTAAATCTGAACCCTGGTTAAGGACAACTGGAGGCAGGCCTATTTATCACGCTTTCACCTTGAACAGCTAATGTTATTGTTGCTAAATATTTTATCAGGCAACTGCCTGTTATGTGCCAATGCTGTTTTCACTTGCTGTTTTAGTCTGTCTGTCCTTATTATCAAAGTCCAGCTTGACGCTTCCACTTTGTGAAGGCCTATTTCTTTTTTCTATTTATAGGACCTCTTATCCACACCAATTTTTATCAGTAGATATGACAGTAATTCCTTTATACTCACTATTCTTCTAAAAAACCTCAACCACACGCTCTAGGCATGGATAAGTGTAGGGATTGTTAAATATCTTTCCTTCTTTTGTCAAATATTTATTGAGTATAGAGTGTGGTAGAGTGGATATAAACAATACTAATACATGATTCTGGCCTCTCAAGAAGCTTTTCCTCTGGTAAAAAAAAAAATACACACATACTAAAGTGTATTTAATTATTTAGGAATATATCTACTTTTGTTTACCATTTTACATTTTATCATTTAAAATGATTTCATTTTAAACACACATACATGTAGAAAAAGAATCAGAAAGATGGTATTTTGGGTAGCATTTTCTTTTTCTTATCAGGACTATCTAAATGTGCAAAAATTTCATTTCAAAGTTACAGGAAATTCATTATTCTCCCCTACTTGTTAACGGAATAGTGACCCCTCTCTTCCTCTTGCATTCAGCTTTTGCGAGAATTGAAGCACCCTAATGTGATCGCATTGCAGAAGGTGTTCCTTTCTCACAGTGACAGGAAGGTATGGCTGCTGTTTGACTATGCAGAACATGACTTGTGGGTAAGTCTAAACTCACTATTTTTAGAACTGTTTTATGTAGGAGTGGAGAAATACATATGTGCACTACATATTGCTAATTCACATAAAAGAAGACTTGCTCTGTTGATTGTAGTTCAAAACAAATATAATAAACGTAAATGAAGATTTAAAAGAATTTGAGCAGCGAACATTATCTTATTTTACTGAGAAGATAGTATTTATAATCAGAAATTTTACTTCATAAAATGTTAATGAGCGGGAGCTTGTAATTTTATGCAAGTTTACCAATATGTGTAGTGAAAATTACTTTCTGTTGTGGTACACATGGAACCAGTACTTGTGCATAGTCGCTCTTTCTAAATTAAGGTCAATCTCTTGCAACATTTTTCTATTCGAAACTAACTCTACCAAATAGAAGTATCTGTATGATTTTACAAATATTAAGGATGTTTTAATCAATTAATAGAAGCCAAAAATTCTAATTCCATACTTTTAAAGTTAGGAATCAGGGCATTTACACATTTTTATCTGAGGAGTTGCTAAAAGTGAATTCGAACTTGGTGATAAGTTCAAATTTTGGACAATTAAATTTTGATTTAATGTAGAGTGGTTTATCATCTGTATAAATTACAAATCGGTTTAGGAATGACTTGAACAGACTTGTAGGTCTTGAAGGAACTTTTAGAATTTACGCCTTTACAGCAGATGTTGACAAGAACCTCTCGTATGTTTTTCTTCATTCTTTTCATGAATATTCAGTACCCATTTTGGCATGTTTTGGATATGGATGGGGTAGAGATGGGAGTATGGGAGGCAGGTAGAATATTTTTCCTTTTATTATAATACTTTTACAATCCACAATATGACATTTTGACATAAAAAGTTGAATATGGTGATTCAGTCGTATTTATTTTAATAGGACTGAAGTCCCCATTTTTCTTTCCTCCTTTCTAGTGATTTCCTATTGAATATTAACACTAGGAATATATCCTAATTTTATTCTGTGCCAAAAGAAGGTGGAACTTCCCAATAATTCAAATATAGACATAGTCAGTGATGTTACCCAATGTACTAAGTACTAACTTTTTATAGAATAGTGAAAATTTATAGTTTTTTCTTTTTTAAAAAATTCTTTTATTTTGTCAGTAGAGAATATAACTAGTACTATTTTTAGTTTGGCTTTTAAATATCAACCCTTTTTACCTTTTGGTCCTATTTAATGAAAATCTTAATGGTTTTGGCAACTCGTTATACCCACATTAAAACTGTCACATTCACTCCCAATATAGGTTCTGTTTTGGTTGGCCTTGTTATTCAAATCATTTTTCTTTGTGTCAATTAATGGCCTTTAATAAGTGATTTTAAAATATAGAGAATAAATTGGAGCCTTGATTATGTATTATTGACATAGACAAAGACTATGTATTATTATAGTATTTTTTTTTTAATTTTTAGCATATTATTAAGTTTCACCGTGCATCAAAAGCAAATAAAAAGCCCATGCAGTTGCCAAGATCTATGGTTAAATCATTACTTTACCAGATTCTTGATGGTATCCATTACCTCCATGCAAACTGGGTGCTTCACAGAGATCTGGTAAGTATGTTTCCTTTAAATTAATCCATATGTGTTTTTCATCCTTTCTTTTAAAAGATATCTTTTTTCTTGGTACAACTGTGATAAACATTAATTACAGAATATTTTGAAAATATGCATAGCATAAAAGAAGAAAATCAAAATCACCCGTAAACCTAATATCAAAAGATTAGTTATTAACATTTGGTGTATATTCTTCCATTATATTTATGCATAGCTGTAAATTGTCAGGGTGGTTTTCAACAAGTGATTGCTATAACCTTAATGGGATAGTCATGTGAAACAAGTACTTTTCAGTCCATTTTGTTTTTTGTATTATTGCTCATCATAAGTAAAAACATTAATGACTAAAGACTGAGTTCTCATTGTTTTTTTCTCTTAAGAGCTAAACAGAAATAATGACATTTCATCCTGTAAATAGAATGTTATCAGTATTAATAATAAATAAATGACTAAATCTAACAGGTGGAATATACTTATTAGGCAAATTAGCCAACATTCAAATGTTTGATTTTACTTTTTTATTCAGTACACACATAACAAACATGTGCTAATGTCAAATTACATGCTATTCATCTTTGCATTATTGCCATTTTAGTTTCTATCAGTGAGATTTGTTTGTTCTTAAGAAGATACAGATACTGAATAGCTGTAATATTTATGAATTTATAATTGGAAGTTTTATTTTCCTACGAATAAGAGCAGTTTCATGATCATTTATTTCTTAGGATTTTGGAGATTTTAGGGATATGATAGGGCTAAATCTAGGTTGATTCAGTTTAACTAATTGAGGATAAGTATTTTTTATAGAAAGGACTGAATACACAAGGATATCTAGTTAGTCCCCCTTGCTCCTTTGTCAGTCAGGCCTGTTCATCTGACTGACCATCTTGCTATATGTAGAATTGAAGTTAAATTGGGACCAAATGACAACGACTGCAAAGATGCAGATACCATTTCAACAGAAGCATTTCATCTCATAATTTTAAACTGTAAGGTTCTGAAAGACTGTCACCTGTCCACTTTCCTACTAACCATGAATCAGCACTTTTTAAATGAGTCTGGAGTGCATGAGGTTGTTCTAAATCAAAACCTACATAAATGGTTCTAGATTTAAATTTGCTATGTACTTTATGTAACCTATGTGAGTTATATTTTTGAGGTCACTATCGTGTTTGAATCATTGATCAGAATCTTTTATTGAAGATTAACTAATTTCAACACCTCACTGTTTTTTCCACAAAATTGTATACAGGCATACCTCGGAGACATTGTGGGTTTGGTTCCTGACCACTGCAATAAAGTAAATGTCGCAATAAAGCGAGTCACATGACTGTTTTTGGTTTCCCAGTGCATATAAAGTTATGTTTACACTATACTGTAGACTATTAAGTGTGCGGTAGCATTATGTCTAAAAAGTATACATACCTTAATTTAAAAATACTTTATTGCCAAAAGTGTTGTTCATCATCTGAGCCCTCAGAAAGGCCTAATCTGTTTGCTAAAGGTATTGCCTCAGTGTGGATGACTGCTGACTGATAAAGGGTGGTGGTTGCTGATGGCTGGGGTGGCTGTGGCAGTTTCTTAAAATAAGACAACAATTAAGTTTGCCAGATTGACTGATTCTTCCTTTCACAAATGATTTTTCTGTAGCATGTGATGCTGTTTGTTCGCCTTTTACTCACAGTAGAACTTCTTTCAAAAGTGGAGTCAGCCCTCTCAAACCTTACAGCCACTTCATTGACTAAGTTTGTATAATATTCTAAATCTTTTGTTGTCATTTCAGCAATCTTCGCAGCATCTTCAGCAGGAGTAGTATCCATCTCAGGAAACCACTTTCTTTGCTCATCCATAAAAAGCAACTCCTCATCCATTAAAGTTTTATCATGAGATTGTAGCAATTCAGTCATATCTTCAGGCTCCACTTCTAATTCTAGTTTTCTTGCTGTTTCTACCACATCTGTAGTTACTTCCACCACAACGTGGCTGTTCAGTGCAAGAGGCCTGCCTTACGACATATTTCAGCTTTTGACATGCCTTCCTCACTACGCTTAATCATTTCTGGCTTTTGATTTAAAGTGAGAGATGTGCGACTCTTTTACTTGAACAGTTGGAGGCCATCGTAAGTTATTAATTGGCCTAACTTCAACATTGTTGTGTCTCGGGGAATGGGGAGGCCAGAGGAGAGGAAGAAAGATTGGGGGAAGAGAATGGCCAGTCAGTGGAGCCGTCATAACACACACATTTGTCCATTAAGTTCGCCGTTTTATGTGGGTGTGGTTTGTGGCACCCCAAAACAATCACAATAATAACATCAAAGATCACAGATCGCCATAACAAATATAATAATAATGAAAAAGTTTGAAATAATGTGAGAATTACCAAAATGTGACACAGAGACACAAAGTGACAAATGCTGTTGGGAAAATGGCGCCAACAGACTTTCTTGCCGCAGGGTTGCCACAAACCTGTGTGTAAATAACGCAATATGTGCAAAGTGCAATAAAGCAAAGCACAAAGTGAAATATGCCTGTATTTTGTTCTAAATAGCATAGATTAACACATTTTATTTGAATGTTCCCTGGTACTAAAACCCATTATGACAAGGACTCAGTTTTCTCCCATGCAAGCTTGCTGTTGCTTTAGTGTCCTCTATTTTGGTTACGGCACCACCTTCCTTCTAGCTTAGAAATGTCTATTACCCCTTACAGGCCCTTGCACTCTACATCCAGAACTTGCATAGACCTTTCAGTTTCACCTGTAAAATATCTCTTTTTGTTCATCTAATTTCATCCCTAGTGCCTCAGTCCTAGTTTAGGCCTTTTATTATCTCTTTGTCGTAGTGTGGTAATAGCCTCTTGTCTCTTTGTCAACAATGTCTTTCCCTTCCAGCCCACCTTAGACCTTCCTCAGCGGCCTTAATTTCTTTCTTTCTTTCTTTCTTTTTTTTTTTAAATACATGTATTTATTTTAATTAGTTTCAAGTATACAGTACATTGGTTGGACATTTATATAGTTCACAAAACGATCCTCCCTATTGCTACCTCCCTCCCCTGGCCCTCCACTTAGCCATCGTACTAATGCTAACTGCATTCCCTCTTCCATGCTCCCCATGCCCAACTATCAACTACTAATTTGTACTTCTTTAACCCTTCACCCCATTCTCCTAGCCTCCCAACCCCTCTCCCCTCTGTCCGTCACCAAATTGTCCACTATATTTGTGAGAATTTCTTCTGTCTTAAGACTTCTTACTGTGTCTGTACATATATGGGTTGGAGTCTGATTGAGGAAGGCCCTAAATATCAGGCTAGGGATTTGTTTGTTTTTAAGTACTAAACGTTTGAGCAACAGAATTGAGTTATTTTTCTTGGATGAAATTTTTTTCCCCACTAAAGAAACCACCACTGATTGTTATTACCTCATCCATAACATGAGCACGGTGTCAAAAATATGTTCTGAATGTGGTTCTGACCTAGTATAGCATTTGTTTATATTTTACCCACACATTCACCAAATGCCTTTACTCCTTAAGTAAGAAACTCTAATAAGAGTTGAAACCTTGATCCAATAGGAATCTAGTCACAGACTAGATTCTTTTTGTTCATCGTGAGTCCTGATATCTGGACCATATTTTCATGGTTTTGCCAAAGTATTTTCAGAAGTAGAAGATTTAAACTGTATGTTTACTTTGTAGATATTTTGTGTAGTAGCTATAGAAATCTCAAGTATATCAAATACAAATAATGGTGTTAAAAAGAACATGATGGAGACATTTGAAAAATTATTTTTTTGTCTGTGAGCTTAAGAGTAGAGTTGCAATTTTAGTCGAGTAATTTTTTAAAAATGCTTCATTTCCAATTACTGTAAGAAATCTAGTTTTACACTATTTGTTAGTCACAATTATTTCAGAGTATGTATCATCTCTAAATTTTCATTTGATGTGAGAAACCTGGAAAATCCATTCAATTAAAGATGTTAGAATGAATATAAATTTTCAATATAATAGTTTAAACCCCTAAATTTAAAAAGTAAAATGAGTATTATGGACTTCACACACATTACAGAATCAGAAGTGTTACATCATCAAAGAGGTTGGTGTTTTTCATTGTGATCAATTTCATATCTGGAACAGTATTTTATTATGTCATTTGGATCCTAGAATTTAATACAGAAATAGACAATTTAAAGTTACCAAAAAGATTACTTATATTGAGGAATTCTTTTAAAAGGAAAAGAGAAAAGGAGCTGAATATATTCATCTTGGTAGAGAGACAGTGAAGTAGAGAAGTCTATAAATATTTGGAACTTGTAAACACTAAGGGGGAAAAGATGTATTTTAATTTTATAGCAGGATGTAGCTAACAGTAAGAAGATGAAATATAGGATGACTCATTTTTATGGGACTACTATTCTGGTAGGTTGGATGAATGCCAAGATTTAGTTTATCTCTTTTTCAAAATTATGGGCTTCTTGAGAGCAAGGATCATATCTCATTAATTTTGTATTCCTAGCATTGGCATGTTGTTTCTGCTCATAAGCTACTTGAATTGAATTTCAACAAAACATCTGCAATTGCACATTTTTCTTTAGCAGAGGTAGAGAAATGCTGGCTAAATGATAACATTGTTAAGTAGATTTATGGCTCCTTAGTTATAGAATATTACTACTGGATCAGTGACGTAACCCAAACTATAAACTATCTCTTTTTCATTTTTGTATCTCAGCACCTAGCACATGATCAATACTAGATCTTTATTGAGTGAAGGATTTGAAGGAATGCTCCAGGACCCTGATCATAGCTCTGTCTTTTAAAAAATATTTGTGGAGGCCCCATCCCAAAACTCTAATTTGAGTTTTAAATGATAATTATTGTTCACAGTAGTGGATGAATTTGTAG
>NW_011888882.1:5201186-5256330 GCF_000151845.1 Pteropus vampyrus
TTGTTTATATTTTACCCACACATTCACCAAATGCCTTTACTCCTTAAGTAAGAAACTCTAATAAGAGTTGAAACCTTGATCCAATAGGAATCTAGTCACAGACTAGATTCTTTTTGTTCATCGTGAGTCCTGATATCTGGACCATATTTTCATGGTTTTGCCAAAGTATTTTCAGAAGTAGAAGATTTAAACTGTATGTTTACTTTGTAGATATTTTGTGTAGTAGCTATAGAAATCTCAAGTATATCAAATACAAATAATGGTGTTAAAAAGAACATGATGGAGACATTTGAAAAATTATTTTTTTGTCTGTGAGCTTAAGAGTAGAGTTGCAATTTTAGTCGAGTAATTTTTTAAAAATGCTTCATTTCCAATTACTGTAAGAAATCTAGTTTTACACTATTTGTTAGTCACAATTATTTCAGAGTATGTATCATCTCTAAATTTTCATTTGATGTGAGAAACCTGGAAAATCCATTCAATTAAAGATGTTAGAATGAATATAAATTTTCAATATAATAGTTTAAACCCCTAAATTTAAAAAGTAAAATGAGTATTATGGACTTCACACACATTACAGAATCAGAAGTGTTACATCATCAAAGAGGTTGGTGTTTTTCATTGTGATCAATTTCATATCTGGAACAGTATTTTATTATGTCATTTGGATCCTAGAATTTAATACAGAAATAGACAATTTAAAGTTACCAAAAAGATTACTTATATTGAGGAATTCTTTTAAAAGGAAAAGAGAAAAGGAGCTGAATATATTCATCTTGGTAGAGAGACAGTGAAGTAGAGAAGTCTATAAATATTTGGAACTTGTAAACACTAAGGGGGAAAAGATGTATTTTAATTTTATAGCAGGATGTAGCTAACAGTAAGAAGATGAAATATAGGATGACTCATTTTTATGGGACTACTATTCTGGTAGGTTGGATGAATGCCAAGATTTAGTTTATCTCTTTTTCAAAATTATGGGCTTCTTGAGAGCAAGGATCATATCTCATTAATTTTGTATTCCTAGCATTGGCATGTTGTTTCTGCTCATAAGCTACTTGAATTGAATTTCAACAAAACATCTGCAATTGCACATTTTTCTTTAGCAGAGGTAGAGAAATGCTGGCTAAATGATAACATTGTTAAGTAGATTTATGGCTCCTTAGTTATAGAATATTACTACTGGATCAGTGACGTAACCCAAACTATAAACTATCTCTTTTTCATTTTTGTATCTCAGCACCTAGCACATGATCAATACTAGATCTTTATTGAGTGAAGGATTTGAAGGAATGCTCCAGGACCCTGATCATAGCTCTGTCTTTTAAAAAATATTTGTGGAGGCCCCATCCCAAAACTCTAATTTGAGTTTTAAATGATAATTATTGTTCACAGTAGTGGATGAATTTGTAGACTTCTGAAGTCTAGAGGCACAAATAACTATATGGTCTACAGATATTGTGCATGGAAATTTTGTGAACTCTAATTGAGGGAGAAAATGATTTTGTATATTAGTAATCTTTTGGGTTTTGTCATTAATGTCTACCAAACATTTTTGGATTTTCAAAATATCACTTCTGTCACAGACATAAAGACTTATTTATTTTATTACAGGTCTATAATAATAATAATAATAAATAATAAAAACTTGCCAGTACTTAGAATCAGATATGATTCAGTTGATTAAAGAAAATGATGCAATAGATATTCTACCTACAGAGAAATGTATAATATTTGATTTGGGATATTTTGTCATAGTAACTGATACAGAATTATATAGTTTTTGGTTTATTGATATATTTTATTCCTTATGACATCTACTTGTTCAAGTAGAGTTCTTACTGGATTTCCAACAGCATTCTAAGGTGTTTATGACATGTTGGCTATGTATATTTTAAGTTCGTGTATCTATTATCTATTGCATGTAACAAATTGACCCATAATGTAGTGGCTTTAAGCAACATTTATCATTCCACAGGTTCTGTGGGTCAAGAATCTAGGTGCAGCTTATCTGGGTCCTCTGTTTTAGAGTCTCTTTAAAAAGGTTGACTGGGAAGAATCCGGTTCCCTAGTTCACTCACATGGTGGTTGGCAGGATTCATTTCCTCATGAGCTGATTGGTTGGAGGCCTTCCTTGGTTCCTTGCCATAGAGCATCTCACAACATAGCAGTTTTCTTCAGGGTGAGCAAACAAGAAGGCAGAAGAGAGTGTGTGTTAGCAATAGGGAGGTCACAGTCTTCTGTAAGTTAATCACAGAAGTGCCATCTGTTACTTTTTGCTGTATTCTGTTCATTGGAAGTCACAATATACAGCCCATACTCAAAGGGAGTAGTTACGCAAGAGTGTGTATGCCATAGTTAGGGGTGATTTGAAACCACGTCCAAAGCTGCCTGCCACAGTGTCTGAGAGGCTTTTAAATGATATTTGGATCTTGTTATGGTCCTTTTTGTTTAACAGAAATATAATAAAGAAAATGCAAGGAGTTCCCTCCTTTCGTATAATTTTTCTCATGTAAAAAAGTTGCTCAGATGGTAAAAGTTGGGGTTAGTTCTGGTTCTAGAGAGCTAAAATTATTAGAATGTACCAATTATCCCTTCCTTTTTACAAATATTCTTCAATTATTTATTTCCAGAATTCAGTATGTGTTCCTTACTTTTCTCTTCCCCACCTCTTCCTTCCGCTCCTTCACCCTGCAGGTTTAATCTACTTAAATGTACAGGTTGTGTTCAGTTGAGATCTAGGATTTTTCATTTTGAACATACCTAGAGATTCCATCTTTATCACGTAGATAGAGGCCTGTGCTTATCAATAATATTAGTACTTTCTTATTTCTCTTTTTCACTCATGTGTAAAACAAAGGCAAAAATGTAAAAAAAAAAAATTTTAATGATGGCAAAACATTGTTTTCCATGGTTGCTAAATTTTAACAGCCGACAAGCAATGAAAGGAACCATGAAGAAGCATGAAATATTATAGTCCTTTAGCCGAAGAGAGCATTTGATGACTTTTTAGGAACGTCACTATATGAAAGTCAGAGATGGCCCCGTTTCTCTTCAGTTGAGAAAAAAAAAATTCTGTCCTGTTAATCATGATAGTTTGTTTAAAATAAGTGCTTGGTGGCTGGAGAATTGTCTGGTAATCTTTGTGTGTAGCACATCTTCTTTTCATACCTTGTCTGACAAGGAGCTACATCAAGTTTTTAATTTTGTTTGTGTTAAATGGAACTGATAAGGTGAATGTGTTATATCTCAAAGAAACCCTTAAAATTTTGCTGTAGCCACCATGCTAGCATTTTGTAAGCATTTTAATAATGCTTTACATTTAAACCTTGCTTACCTCTTATGGGAACTTTGAGATCCTAGACTTAAAAAAATACGTATTTCTAAGATAGCAAATCTGGATCCTTAAACTTTAGTTTCCTTATTTGTAAAATTAGGTTAATGATAGGTACTTTATATGGTTGTTGACCTCCTGGTCTTAGTTCCAGAGTTCCTGAATTCCTCCTAACTTCCCTTCTGTACATTCTTTCTGGATCTCATCAACAATCCAAAGATGCTTTTTTAAAAACCATTGTCTTCTCCAGAATTTTTTTACCCTGATATTCTTCCTAGACCCTTCTGCTTTACAAAGTAGAGCCCTACTATAAATAGGTGAAAATGCTTCTCGGTATTTTTTTTTAAAGTAGCCATATTTCATCCTGTTTATATTTAAATATTGCTAATATTTTTGCCAGCTCTTCATATTTAAAAATATGAAAGCTTTAAAAAAACTTGCTCGATGAGATCAAAATTAGTAGGTGATTCGAATATTTGAATAGCTTAGTTTTAATTCTAACAATTCCATGCTAAGCAAATGAATTTCTATTTATTTTTCATTTGACATATTAAGTTAACATTCTGCTTAAATAATGATGACAGAATGCAGTATTTATTTTAATGTGACTTAATTTTTCTAATTTCTTTCATAATGTAGAGCTAACAAAAAAAAAGTAAAGTATAGCTTGGTTATCTTCTAACCTGCAATTTTAGGTGATTTTAGACAGTTACAGATCTTGTCATACCAAAGAATCACTCTAGATTTCTTGCTGATGACCTCTGATTCCTAACTAGTTCTTTATATCTGTTCCTCGATAGTCTATGGCTTAGCTGTTCACATCTGCAGTGATGGCCTTTGATGGTGGTGATGTCATTATCCATGTGCAGTCCTTGTGCCTCTACACAAGGCCTTGTGAAGATCAGATGAGATCATGTTTCTCACAATGCTCTGGATGCTGTGACACATACCTTACACATGTAACAAGATATTATTGAAGCATTTTATAGGTATGGCTATGATTTTTGGGGGGGCATGACAGTTTTTTCATCATCTGCACCCATAGTCTAGTAACTGGAACTTTCAGCAGAGTCCTGCACATCTGTCAGTTTGCGTTCGAACACAATGCTCTACCAGCTGTTCCATAGGCAGGTGATGCATTCTAAGAGGGCCAACTTCAAAGGGGATGTGGTTAGACTCACAGTGGCCTATGAGGCCTCTTAAAGTTCATCTCAGGGACAGGGCTCTTTTGATGATCCGACTTTAGCATAAAGTTTTAGTAGCCTACAATGGCAAATACCTGTATCTAGAAGGTTATTTGCCAAACTAACTTAAGAGTCTAGAAGGTGTTAAATAAAAGTTAAATTGAATAAATTTAAAGGTTAAATTGGCTTTATTCATTGATTCTTGAATCGAGCCGCATCCCTCCCGTCTAGCAAGTAAAAAGGAGCTTTGCTGTAGAAGAGGAAAGGTTTTTAAAGGCGGAAAGGGGCGGAAAAAAGGAAATTATTAGCAAAGAATGCATTGTTTCAGGCAAGGTCGCCCTCCTAAGGAGAACGGAAGGGGCCTTTTGGGCAGATTGCCTCACTAGTGCTGACCAGGTAATTCCACATTGACAGGTTAAAAGTTACATTCCTGGGAGCTGAAACTGCAGTTAGGTTAAGTATTAAATCTTGGTTTCCCAACAAGGAGCCTAGCACAAGCGACTCCATTTTGGACCTTTTGTCTCTTTTGTAACAGAGAGTATATAGTCAAAATATATTCCACAGTGGTGACAATGGCAGGAACTGGTTAGAAACCAAGGACTACAGAAGGAGCTCCCGTACTTTGAGGCCTGTGTTTAAAACTGAAGAATCAATTCAGGCATACTATTTTATTAAATTAATTTTATTGAGGTATAACTTATATACAATAAGGTGTACCCATTTTAATTCCAAATTGATAAATTTGGACAAATGTATATACCTGGGTAATTACCACCATGGGGAATTCTATTTGACTAGCACTAGAGGATGATTGAAGATCCCTTATGAGAATGATGGTATCATCATGAAGAGGGGATCTTGCAAGGACTGATGAGTCATTTCACTGAGAGATTATTATATATGATGGGTATTTTGGGTGATCGTATTCTCTTAAGCACACTTCTAGATAGAAGTTTCCTAGAGATAAGGGCCATAAATCAATGGAGTGTTGTGCATTTTCCCAGTGTGCTTTTTCTTCTAATAATCCTGGCCTGGAGTGTCTCTCTAAGTGACTTGGGTTCTCTAATCCTGGGTCAGCCACTGTTCATGGACAGTGAACTTGGTTGAGGCTGTAGGTCTTTTGCCTCTGTTTCTTCATGAGTAAAGTGAGAGGGCTCATTGTGATAATTTCTACCTCTGACATTCTCAATTGCTCCTGATAATAAGACTAAATTATTTGATTTGAATATGAGTATCACAAATGTAAATAGAAAACTTCTTTCTACAGTGTTGCTTCCTTGCTGGTGGATTGTCCTCGTTAATGAACAGGATAGAATCTGAATGTCTTTGTAGCATTATTCCTTGCATTATGGTCAACGTGGAATATAGCTCGATTATATTCTCTTAGTGACCTTGAAGTTAGTTAGGTAAATAGCCTTCTAGATACATGTGTTTGTCTTGTTTTTTTATAATGGCTGCTTTTTATTGCTTCTTGTTAGAGAAAAGGAAACCTTATCTCTGCTGTTCAGGCCTGTAACCACTCCTAAAAAGCAAAGACAAAGAGGTGTATTGTTAACTGTTATGCAGCGCTGGGTTGGCAGGCATTGTTTACTGTGAATACTAAAGTTTGATTAACATAGTTGCTTATTACAGATACCTCTAGACCATTTTAAATCAAAATGAAATTAACCACAACATTTAATATTATCGACTGAGCCTTTTGAGCCATGCTTCTCTTGCTCAGGCCCGCTGTAAAAAAAACAAAAATAAAAATAAATAGTGATATTATAGACTGATCCTGATTTACAGAGAGCCTGCATCTACTTGTAGATGTGTAATTTTGAACTGGGAAGGCATTTTTTTTTGCTTAGAAACAGCTCTTTAAATAGTGATTAGGTTCTCTGAATACAAAGGCCTATTTAAGCCACAATATACCTAAATTATGACACTTAAATAGATCTATGGAGCCTGTCATTTTTTAACTAGATTATTTATTTATAACTGGATTTCTGTAGGGGGAGGCTAGTTTATAGACTTAGAATTTACAAACATATTTTGACCTCCTAATATATACCAGACACTGTGCTGGACACTGGGAATACAGGTATAAATAAAATATAGTCCCTTCCCTCAACGATTGATTACATGATGGAGAAGATACACATAAATGGATAATCATAAGATAATTAAGAGATGCTGATGTATAGTCAGGGATCTGCTGTGCATAAGGTGCTAAGTGCACAGAAGAAGAATACCTAGCCAGTTGGAATGGGGGTGCTCTTGGAAGACTCTCACTGAGCTGACTCTAAAAGGATAAGTAGAAGTTTATAAGATGAAAGGGGGAAGTGGTTTGGGAGAGCATTCCAGACAGGTGAGACAGCATGAATGAAGGCATAGGGTAAGAAACTGCAGTCACTTTGGCATTACTGGGGCAAAGCAAGAAGTAGTGAAAGAAGAGGCAGAAGAGAGAAGCAGGAACCAGATTATGGTGGATCTTAATTGTCATGTTTAGAAGTGTGGATTTTTCCTGTGGTCAGTTGGAGTTGAGCTGTTCAGGTTTTTGCTTAAGACAGGCTGTGTGTGACACAGGGATATGGAGAACTGGTTTGAGGGTGCAGCTTTATCAGGCTGTTGTAATCAGCTGGTTGTGAAAAGATGAAGGCCTGAACTACAGCAAAGATAATCAAGATAGTGAGCAGATGAGATAGTAGATAAATATTTAGAAATGAAGATAATCAGAACTGAGGACTGATTAGACTTGAGGGGGGATGAAGCACAGGATGTTCAGACTTC
The DNA here is from genome assembly GCF_000151845.1 of Pteropus vampyrus. NCBI lineage: Eukaryota > Metazoa > Chordata > Mammalia > Chiroptera > Pteropodidae > Pteropus > Pteropus vampyrus. The sequence goes on from NW_011888882.1 coordinate 5,208,477, forward strand.
TGCTCTTATTGATAGAGTGACTGAGAAGGGAATACCAGAAAGAAAAGCAGTAAAAATTCAGTTTGAACAAGTTGAGTTTGAGGTGGTTGTGGAGATGGGCAGCATCCTGTGTTACCGAACTCAACTGGTTCGTTTGCCTGTGTGCATCAAAGCCATTTGAGATACGAACAGAAGTTTGCAGCAAAGAAAGTAAAGATTTATTTAAGGAAATGGCGCCAAGTCTGAAGACACAGATGAGCTAGTGCTCAAAGACCCGGCTCCCTAGAGGGAAAATCATTAGTATAGTAGCTAAGGGAGTTGAGTCTTGAGGTCTACTGGTTCTTCACAGGTGAGATAAGGGTAATGTATAATTTCTTCAGGTCTTGAGGACAGTTCTGAGGTCTTTTCCAGAATCTCTCTGTCCAGTCTTATGGGAAAGTAGCCAGGGGGTCATTCCACTTTAGGGCTCAGGAACCGAAACATAATTTAGGTCAAGATGTTATCTTTAGCCTGCCAGAGATCGGGACTATGTGACCATGAGTCAGGTCCGGGCTGCTGCCTTCTCCTGCCTTGGGGGTTATTGATTACACGATGGAAAAGGCTAGGTCTCTGAGGGATATGATTCCTACAACTAGAATTTAAAACTCAAGTTAATCATAAGGACCCTTGGTTTCCACAATTAACATATCGCTAAGATATAAAGTTTGGAGACCTAGAGGTATAGATTTGTGAGTCATTAGCATATGAATGACGGTTGAAACCCAGAAATAAACTAGAATTGAGATTTTTTTAAAAATCTATATTCGGAAATGAGCTTGGTATATTTTAGGGTAAGTGTTTACTCTAGTTAAATTTTTTTTTTTATTTTAAGTTGAGAACTTCCCTGTTAAAGGACCATGAGTATCAACTTTTGGTAATTTTCATTCATTGATTCATTTGCTCATTCATTCAACAACTATTTATTAAACACTATATGCTGGGATTTTAGCAGATACATAAAGAGATGACAGAAATATCTTCCCTGCCTTTTAAGAGGTTGCAATCACAATATCAGATTCTTTATATTTTTAAGTTCTCTACTATTAATGAGGTTATTTTAAGGGATAAACAGTTATGATAGACTGATGCTTTTAGCAGATGACTGTTGTGTTTGCTAAGAAAAATATGCATGTATCTTTCTCTTAGATGGTTCTTTGCTCTATCTTTTATAATATAGAATCTTATTTATTCAAGGCGAACAATGGAAAACAGTGTAGAGAAAGGAACGCAAACTGTGTTTTCTCCTGGGAATGTACTTCTTTATCATATCTGAGGAGAGTTGTGCCACCTCTGTATTTAAATAAAAGAATGCTTATAGCCATTAGTATTAGGCTAGCACTATTCATTGTTCAGAAACTAGTCAGAAACTGATATTCTGCTTTGTTTTGTTCATTGTTCAGAAACTAGTTCAGAAACTGATATTCTGCTTTGTTTCGTTACTATTATTCGGGTTCGTAGACAGTTGTGTGTGTGTTTTTCTATCTTTATTGGTGATGATAAGAGTCATCTTGTGGGTTACATATTTTTGTTCCAAGTGTCCTGGGGTGGGGAGTGCAGAGCATATGTAGATGGATAATTGTGTATCTTTAGGCTGTTCTATTTATGATGTGCCAATTAACTGAAATAAATTTAACCCTGTGGAAAAAATTGATTCTATAAAAGGAAAAGGCAAATCTGGAGCACATATAAATGTAAATTCAAGAATTAACCAAATTCTGCTTAAAATGCAGATATTTCAAGAATAGTTTGAGTAATCATATTGTTTATTAGATCATTTCTCTGACTTTTGCCTTTAAAATACAATTTAACTAAAATGAACCCTGTAGCCTTGATTTGTCTATTCCTATTTTATCGCTGATAACTTAAATGTGAGGCATCCAACTCCTGCCATTTCCACTGTTTCTATGGTAACTAAAGTGTGCAAACCCAGCACTATCGCTTTCTTTCACAGCTGGCATTTTGTGTTCACAGTAAGAAGAGGAGTTTTAGTAAAGCGTAGTCTGTGTTAATTGGGATGTAACTAGGTCAGAACAATTTTGGTATTCTTTCTTGATTCTTTTGGGTTTGTGTGTGGGGGTGTAAGTGCGTGTGCGTGAGCTATAGTTTCTTTTACTTTTTTTTTAAAGCATATACTTTCACTTAATCACTGTTAAAATCAGCCTTTTGAAAATTAAGTATAGTATCTGTAAACACAATTCAGTGTGAAATCTTGAGGATTAGATGGAGTTGTTCTGAGACTTGCCTCTCTAGCACTGTAGGCCCTTGAGTATTTCCATTAAGAAAGAAGAAATTTATGTAAAAATACTTTGAAAAGTTAAATGCATTTTAATGGTGATTATATCATTTATTTTGTTAGCTCATTTTGAAACATCAAGTGTCTTGTGACCTTAACATTTACGGTTTCACTTTCCGTAGTTTCAGTTACCTGTGATCAGCTGCAGTCCTAAAATATTAAATAAAAAATTCCAGAAATAATTCATAAGTTTTAAATTGCATGCCATTTTGAGTAGTGTGACGAAATCTCGTAATGTCCTGTTCTGTCCTGCCTGGGATGTGAATCATCCCTTTGTCCAGCATGTCCATGCTGTATAGCTAGCTACCTGACCATGTGTTACTTAGTAGCCATCTCAGTTATCAGAGAGAGAGACCACATTCACATAACTTTTATTACAGTTTATTGTTAAAATTGTTTTATTATGTTATTAGTTATTGTTGTTAATCTCTTATTGTGCCTAATTTAAAAATTAACCTTTATCATATGAATGATAAAGGTATGAATGCGGAAAAAACATAGTGTATATAGGATTCAGTACTGTCCGAGGTTTCAGGCATCCACTGGGGTTGTTGGAACTTTATCCACTTGCTCTGAAAGAGACAGGTGATTTCAGTTAAGGGATGCATGTTTAAAAATGACTCTTGCTGCAATTCTAGGTAATAACTTGACTACAGGAGCCTTTCTCTGTGGATACTGCCCAAGCTCTGGGTTCTTTTCTCAGACTGTGCAAAAAAGTTCGTAGCCATTGCTCCCCTAAACCGTGTCACTGCCTCCCCACTCATCTTACCCTACATGGAGACCCCTCGCTTAGAGCTTCCACAGCCTTCAAGTGTGTTATAACAAAGGTATTCTCTACTAACTTCAATACTAACTAGATCTCCTTTTCTTTGCATGTATATATCCTCATTCCATATTGGTGCTCATAGTCTGTTTCCACATAATATTGACTGCAGGAATTGCTAATGAGAGTTAACTAACAGTGATCTAAGACCAGCTTCCTGTTCTCCCATTCAGCAGCTCATAGTATATTTTCATTTTTTATATGAAGCAATTTTTGTTCCCATATCTCATACTTTGTGTTATCTTACATCTTTATTTTTAAAGGATTTAGGCTCAAAATTTAGGAAATTCAAATTATGTAGTAAGTGATATTTAAGATGGTTTATTTAATAATTTTACTATTTTAAAAACTGCTATATTCCAGAGATCCCCTTCTCAGTAAGGCCTTCAAAAGTATACTCAAAATCTGCCTTTATTTCTTTCCATTTATTTGAGCCTCTTTTACTATGTCTGGCTTCTGTAAATGCACAGAAATTATCTTTTCTGAGTCATCAAACTTGTGATTGTCCAAAAGTTGCCTTTTCACAGCTTTCATTCTGTTGCACCTGAAGATCACCTCTTCTAAACTCTCTTAGCTTCTAGAACCCTCTGCTCTCTTTTCTTACCATGGATGCTCCCTTACAGGTTCTTTCATTGGTTCTTTTTCATGTAACCATCCTTTATTCCTCTCAGCATTGTTTATTTTATATTTTTTCAACTACCATTTCTCTAATTATAAACAATACCAAAATATACAAAAGCAAACATTATTGAAACATATCGTAGAAAATGACAGTCTTTCCAAACCCTGCTATCAGAGATTAGGCAGAAAATTATATATATATATTATACAACTTATAAAAATTGTGAGTCAGACAGAAGGATAACAAAACGATGCTCATCCTAGTCATGTAAAACCTAGTCTTTCCATGTTCTCACGTCATTCTGTATGATCGATGACATCACCTCCTCAGCCTTTGCTTTACCTTACCTCTCTCCACTGCTTCTCCTACCCACTTCTCACATTGATTCCAGCCACATTGACCTCTTTGCTCTTTCTCCATTTAGGCAGCCTGCTGACTCTCCAATGTTTTTCCTAACTTCTTCGAACACCAAGACCTTGCCCTTCTGCAAATCTTGTGGTGGCCCTCACCAACTCTCTCAGTGCAGCCAGACGGTGTTTTAAGTACCTACCCAATTCTGATACTAATCTGACTTGTGCCAAAGGCAGAAAGTAGCAAGCAAGTCCTCCCTTGGGTTTCTCTCTAGAATCATCAGTGCCCTATCACCCTGCTCTTCCTGACACCCACCGTTCTCCTTAGCATGGTCTCCAGTTCACTAGGCAAACTCCTGCCTCAGGCCTTCCAACTTGCTCTCGCTTTGCATAAACTGTTCTTCCCTTAGATTTCAGCTGGCTCATTACTACATTTTCTTTAGATCTCATCTCAAATGTTAGCCTTCTCAAGAAACCCTTCTCAGAGATAATTTAAAATATGCTTAAATAATGTTGGAAATAATATTTTCCTAGCCTACTCTTAACAGTGCCTATTCTCATTCCTTGCTTTTGGCTTTATTATAATCTCCTTTGTACATGATCTATACAAAAGAATATTTGGAACATTTATGTACTTCACAAAGCATGACAGTAGAGAGCCTGTCAGATATCCTGAATTTTGAATGTTATTCACTCCTTTTTAAAAATAAGCTTATCACATTTATAAGTATGCCTAAACAGTATATTCTTTAGCTTTGTTTGGTTTTAAGTTTTATGAAAATGGCATCCCGCTGTAGTCTCCTAAAACTTGCTTTTTTTCATACAACATAATGCTTCCAAGATGCAAACTTTTTTTTTTTAACCTTTGTTTGTAATACACTGATTTTCACTGCTATTTTAAAATTCAGGTATGACTTTACCATAATTAATTTCTCCATTTTCCTATTAGCTAGAAATCTGGATTGTGTCTGTATTTTTTTTGTATTATAAACTGTGCTTCTAGGAACATTCTCTGATGTATCTAAAAATGGAATTACTGAGTTGATGGGTCCGCAATTTTTCAGTTTTGCAAGATGATGCTAAATTCTTTTCAAAGAAGTTATACCAATTTATTCTCCCACCAGCAATGTATTGGATTTTCCCCTTCCTATTCAACAGTTTTAAATTCTTATTCAATAGTTTTACATTTTTTAACCAATCTACTAGGTGTAAAATGGTATCTCACTGTGATTTTAATTTGCATTTCCTTCATTATTGATGACATTTAACATTTTTTCATATGCTTAGTGATTAAACATGTCTCTTCTTTTATTAAATACCTGTTCAGGCATTTTGTCCATTTTTCTATTAGATTGTTTTTCATATTGATTTGTAGGAGTTCTTTATTCTGGATACTAAATCTTTGTTACTTATGTGTGTACAAATACCTCTGCTGGTTTGTGCTTTGTCTTTTCATTTTCTTTATCTTCGATGATTGGAAGTTATTTTAATAGCCAAATTTATCAGTCTTTTTTTAATGATTATTTTTTGTATCTTGTTTAAGAAATTCTTCCTTACCTCAGGGTCAGAAAGATATTCTCCTATATTTTTCTCCCCAAAGTTTTAAAGTTTTGCTTTCCATATTTTAAGTCTTTAATCTACCTGAAATTGATGTGTGTAAGGTATAAGGCAAGGATCCATTTTATTTATTTTTTCCCCATTTGGATAACTTGTTGTGCCCGCAGTATGTATTGAATGGTTCCTTCTTTCTCCACTAACCTGCAGTTCCTGTTCTCTCAGTATCGTGGTTCCACCTAGGTACTCTCTTCTAACCCATGGATCAGTTTATCTGTCCCTGCACCAGTATCACCCTGTCTTAATTGCGATAGCTTTAAGATAAATCTTGATATCATGTTTTAAGCCAGATTCCTCTCTTCATCCTCTGTCCCTAACACTTCACAATATCTTGGCTATTCTTAGTTCTTTGCTGTTCCACGTACATTTTTAAACCAACTTTTCAAGTTCCACAATATAAAAAAAAAACCCTGATAAGATTTTGATTGAAGTTGCATTGAATTTACAGTATGGGGAGAATTGAATGTAGTCTTTACTATAATGAGTCGTTTTATCTATAAACATGGGCCCTTTATTTAAGACTTTTATTTAGGACTTCTTAATGTCATTTAAGATAACGTTTAAAGATGTTCTGTATAAAAATCTTGTACATCCTTTAGTATATTCATTCCTAGGCACCTTATAGTTTTTTTGTTGCTATAGATACTGCCTAAAAATTTGTATTTCCTAGCTTTTTTACTGGTATATGGAAATACAGATGATTTTTTCATATTGTTCAGTTAGCCAGTCATCTTACTAAACTCTCTTCTTACTAATAATAATTTGTTTGTAAATACTTTCCATTTTCTATGTAGATAATTGCATCATTTGCAAATAATTTTGGTTCTGCCTCTTCAATCTACATGCTTTTAATTATTGTTTTTTAACGCCGGGCTTATAGTACAATGTTGATTGTTGAAGTGGTAGTGGATATCCTTGCATTATTCCTGATTTTAAAGAGAATGCTTCCAGTGTTTCTTTCTTAATTTTTGGTACCCATTATCAGGTTAAGGACATTTTTTTCTGGTCTAACTCAGTGAGCGTTTTTATCATGAATGGGTGTTAAATTCTATCTGGTGCTTTTTTCAGCCTCTGTCAAGATAATCTGTTTTCCAGCCACTCTCAAGATAATTATCTTTAATCTGTTAATATGGTGATGGATTTATACAGATTTTCTTATGTTAGGCCATCTTGGCATTCCCGTTTCTGGATTTGGCTTAATAATATTTTGTTTAATATTTTTGCACCTATACTCATGAGTGAGGTTGGCTGGAAATTTTCTTTCTCATACTTTGTTTGATTTTGTTATCAAGGTCATACTAGCCTTCTAGAATGTGTTGGGAGCGTTTCTTCTTTTTCTGGTCTCTCAAAATGTTTGAATAAGATTGAAACTATCTGGTCATTGAAAATTTGGAAAACTTGCCTCTTTGATCATCTGGGGGTCTGGTGTTTTCTTGTTTGGAAGATTTTTAACTACAGTTTAAATTTATTTAGCATTTCTTGGTTTCTTCAGGCTTTCTAATCCATTCTGGGTCAATTCGTAGATTACATTTTTTTACTTTGTTTATATTGTATGTTTTGAAATTAATAAAGTTCTTCATAGGGTTCTTTTACTTTTCTAACCATTGGGTTTATAGTTATATTCCTTTTTGTAATTTGTAATGTTGTTTATCTGTACCTTCTCTCTTGCTCTAATTGTCCTAGAAGCTTCATAAATCCTCTCTAGTTCGTAGGTTTCCATGCTTATCTTTATCTTTTTACTTCTACATTCTTTTGGTTTATTATGTTGAGCTTTTTTTTTTTTTTAACTTGGGCACATAATTATTTTCATCCTTCCTAACAAATATTTCAAGGCTATACATTTTCCTTGTAAGTACAGCATTAGCTGCATTCCACGTTTTTCTAGGTTATACTTTCATTATTTCATTTCTGAGTATTTTTAACTTCTTCATCGTTTCTCCTTTTTCCTCTGAGTGGTTTAGAAGTATTTTTAAATTTCAAAATATATGGATTTTTAAATTTATACTTTTATAATTGCCTTTTAACTTAATTGCTTTGTGGTCAAAGAACATAGCCTATTTGATAACAATTCCTTGAATTTGTTGAGATCTGCTAGTACACAATCACTATTTGTAAATATTCCATGTGTGCTTGAGAAAAATATATATTCTCTAATTATTGAGTAAGAATTTGTGTATATGACTGCTAGATGAACCTAGCTAAATGTGTCCTTTGGATAGTCTGTATCTTACTAATCTTTTGTCTACTTGACACATCAGTGAGAAAACTATGTTATCATTGGTCTTGTACCTCCCTGAAGTTATATAGTTATATCAATTTTATATCAATTTTCGCTATATGTATTTCAAGTATATCACAAGTTTAGGAGTGTTGCCTCTTGCTTGTATCATTATATAGTTACCATCTCTGCTCCTAATAATGCTTTTGTCCTAAAAGCTATTTTGTCAGATGTTACTGTAGCTGATCCAGCTTTCTTTTCACAGTTTGCCTGATATATCTTTTAATAGACTTTTATTTTCAGCTTTTATGGTGCTTCCACTTAAGAGGATCTCCTGGAAATAGTATATGAATAGTTTTTTTTTTTTTAATCCATTATGGAAATAATATGCTTTTAGCATGAAATGTGTTGCTTTAGTCTTTAGGCCTCAGCTAGGAAGTGTTTCCCCAGAGAGGATTTCCTTTTGCTTCTACTGATAGCATCTAGGTTTACTTTAGTCCCCTTGAGAGTCTTGGCTGATTATGGGTAGCAGGCTCAGCTGTGCTAGTGGCCCAAGGTTCAGTGTCCCCACTGAAGAGTATTGTTGGCATCCGCCCTCAGGCCTATCCTGCTTTTCTGTCACTCTGCAGCCACCAGAATACTTTATTTGGGGTGAAGCTAGAGATTGCTTGTGAGATCAGGTATCCTTCAAGGATTGTTTCTTACACAGCATGTGTTTGTTCTGTAATGACAGTGCCCCCTAGTCAGCCATAATACAGATGTGGAAATCTTAGTGAAATCTCTATCATCCTTTGACTTAATTTTTTGACTTCAACTAGTCACAAAGTCCTGTTAATTTCTCCTTTAAGACGTTACTCAGCTCCATAATTCCTTCTTTGTTTCAGCCGAGAAGGCCTTGGACAGAGAGTTTACAGAGGAGATTTACTTGTCCAAAGGCCTATCTTCACAGTTCCTCTGTTTCCAAATGTCTGCAAAAGAGGATGAAGGATACATCTGCAGCCTACTCTTTTCTTTATGTAGCTTTGTATTCCCCTTGGTTTTTATTTTCTTACATCTTGAATTATATTTGGAATTTCTCACTTTATATGAATGATAGCTGAAAACACGTATGAGTTTTAATGGAGTCTGTTGAAGGTTGATCATGTTTTCCTACAGTAGTTTAGAATTATTTAACAAGGAATATTTTATTTGATTCATTTAAATGAAAGTAATTGTGTTGTGATTTGAAATTTTATATAAAAATTTTCAACCACAAGATCTCTGCTGTGGACAGCAAGCAGACTATTTATAATTTGTACAGATTTTTAAATTATTATTTATTACTTCTGTGGGATAAACAGAAATGCTATTCTTAATTCCTTTGTAATTATTTATATGATATAATTTTGAAAATAAGATGTTTCTATAGGAGAGTTGTTTATGGAAAGTTAGTACTAACTTTAAGGATATCAAATGTTTTAACTATATAGAAGGTACTTAATATTTGATTATAGTTTGGATGAACATATAGAAGTGATATTTTCATATTGTAAGAATGTTTTTCTGTTTTAGAGCATGTCAAAAGAATAAACATAGTAATTTGAATGCTCTATTTTTTATTTCTAGAAACCAGCAAATATCCTAGTAATGGGAGAAGGTCCTGAAAGGGGGAGAGTCAAAATAGGTAGGTAATTATTTCTAAAATAATTTGTTAAGAAACTGAAGTGACTGCAAAGATGGTTTCCCGTTTTAATATTTATTTAAGTAATTCATTTAAAAATTACTTCTTCATAGTATTTTTAGAAAAAAATGTTGAAAACGTAGATAGTTTATAAAAACCCTCAGCTTTATTCACAAAATAAGGTTCTATAACTCTATGCTGAGACAAGCAAGCCCACAAAAAATTCATTCCCATACAAAACCCCAAGCATGTGTTTATGCCACTATTACTGTCCTGCACAGCCATCCTAAACATAATTTCTTAAATCTTGCTTTTGTCTCAGCTGTATCAAATGTTCTTTCCCTGAATACATCCCACCTACCCTGACCTAATACATATAGATTTTCACAGATTCCCCACGCCACTTCTCCCATCCCTCCTGCCACATATGTCCTTTGCCAGGTACCAAATGAATACGTATTTGTGTATGCTTTCCAAATGAATGTATATGTTTATAGACTCTTACTTGCCAGTCTTAGATTAAGGTACTGGCAGGAGCCTTAATCTGGATATTAAAATTTCCTTTAAAACCCTGAAGTTTCTAAAAAAAATTAACATATTTATACCTCTGACATATTTGGGAGAAAATGAGCTAAGAAATGCTTTATTCTAATTTCTTTTAATAAAAATTATATTTATTGAATGTTCGATGTTTTTTAGAAGGATTTTGAAATAAAAGTTGTTTCATCAACATGCTTTCTTTGCTATTAGAATATACCATGCTAGGGTTGGTGCAAAATTGTGCTAACTTGACCTACTACAAATTCATTCTGTCCTACTTCAGCTGACCCTGCCCTGCTGCTTGGTCTTCTACTGCTCCAATTAATTCACTATCCCAGTTCCTGAAGAAGCCATTGTAAACCTTTTCCTTAAACTTCTACTCTGAGTTTACTGCAATTCAGTCATTCAAAAGTTTTGCTGATGTTAATTAGGAACCAGGTTACTACTTTCTTTCCACTTCACCTTTCTTCCCCATCCCCTTTCTGCCACTCCTCACTTGTTTCTCACTCATTCTTATGTTGTTTTTCTTATAGGCATTTATTGAGCACCTACTTTTTGCTAGACACTGGTGAAAGTGGAAGGGAAATAAAGAATGGTTCCTTCCTGTGAGATACAGTAAAGTAGACAGTTTACTATCCACCGTGATATTTACTTTCATATGTTAACTCATTATTGTAAACAACCACTCTCTGTGGTAGGTATTGCAGATAAGGAAAGCTGGATTTAGATAGGTTGTAGCTTGTTTAGCCTTTCAAAGGAAGGACTTGAATTCCAAATCCAGAGTCTCTTTCCCTGCCAACATTGATACTTAGTGATATCAAAGCTATCTGGTATGACCTTACTGACCACTTCTTGTCAGCACAGCTCTGCCTTTGAAACTGTTAGAGAAAGAGTGACTCTTTGCTTCTAAGACCCATCTAGTGCCCTTCTTAGCTTCTAAATAATCTTCCTGCTATCCTTAAGTTCCTCATATTATAGGATCTCCCTTCGCCCCTTCTCCAGTTTCTCCTCTTCACCTTTAAACATTCATGGTCCTCTTCCCAATTTTAAAATAAATCTTCTCATATCCACTTTCTTTTCTTTACCATTTATTTTATTTTTACTTTTTTCTTCTACTTCTAGCACACATGATATTCACCCATTGGTTCTATTCACCCTAATTTATTATAATCTGGCCTCTAATCCCATCCCCTTTAGAAATTGCTCTCTAAAAGGACACCTTTGACTTCTATCTTACTAAATCTAGTGGCCTCCATTTTCCTTTATTGCCTTAGCCATTTGTTTTTCTGACAAGTCCGACCTTGGAACTTTTTTTCTATATGACATCACATAATTCTATTTTCTTATATATCACTTTCACTGTTACCTCGGTATTTTTATTCATTATTGCCTCTTACTCCTATTAAGACACCCTAGGCACTGGCTTAGAACATGGCCTCCCTTTACAATTACTTTTTTAGGGAATTGATAAGTTGTGGCCTCAAAATCTTGGATTCTATGAAAATTATTCTAAGAACTGGATCTCAGATTCTGTTCTCTCACCCTAGGTGAAATCTTTGTCTTTATTTGGTTGTCTTGTTGGCCATCTATACTCTATTATTCCAAACCAAATTCACCATCATCTTATACTTTCCCTTATTCATACCCATCGTCACATTTAACACAGTCACCCAAACTTAATGTCTTCTTACTACTCCCAAATATCTCTACTGTTTCTCAATATAAATTCTGTATTCTAGCCAGGCTAGTTAGTTGCCCTACTGTTATGATTAAGGATTACGATTTTAGGATTACAATTTTATCCAAGATTAGGGATAAAACAAGGGTTCAAAGTAAGCAATAATTAATAATAAAGGTCAAATAAATAATCTCATTGTTAAATTGCTTTAAATTTTGTTTTAATAGCACACTATTTCTTTTAAAATTAGTAATCCTCTGATCCCTGTGCTTAACACTTTAATGCAGTTCTTTTTTGGCTGATAAGAAAAGCATAGCCTAATGGAAAACACATTATGCCCTTCCCTGTATATGAGCCTTTCCCTCCTCAGCAACCTAAAGACTTCCTATATCTTACCTAAAATGCTTATTGCCTTCTTTACCATTCACAACAATTTATCCTTCAGAATCCAGCTCAAGTTCTGTCTACTTTCAATTTAGTCCACTTCTACAAATGTTTATCAAACATCATTCCAGATAAAACTGTGAAGGAGATGTGGAATCTTCCATCACGGGACTCAGAGTCAAGTAGAAAGCAGTAGCAACTTTCCTTTTTTCTTACAGTACTTATCCTTTTTTGGGGGTCCATTCCGTGTATTATGTCATCTCACTTTCATTTAAGCTCCTTGTTGTAGACCCTGTCTCTTGCTGTTTTTCTGTCACATGAGATGGCCTAATCAGCATCCACACCAGAATTTTACTACCGCTACGAGTTGAATTGAAAATTTCACTCATATCTAATTTTAGCAAAACAACTGTTAGTAATATTTAGGCTAAGGTACCTTTTATCTAAATTAGTAATTATTTTAAAAATAGTTTGAAACTCTTTTGAAGTTCATACAATAAACAGGAATTGTTTTAAGAATGTTTATTGTGCTCTCTGGCCTTGATTTCATTTGACAGTGAATAGATGTGGCTTAGATAAACTAAGGAGGTAGAGAATAAAGGGAGAAATACTGGCTTTATTTAGCCTTTACTTCAAAATTCTTTTCAATGGGTGGAACAGCATTCCATCATATTACTTAGTCATTAACAACAGTCAGCATCTGTTAAGTACATAAAGCAGTGCTTTGAAGTAGATATAGTATTGGTAGAATATCATCATTTGCTATAGAGAAATTTAGTTAAGAAAGAGTAGGCATTAGCACAGACTTCCTTGGACAGCTTTATTTTTTAAGACCTCGCTTCTCCAAAGCATTTTCAGAAAGTCTTATAATTATTCAAACTCTAATTAAATTAAAATTTTAATGTATGTTGTAGCATAACGTATTAGTTTTAGATTAAATGATTCTCTGTAGTTGAAATTTTATGTACTATTTGTGCATTTTATAATACATTGGGTCCCCTTATAATAAAAATACACTGTGTATATTATATATTTCAAATTACAGAGGTTTATAATTCTTGTGATTTTACCTTTGTGACATATAATTATGACATGTATAATTTACTGGATGTCAGATCAGTGGTTAAGAACGTAGCTACTGATTATATATATAACATGGTTTTTGCTTGAGGACTGGTATCTTTTACTTACTATCTCTATGACCATGGGCAAGTTGTTTAACTGCTTTGGGCCTTAGATTCTTTATCTCAGAAGTGGGGACCAAAATCCTTATTAAACCAGTGTTCTTATGAGGATTAAATGAAGTGATATATGGTGTATGTGAAAACCGTTTATAAACTAATATGCTTTGTAGATATAAGGTACTTGTTGTTTTTGAAATCTTAAGAAAATTAGTCTCTGGAACCTTATTTAGTAATAGTCTTTTTACTACTTTTGTACTTCTCTAATATTTATATCAGTTAGCTTTGGTGTAGACCTTTGTTAAATGCTGGATTACAACAAATTATCTCATGTGTTCTCTACATGTGCTTGGAAACATGTAAGTGATATGCTGGTAACAGGCTCTGAGGGAAAAAAGCTCCAATTTGTAGCATTTGCTGTTTTTTATGATGTAAATACTACCATAGCCAGTTTTAAGCAACCAACATGATGCCACTGAGCTCAGAGTTGATTAAATATACATACAAATTGGCACTCATGAGTCTACAAGAACCAACTGCAGCATACACTGAACTAAGATCATGGAAGCTTTTACACTATTTTCAATTTAAAAAGAAATCTAAGAATGTTATTGTAATTGTCTCTTAAAGACAGAAATCTGAAGTCAGACCTGGATTCTAATTCTGACTCTGTACTCAATAGCTCTACGACCTTGGGCAAGTCAGAATGTCTTTAAGACTCAGTTTCTTAATCAGTAAAGTAGGCACAATAATAGTATCTACCTCAGAAGGAGAAATCTGGTGCCTGGTACAGACCACTGGTTCAAAAGGAAGGAACAGGATTCCTTTATGAGGTTAGTAACTTGCCATGATTCTAATACCATGCCAAACTGAGTTTTATATTATTATTTTTTTATTTTTTAGCTGACATGGGTTTTGCCAGATTATTTAATTCTCCTCTAAAGCCACTTGCAGATTTGGATCCAGTAGTTGTGACCTTTTGGTATCGGGCTCCAGAACTTTTGCTTGGTGCAAGGCATTATACAAAGGCCATTGGTAAGTTAGTATAAAATGATTTACTCTCTTGGCATTGAATTATCATGAATACCAAATGGTATAATAATAAGGCTGCTTTATAAAAACCACTTTGTATCTCTTTGTAAAAGTCCTGTTGTCTTTTATATTCCTAGATTTCATAGTCTGATAGATTTGGATTTTTAACTGTATAGGAGAAAATGGTTCTTTTAAAAGAAGAAAGAATTTTCTTGTAGAGAATAGAGGTATCTGATCTTCTTGACTTGCTATGGAAATGATAACATGCAAATTTTATTTTGCACTTACCAGCTATTGATCAGAAGAACTGGAGAGAGGTTTGGAATTGTTTTCTTCACAAAAAGAAAATGGGAGTAGTGTGGCGTTGGAAGAGCCCCTTCTATCTGGGGAAAAGTTAGCCAGCCTTTCCCTAAGCAAGAAACAATATGACTAATCGTTCCTTCTTACCACTACAGTTATCAGAATGGCAGTTTCTCCATTAAGGTAGGAAATAGAGTCTAGGTGGATTAGCTATGCTCCTCATCTTACCATCTCTCCCAGTTAAAAAAAACAAAAGCAAAAAAAACGAGTAAGAAAATCTGTTATAAATACACTCTCTGTGGGATTTAAAGTCTGCTTCAGGACAGAAGCATCAGAAGTTTTTCTACCTGGTAGCACCATATTGTCCTCAGAGGATCCAACTGCAACCTGAGGGAGGAAGAGAGAGCCCTCCTCAAACCTAGAGATTTCTTTAAAGGAGCTAAAAAGAGAGGATAGGGAAGGAGTAAATAGTGCTATTGATGTGAAGGGCTAGTTCTATAAGGTACCTAAATTTGCTAAGTATATTTCTTTAGATTTTCCTTTTATATAGACAATTCTTTCTCTGTTAAGCTTATGAAAAACCTGGTGACACTCAAAGTACTAAAGTTCTTACATTTGGAAAGATTAGACTGATAATTAATCTATTCATCGGTAAAAAGGGAAACAAAAATTTAATTATAATAACGTCCTCCCTCATTAGGAGGTCTAATTTCTGCAAAACTCAGACATCCAGAACACATTTATACTTTGTCCAGTGACTGAGACATTAGCACAGTGCTGGAATATTGTAATACTTGCTTAAAAATTTCATTAAATTCGTGAAAAAACCCATGAGTAGCCTCAACACTATGAGGAAAACCAGTATGTGTTTGACAGTAGAGGAATGTGAGACTGACTGTGGACCTTTCCCCTAGCAGTCGAGCCCATAGTAAGGCATAGTAAGGCAGCCAAGCCCATGTTGTCAGCAATGGACAATGGCAGCTGTCTATGAAGGGTAAAGAAGGGAAAACTACAAAAAGCACATGGAAGGAATGGAGTGCTCCTAAGAATGAGGAGTAAGAATCAGAGCCTGATTCTATATTTCAATGAGTAACTTTTATAGTAGGGCTGTATTTTTGAGACTTTTAGAATTATATTTGTTTTTTCTGTTATTAAGTCTCTATTGAGAACCAGTAAAATCTTGTAGACAATTTCAGAAGGCACCAGAGGATAGGGGGAGACTGAAAGTGAGCCAGAGGAAGGGGAAGTGTTAGTTGGAAACAACAGGGGTGGTACCTCAGAACAGAATTAATGGTGAAATAACCCAGGGCACCTGGTAGAGAGTAGAAGCTGTGATGACAGTAGAAATCCATGTGTTGGACTCTCACCAAGCACTGCTACAGCCTATATCTAGAAGGGCGATTTCCAGTAAGGAAAGACAAATTCAGCTAAAATACTAAATGACTCCTCACCAAAGTCTGTCCCACTCTTAGAGATTCTTATACGAAATCCATGGTAAGGCCCATTTTTAACATGTACCATTAGGTGATTCTGTGGTATGTGGTCTACACACTGACAGCCCATACTTTGAGAAGCACAGTTTTTTGAATATTTTATGATTAATTGCCATTTTGTTGAAATAAAAATGGACGTGTTTTTTTGGAAATAAAGATAATTGGGCGTCAATTGGAAAGTAACTATATTTCTTGTTTTCTCAGGGTAAGGAGAACCGAAATTGAATTTTAAGCAGCTAGTAACTTACTTGCTCAGTAAATGAGATTTACCACTTACTCAAAGATAAAAGTATAATCACTAATTTCTAATTTCAGTCAAGTCCCAGTTATCCATTTTGGGTAGAAGTTAGGAAAAAAGTTAAGACATAGAAAAAATAATCCCCAAATCAATTATCTTTAAGATTGAAATATATTCATAGCAGACATATGAGCACACACACATTCACTCATTCTTACTCTTCTCCATATCTGGTTTATGTCAGATATGAATATTTCTATTCAAAGCATAGAAATAAGAGAGTTCGATGATTTGATATCAGTGGAGGTTTATGGAATGACGTTCAGTGAGGGAGGGGAGTGGCTCTGTGTGTGTGTGAGAAAGAGAGGAGAATAAGTCATTAATAGAGGAAAAAGAAAAGAGAAATGGGTATTTATGGTACAGTGTCCAGATGACCATTTAAAATTAGAGGCTAATATGAATCAGGCATCCCTAGGATATTACACTACCTGTTAAACTGAGGTTCTCTTAGCAGTTCTCAGAGAACTCTAGATCCTGGCTCCTGTCCTTTGAATTGAGGACAAACCAGGAATTGGCATGACCAGCAACTTACAGTAGTAGTTCCAGTTAAATGCACAGTAGAGGCAAACCACAGGAAGAGAGATGGGATCATCAGAGGTAAGAGTGACAACCAACATGATGTGGGAGAGAGAAAGAAAGAGCGGACACTGAACAGCGTTTCTACTCTACTCTTTAGTGATGAACGTTCATAGTGATGACCCTCCTGCATCATTAAGAAAGATCAAATTATATTTTATAGCCTCTTAAGATGGCAGGTAGAGGTGTAATAAAAAATAGATATTGAAAGGATATGTTTCCATTATCCAGAAGGCTAACTTATGTGGTAGGAAACCATTCCTGAATGGAGTCAAATATGTGAGATATTACTTTATATATTTTTTAAACATTTGGTAATTTGTTTTACAAAAGAGCATACAAACACTCATTCTAGCTGATGGATATTATTAGACTTTTTTATTTAGCTTTTCTACAGAATGTGATTTTCACATTTGGTAGGCTACTAAACACTACTTTCTATACTGTACTATATATAGTTCATACATTACTAACTTAAAAAAATACTAATTAAACAGCTTTATTTAAGTGGATAAATATGAATATACATCTTACAAAAATTAATTCACATGTATATTTGGCAAAACATTATTATATAATACAGTCTCAGAATCTAAATTAGTTTTTCAATGTATAAAATCCAAATAGAATAATCTATAACTGGTGATTTGAAATAGTTAATAAAACTTTTAAAGATGCCTAACTTTATCCTGAGATTTTGGAGGATTGAGTAAACATCTAGGTGAGTATATTTAGATAACATTTATCTCTGCTGAGGTCTACTGGTGTTTTGATCAGCTTCTAGACTTACAATTTGTTAAAAAACAAAAACAAAACAAAAAAAAACTGAAGTTGGTAGTCTTTCAGACAAAAGTTGAGTTTATCCAAATCATTTTATGTGGCCTATACTCTTGATCTATCCTCACAACTCAGAAATTCTTCTCTATCATTATGCATTCGATTGCTTTAAAAAAATATATTGCCATACCTGACCATGATGATATTGTTTTAGTCTATCAAATCTTGGGTATTATGTCCTGTATTAGATTATTAGTTGAATGCTTTCATAATTGAATTATTAATAGTGGTTGGAAAGACTTTTGCCTAAATATAAATTTATTGCTTGCTAAATTGAGTTTCCCACAATTATCTTCATCAGGAAATATATAAATAAATGTTTTTTTAGTTGGCTTTCAATGTGTGATGATCAGCTATTCATGTCTCGTTTTCTTAATACACTTATTGTACTTTGTGTATTGCTTCCCTGAAAAGTATTTTTATATGTAGGTTGTGATTATACCCAGGAATTACAACCAAAGAAATATAATAAATGTTTACACAAGCTTGTTTTTTTTTCTTCATAGATATATGGGCAATAGGTTGCATATTCGCTGAATTGTTGACTTCAGAACCTATTTTTCACTGTCGTCAGGAAGATATAAAAACAAGCAATCCCTTCCATCATGATCAACTGGATCGGATATTTAGTGTCATGGGGTTTCCTGCAGGTAATTTATTTTCCTTTTTAAAATATTTGAAATGGTATTTCAAAATCATTACTTTTCAAAAGCATATTTTAAGTAATTTTATATATCTTTTAAGCTAAAATAACTAGGAAAGTTTTGATAAAAGTAATACATTATTTCCTATAACAATATTCAATCTTTTTTTGTAAGATAAAGACTGGGAAGATATTAGAAAGATGCCAGAATACCCCACACTTCAAAAAGACTTTAGAAGAACAACGTAAGTAGTAACTTCAATGGGAAGTATTTAAATTAATTCTTTAAAAAAAACAAACAAGCAGATATAGATTATTATTTAAACCAGAAACTTAGATTTCAGTATATTAATTGCACCAGTGGTTCAAAGAAAATATTCCAGATGTTATTCACATATATGCCAGGCATAGGCTGTAGTATTTAAAAACTTCTAAGAAGTTATGGGTCAGTAGATAGTTTAAATGTCATTTATGTTTTAGCATGATAAGGACTCAGTTCAAGACTACAACTGTGATTTTATCTTTATTCAAGTATTGACTGATGACTGAAATGCTGGACTAGGAACCAAGAAGGAGGAACACATGGCTTGGGATCTGAGTAACTGGTGGGGACATGTACATTGAGTAGAAGTGAGAAGTTTGTTATAAATAGGCATGCCTGGAGGAAAAGGTAGAAGAGGTTCTCTTTTGGACAGCTTAATGGAAAACTTTCAGGACAGGATGGCTTGTAGGAATAAAAGCAGACATCATAAAGAGAAGTGAGAATGGCACCAATCACTTTTGGCCCCTCTGTTACACAGTCCTTGGTGGAATCCTTTGCCTCTACCTATCTCTTTAAAAAACAACAACAACAACAACAAAAATATAATTAGATGCCTGTTGTCAGACTCAAAGGCCTCTTCCATCCTTGCCAAGGGGAGTGCTAACCTTCTCTCCTTTCATACAATACCCATCCATCTCTTAGATAGCACTGATTTGCTCAAGGTTTTCTTTTCTCTAGACTTGTTCCCAGGCAGTCTCCACAATTCTGTGGCCATAATTTACCATCAGTTATGCTGATAACTCCCAATTTATATATCCTACTCAGATCTCTTTTCCAAGTTTCAGACCCATTTATCTAATTGTCTTATGGAGTCCCAATTTGAATGTTTCCTAAATACTTAAAATTAAATGTCCAAAACCGAACTCATTTATGCTCTTACACCTCTCCTCCTGCTATATTTCCTATCTTATATCTTATGATTCTACTCAACGTACATGCCTCAACTCACCTAATTGTTGAAGCCAAAGACAGGAGAAATATCCCTGATTCTGTCTCACTCTCTTCTGTTTTAAACTACTCCCTATGTCCAAATATGAAATCCAGTCAGTTCTTTGTTCTAAATATCCTTTGAATCTTTGTATTTCTCTTCATTTACCCTGCCACCATTCAAGTGCAGACCACCACTCTCTCACTTAGAACCCTGCAGTGGCCTCCTAAGTCCCACCTCCAGTCTTCATTCCAGCTTACTATACTGCAATCATTGCCAAAAGCAAATTCGATCATGTCGGTCTTTTAGTTGCTCTTAAGTCTCCATTGTTCTCAATTCCATAATACAGCTAACAAAGCCTTGGCTTCTACATCACCAAATTCATCTCCCAAACCACTCTTCACTTTGTATTCTATAGCCTAGATATCTGAATTTCTTTAAGAACCTCAAACATCCTGAGCTTTTTTTTCCCCTTTGGATTTTTATACATGCTGTTCCCTCAGTTTAAGATGTACTTTCCTTCCACCCATTTCATCAGACTCACTCCTCTTTATCCTTTTTATTTATCCTTTAGGTCTTGGCTTAGTCATCACTTGCCTGATGAGTCCTTCCCTGACCTTCCAGGTCTGAATTAGGTGTAGTGCATTGATAACTTAGCACTACAGTTGGCTTTTGAATACTTATCTACCTTTCCCTCTAGATAGTATGGATCCTGTCTATTTTACATACCATTATATGCCTCCCCATATGTACAGGGTCTGGTACATAATACATGCTCATTAGTTACTTGTCAAATGGGTATTCAGTAAAAATGGTTCAAGTAATTCAAGATACTCTAATAATATAAAAAATGGAGAAAATTAATGAAGATGCTTAACATTTAATTTAGTATTTAAAGATCAAAGGAAATTTTTTTACCAAAAAAACAATAGTGTTTATAACAACCAAAAATTAAAGGAGAAGAAATTTTAAAATTAAAGAAATTTTAAAAGATAAATGATATCCAGTTAGAAAAAGAATAGAAAAAGTTTAGAGATAATAGCCCGTACTTCCTAAGTAAACAATTCTACCCATGTAAAAGTAGACTACTGTTACATAAGATAAAATGAGATTTATTAAAAACTAGCTAAATCTAATATAATACATCCAAGTCATTAAAGTAAAATATAATAAAGAAAAAAGTTCCAGGAAATACTATTTCAAATGGCATAAAAAGTGAAAGAGTAATTTGTTTTCATTATATCAGATAAAAAGAACCCCAAAGCTTATTTCCAAAGTGAATTGGGGAGGATAACAAAAGAAATTTCTGTACTCTTTCTAAAAGTGTCAGCACTTATTAGCTCATTAGAAAGCAAGGTCAAAAGAGAACTGAAAGAAAATCATTAGGTTTACTTTAGAGATTGAATGTTCAAATAAACATGGTCTGATAAAATGCTTCATAATGTATATAAAGAGTTTTAATTACTTTGAAAACCGTTCAGCTTCAAACTAACAAATCTGAAGAGGATAATTCAGAAAATGACAAACAATTCAGGTTAACTAAAATACTAGGAGATATAAGAAGAAACCACATTGGGAATTGAGCAATAGGATTTCTGAAGTTCAAGGCTTTTTATGCGACGATAGAAACAAATAACTTTGAGTCTGGAGTTAACCCAAGAAATCAGTCGATTCAACATAGAAACCAAAAAATTGTAGACAGACTTCATTTCTACTTAAAGTTTCTTCCCATTACCGAACTCAGTGGCTACCTTGGCAATAAAAATGTTCCTGGTATAGAAGGAAAAAAAATTAATATACATAGCAAAGATTTTTAAAATGAAAATACCCAGTGTTGGTTGGCAAAGGTATAATGAACATTTTACTTGTATGCTACTGTTGATAATGAAGGCTTCTTAAACTTTAATGTACCTACAGATCACCTAGGGACCTTGTTAAAATGCAGATTCTAGTTCAGAATCTGGGATGGAACCCGAAAATGCATTGCTAATGCAGGTTCTCAGGTGCTCATGCTCCAAATCTGAGGGCCAGGTGTGTGTAGCAAGGTTCTAGAACACATTTAAAAAAGCTTTGAAATGTTTATACCCTTTGACCTAATAATTTCAAGATTTTGTTCTGTGGGTATGATTATAATCATTTTTCAGAGGAACCTAAGCCTTTCCTAGAGGTTAACTGAACCAAAATCACACAACTGGTGAATGACTGAGTCATGGTCGGGTAGGGGTCTGTGATTTTCACCTACTCTGCAGTGTTGTCTTCCTGCAGTGTGTACCAGATTTACCTACGAGGACCTGCATTTCATAACTATTATGACACAAACAATATTAGTAACACAACCACTACAAATAATAAGTTTAAAGAGCATTTGACAAGGAAAAATGTTTATGAAGCAATGTTAAGTGAAAAAAGAACAATTTGTACAATATGATCCCAATTTTGTAAAAACAACAAAAATTCTCCAGTGTTTGTAATATCTCTATATAAAATGCCAAAGGAAATTGTCAAAATCTTGACAGTGGTTCTTTATTACTGAATGACTTGATTATGAGTGACTTTAATTTTATTCTTTACAGTTTTCTATATTCTCTAAATTTTCTACCATGAACATATATTACCCGTTTTTTAAACTTTTTAATTTGAAATATTTCATGTATAGGAAAGAATGTGTATGATGAAAATATGTAGTCTATTTATAATAATAAAGTGAATACCCCTCAATTCACCCCTCAACCGAAGAAACAGAACATCGCTAAGATCGCTGAAGTGCTCTCTGGGCCTTTCCTTTCTGTTGACATCCCTCCCAGAGGGTGGCCACTGTTCTTAATTTGTGTTTACCAATCCTCATTTTTCATTATAGTTTTACTACATATGTATCATTAAATAAACTATTGTTGAATTTAACATAGCTTTGAACTTTTTATATAAACAGTCCTGTACTGTTCTGCAATTTGCTTTTTTCCTCCATTCAACCTCTGTATTCATTTCTACTATTGTTAACGTTCCATTCTGTGAATACATAACAATTTAATTACCTATTCTTTAGCAGATAGACATTTGGGTTGTTTACAGGTTTTTTCTATTACAACAATGCTTCCAAGATCATATTTTGTCCATGTATCCTGAAATACATGTGCAAAAATCTCTCTTAGACTAGAGTATGTCCCTAAGTAAGGAATGGGTGGGTCATAAGATATTCACATTTTCAACCCTAATTGTTAATACATAATTATTTTCCAAAGTGCTTATAACAGTGTAAATTCTTGCATGCAGTATGTAACAACTCCTATTTCTCCACACATTGACCAATATTTGGTTTCGAGTTCCATTTTAAACAGAAAAAACAATGGCATAAACATATACCTTATAGGAAAACCAATCTTGGAGCTTTCTGTTAAAAAACATAAATGATGCGCATGTTCTCCAATGACGTGTGATTGTTGTATCCTTGCAGGTATGCCAACAGTAGCCTCATAAAGTACATGGAGAAACACAAGGTCAAACCTGACAGCAAAGTGTTCCTCTTGGTAGGTGAATCTCTCCCAGACAGGGGCTTCAGATCCTCAGCTCTCGCCTCATTCCATTTCCCATGGATTGTCCCAGCTATTCCTTCTCTTAAGAAAGAAAAGAAATTGGTGGATGCTGGGACAAAATTAAATATTTACCTTTTGAGATGTCACCCTTGACTTCTAGTGTTATTTTTTATCAATGATTAATCAGAAAAAGAATTAAATTCTAAAAAGGACTTCAGTGCTATTGATTCTTGCCAATTTCACATAAATTTGTGTAGTGTACTAATAGTGCTGTGAGCTATATAAAATGGCATTTGATATTAATTCTGTTAGACATTAGTACAAAAGTCAAAACATTGGCTTGTAAACCTTTTTATGAGCTATCGATTTCTTATGTGTCACTCTAGCTTCAAAAACTCCTTACTATGGATCCAACCAAGAGAATTACCTCAGAGCAGGCTCTGCAGGATCCCTATTTTCAGGAGGACCCTTTGCCGACATTAGAGTATGTATCCCACTTTTTCTATGTCCTTTGCTCCAGGTTGAGGATGTCGGGTGGTGGTTGAAAGCAAGAGAGCACTTGTTACTGAAGTATTTTACTTTCTTCATTAATACTACCTCAGAGAAAAATTACTCAAGAGAAAGGGCCTGTATTTTGAAACAGGCTAAACAGTGAATGAAAATGAGTATTTTAGATATGACCATTTGTCAGTTTTACAGATAAAAACAAAGCCGAGACTGAGAATTTAAAATTCAGTGTGTCCACTGTACTACCAAACCCTTCTATTTCCCCATCTTTGGTTATACCCACGTATATAAATTGCGCTTGGATTTATTAGTGGTGCAGCTTTTCTTGAGAACAAAAGTATTTTTATTGTTGAAGCAAGCACAAATTCACTCATTTTTAATGCTGATGAAGTTTGTGTGGAGAAACTCCTATGTCACATATGTTCCTCTTGCTTAACAACTGTTAAGGTTTGTTATTGAATGTGGCAACTAGTATAAAACTTCAGACAATGAATTGCTCTTTTCTTTAATGCTTAAATTAAGTTGTGTTTGGAGGCATCCAGCAAACACCAGCCACAGATGAAGAATAGGAAATAAGAAAAAAACTGGAATTTTAAATGAACAAGGTCAGTGATAGCATAGATTTTAGGTCATGACATATATTCTTTCTTTCTAATGATTTGTAGTGTGTTTGCTGGCTGCCAGATTCCATATCCCAAACGAGAATTCCTAAATGAAGATGAACCTGAAGAAAAAGGTGATAAGGTAAGAACCACACAGTACATTTTCACATCCAAACAGTAAGGGAGGCGAAAACAGAATGCAGGAAAGTTAATTTAACAATCCCTATGAATTTAACCACCTCTTATTTAATTAAATATGTCCCATTTACTTTATTGTAGGTGTACTTGAAATCTGAAATGTAATAAGCTTACAGATAAATGAGCTTCCCGATTTGTTTTATAGCCTATTTTATTTCCTGATTCTTCATTCTTGCTCTTTTTGTTTGTTCAGCATCATTACCATCACTTTATGCAGACTGCTTTTCAAAGCATCATTCTGTTCTTAATCCAACTTGGAGATATAAGGTCCCTCCTTATGCCCCTCCCCTTTTCCAGAATCACTATCGAAAAGACGACTAGAGCTGTTTTAAGGAGTGTAGAACTATTTCCTGTGTGCCTTGCTGTCTTCAGTGGGATGTCTCTGTCTGATTGGGAGGATTACTGTGCAATCCAGATGAACTTCAGAGAATGAGTTCCGTTTAGGGCTCAGTACTTTGACCTTTGGGGATGCTGTATTCTTTGGTCATTCCAGTCACTTTGGAGTCTCACGTAGGTTGCCCCGCAGCTTGGGTCAGCAGTTACATTGTGTATATCGAGTAAGGAAAGAAATTTCTTGTTAATTTAGTTCCATACCAAGCTTGCTTTTCTTTCTTACAAGAATCAGCAACAGCAACAGAACCAACATCAGCAGCCCACAGCCCCTCCGCAACAGGCAGCAGCTGCTCCACAGGCGCCTCCGCCACAGCAGAACAGCACCCAGACCAATGGGACTGCGGGCGGGGCCGGGGCTGCGGCCACCGGTGCTGGAGCAGGGCTGCAGCATAGTCAGGACTCCGGCCTTAATCAGGTGCCTCCAAACAAGAAACCACGGCTGGGGCCTTCAGGCGCAAACTCAGGCGGGCCTGTGATGCCGTCAGATTATCAGGTATGCCAGGGAATTATGTAGTTTTTAATGTTTATACATTTTATAAAGTAGATCCTTTTAGAATTAAGTAGTACTTAACTCTAAAGTTTGTACGAACTGTATAATCGTATTTCTAAGGCGCATATGAAAATGAAGATTTTTGTCAAATTTCATTGTAATTCCAAGATATTTCTCTCTCGACTCGTTTATCCTGATACTCTGAAGAAGGAAAGTGAGGTAGGCACCTCCCTCCTCAAAGAAAATTTCTCATTTTGCCCATACAACTGCCTATCAGCTTTGGGTCAGTAAAAGATACCTACATAAGCAATCAAAAAGGGAGAGGAATGGTAGCTTATTTTGGACAAAGTAAACTGTATACTTTAGAAAGATTTGCTGTCACTTGGAGGAAAATAATCAGTAAGTAGCCTCATAAACATAGAAGAGAAAGGGATTAAGATTGTGACTTCTCAGAAATAACCATTAAATCTCACTAGAAATTACTTTGAGAGCTACAATTGTACTACTAATTCAGGAAATTAAAGAAAAAAAAGTCTAAAGATTGATATTTGGAGAGAGAGGTAAAAATACTTTTGAAAACTACGGGGAATCTTGCAAAAAAAGAAAACAAAAACAAAAAAACATTTTCAAGGTAGCCACAAGCCAAGAAAAGAATTAGGAAAGTGGGAAGAAAAACTTAAATGAAAAAGAAAAGGAAAAAGGTTTGGAACCATGGTCTCTCCGAAAACTGGTGGAAAAGGGACAATGAGGATAGAGATAATAGAGAACAAAACCGTAGGCAAGGGAGCCATAAAGTCACTGATAAGGAACTGGAATCAAGAGAAACGTTAACAAGATTAACAGGCGCCACGTTTTGAATATCTCAGCAAACTAATGTGTTTAGCACAACTGCTTCTCTGAAAACTTCTCTTGGAAGGTTCCCTACAAGCAGAGGAGTATTAATAACACTGCCATTTGGTTCCAATTAAACTAATCAATGTTTCTGTTTGATCTACTAAAAACAGTAGAAGTCATGAACCTATTGAATTTTATTATAAATTTAAGTTTTTACCCCCCTAACATTGGTTATTCCCATTATGTGAGCAATAAACCTTTATTGCATACTGGCTCATCTTTGCGTCTCTGATTGTATTACATTAACCTGATTTTAGTCAGTTACGGGCAGATTACTTAACTACTGTTTTTACTACTTTCAAATCTAAGAGTTTTTCAAAATGCTTTTCTTTGTCCATCCTGTGCTGTTTTCTTAATAAAAAAGCATATCTTTGAAATGGATAGTCATCTCAGCTATTTAGTTGGAAAGACTAACATGAGGGGAGGTGGAGTCCCTCCCTTTTGCACCTATTTGTAGCTCTCCCATCATCAACATGTTTGTTCTTTATTTAGTATGGAAACTCTAGAGTGCTGTGTCTAATCTGCTAAAGTAAAAGTAGTCATAGCCAGCCTAACAATTATAGGGCTTATGAGTGGAAAGAACATTTTTTTCACAATAAACTTCAAAATAAAACATCGTTAGAATTTGAAACTTTGAAAGGCACTCAACTAGTCAGAGTTTCGTAACTTAGGAAGGATCAGAGTTGTTTTTAACCAAGCCTATCTTATTACCCTGTCCTTTTGGACCAGATGTTGCAAGTTCAATTTGGCAGCCTTTGCACATGAGGTGGTGACCTCGTTTATGTGTCCTTTTTTAAACCCCTAATGCCACCTCAGAGCCATTTACATTTTATTAGGGATATTCTTTCCCACTTTGCTTACAGGAAGAACCAGCCTCCTGAGTGTCGGGAATACACTGGTTCCAGCTATGCTTATGTTTAACCAGGCACCATATTCTATAGATGAATTTTCCTTTTACATATTTTTTCATATTCACTCTGGGAACTATGAAGTTGAATGTTTTATTTAAAGTAATAAAATACAGTTAATTGAAATACATTTGTCTTGGCCTTCTCTTGAGGGCATTTTCATGTATGAAAAGTTTTTAATTCTAATTATGACCAAAGTTTATAAAACCCACTTATTGCTGCCACACCCCACCCAATCTCGCCTGCCTTTTTCATGTAGGTGGCCGTGCTGATTCCACTCTCAACTCTACCTCTTTTTTTCTAAAACTGATTTCTTAATCACAGTTTTGTTATTTATAATGAGAAAATTAACAGACATCTATATACATTATGAATACCATTGACTGAATATGCCAGATGACTTTTCTTGTTTGTAAATCTCACTTCTGCAAAGAATAACCAGAGTTAGTGTAAAGAGCAGTGGGCCAGCATAAGCTTCCCCTCTTGCCTTTTTTTTTGGCCAGTCAGGTTTATCTCCCAAAGAAATCCCACCAAACTTTGTGCCGGCCAGAACCTATGGTTACAGTGGTAGCAGGCTATGATTTCAAATAAGCAAAACGTATGGACAAAATGTACTGTCAGCTGCCATGGATCTGAAGCAGGCGCCTTTGATGAAAAGGGCACATCGCCCTGCCCCAGTGTGATTGGCATCTCTTCTGTCATCATTAACTCCTTTCTCCTGTTTCCTTCTCCTAGCACTCCAGTTCCCGCCTGAATTACCAAAGCAGCGTTCAGGGGTCTTCCCAGTCCCAGAGTGCGCTAGGCTACTCCTCGTCGTCTCAGCAGAGCGCACAGTACCACTCATCTCACCAGGCCCACCGGTACTGATAGCCGCAACCCAGAGTACAGGCTCCAGCAATATGATGTCTGCATTGAAAAGAACCAAAAATGCAAACTGTGACACCGTTTAAAGCGCATTCACTTAGGAGGAAAACTATAGAGTGAGCATCTCGCAGGACTGACGATGTCTCTTCTTTATTGACATAAAGAAGATTTTTGTGAAGTTTCCCCAGCACCCTTTCCCTGCATGTGTTCTATTGTGACTTCTCTGATAAAGCGTCTGATCTCATCCCAGCACTTCTGTAACTTTCAGCATTTTTTTTTTTTTGAAGGATTTCCTGGTGCACCTTTCTCATGCTGTAGCAATCACTATGATTTATCTTTTCAAAGCTCTTTTAATAGGATTTTAATGTTTTAGAATCAGGACTTCAGTGGTGTATAGTTTTATACTTCATGAACAGACCTAGCAACACAGGTAAAAATGCACCTTTTGAAGCACTACGTTGTTTTTACAGAATTTAACTGTTTTGCTCATGGAAGTTTTAAACAGAAACTGTTACTGTCCCAAAGTACTTTACTATTAAGTTTTTATTTATCTAGTTTCAGGGAAGGTCTAATGAAAAGACAAGTGGTGGGACAGAGGGAACCTACAACCAAAAACAGCCTAGATCTTTGCAGTTTCTATGCTTTATGCTATGAACTATGTGGTAATTTTTATGTAATCATTCATATGGAACTTAGTTCCCTGAATCATCTTATTCTGAATAGTGCTCAGTAATTAAGAATTATAAATTTAACCTTCATGTAGCTAAGTCTACCTTAAAAAGGGTTTCAAGAGCTTTGATGAAATATAGTCCTCTGGTGACCCACACCAGAAAGCTGAAGAGAATATTAACTGCACTAGGATTTCTTTAAGGAGTAATGTTGATCCAAGGATGTATTACTTCCCTTTGAAGGAAAAGCTTTTAGTGTATATTGTACATAAAGTTGGCTTCTCTAAAGAACTGTTGGTTTCTTTACATGTGGGTCAGCTCGAGTAACTTTCTTGTGTAATCAAGGGCACTCAAATAGGAGCCTGCAAATTAATCTGCTTTTGAAATAAAGGGCAGTGTTCTCCATTCATATTTGCATTAGATATAGAGTGACTATTTTTAAAGCATGTTAAAAATTTAGGTTTTATTCATGTTTAAGGTATGTATTGTGTATGCATAATTTTGCTGTTGTTACTGAAACAATTCTATCAAGACTCTTTTCATTGCACTGAATGCTTTCTTTTGCCCCTAGGAGAAAACTAATAAGTGTGCCTAAAAAACTACGGGCGGATAGTATATGACTATGCTAGGTAAAGTGCATATTTGCATTTCCATGATCTATGAATTAGAGGCTGAGGTCTTTCTCAGCCAGTGTAATGAACCCCTCACTCCCCAGTCACAAGGAATGAAGACTGAGAGCCCCATTGTAATGTAAGGGACAAGAAATTTGTGTTCTTCTGAATGCTACTAGCAGCACCAGCCTTGTTTTAAGTATTCTCCTGAGCTAGAAGAAATAGCTGATTGTTGTATATGCAAGATATATGCATTTTTTTTAAACTATTTTTTGTGAACTTAATCTACCTGGTAATGATACTCTGGGTCCATACACAAGTAAAATAAGATTTTAGACAGAAGCCAGTATGCATTTGCACTATTGATGTGATACTGTAGCCAGCAAGGACCTTACTGATTTCAGCATGATAATGTTCATTAAGAATAAAGGCCGTGTGGTGACACTCACCGACACTGAAGATGAAACAGTTGATGAGCTCCCTTGGAAGGAATTTCTGATCATCTCCATGGTAATTTACCCCTTCCGTTTTTTAAAATGAGAAAATTAATAGCCCTCTGCATAGTGTAGCTCCATCTCTAAAGTTCGATCCTGTGCCCTGAAGCCTCCCTGTCCAGAGCTTTGGTCATCAGATTCTCACTGCATCCTCACCGTGTGCACAGTGCTGTGCTGCATGGAAGACACAAAGGGCAAGACATACTTCCTGTCACTTAAGCTTCTGATCAAGCCTATGAAAGGAAGCTCTTCTGGGATGCTTGACTTGTAAGCGAGCCATCTTAGAATATGAAGGTCCTTTTGTTTACTTCTAAACCCCCTTGGATAGAGTTACTATTCCAAATTCTCTGTAAGAAACCATGTTACGGAAAGGTTACTATGTCTGCCTTCGAGAAAGCTAGCAATTAAATTATCACAACAGGCATTAATGTATATTTGAAAGTTCACAGTGGCCTTTCAACAATTGAGTGGCCCTTGGCAGGCAGAACATACTCTATTAAGTGGTCATAGAAAATTAGAAAGAAAATAGAAGCTCTGTCTTACCCTCAAGGGGCGCTTACATTTAATAAAAGACATACCCAAATATGTGCATGAACAGAAATGCCATGCCCCTTAATATTTTATAAGCAGCTTTGGAATACAGTTCTTGTGATGTGTGCTTATATGATCACGGGCCTACCCTGCATTCCGTGTATATAGTGAATTTTACTGGCAGAACTGATAGAGAAACTAAGGGGATTTCATCAGGTGTTCCCAGTACAATGTTCCCCAGATAGAGCCAGATATCCCCATTACACATGTGACTGGGTTTCTGGTCACCACACGGGAACTGGCTTTTTCCTCCTGTATTCTTGCCTCAGAGTTGGTGAGGCCCACTGGTGCCCATTACCTTTTGAAATAATTTTGGCTCACAATTTCCTTTTTCCCCTGTAAATAGGAACAAAGCCTTTAATACACTTATGGGCCCTAAAACTGTGGGACCTCAGAGGAGAACTGTGAAGCTTTTTGAGGTTAAAATTTACCTTCTTGGTCCCTAAATGACCACATTCCTCTTCGAAAATGTATTACTGTCGTGTTTCCTGAGAATGCAGGGTGGGGGACATCCCTCAGCATATGGGAACACCCAAACCAGGGGAGGTTACTGAAAGAAAGGAAAGAATCAAAGTGAAGATTTCCTGCTCTCCATATTACAAATCAGTTTCGAGTTAGCTTTCTGGTGAAGTGTGTGTTTGGAAAAAGAGATTCTAGAATTACAGGACAGCTGAGCTCAAGGGTAAGGTAGCCTGGCGACAGGGCTGATAGATACTGTGAGGCTGAAACAATCCTTGTGATGAAGTAGCTCATACAGCAACATACAAAAACCGAGGACATGTATATTTTTATATCTGTGTGGTTTTAAAACTTTAGTACTTAGAATTTTGGCCTTCTGCACTACTCTTTTGCTCTTGTAAACATAATTTACATTTAAGAATGGAAAGGGATGACATTTATGTGTTCACTTGCCTCATTCCTTGTGAAGCAACTGCTAGTTGTATGCCTCTAAGATGATGCTGTTTTCTCTGCTAAAGGTAAAGAAAGGAAAAAATAGTCTGACAATAAGACTTGCAGCTTAATCTGCTTTGAATAAATTTATGTAGCAGAAACTATACAATGAAGGAATAATTCTGTGTAAATTGCAAACCCTAAACTCTACCTATGGTGATATCTTTGTAGGGAATGGAGGAAGGCAGTGAAATGGCAGTTAGAGTAAAGGAGGCTTCAAGGATTCAAGTATAAGTAATATTTTATATAAAACATAGTAGTTTAGGTCCCCATAATATTCAAAAATAGTCACAAATATCATAAAGCAAAGTTCATTGTTTTAGGATTTTTTAAAAATGTGTTGTACCTAAGGCCATACTTACTCTTTTATGCTATCACTGCAAAGGAGTGATATGTATGTATTATATGAAAAAAAATCCTTAATGCACTGTTATCTCCTAAATATTTAGTAAATTAATACTATTTAATTTTTTTAAAGATTTGTCTGTGTAGACACTAAAAGTATTACACAAAACCTGGACTGAAGGTGTCCTTTTTAACAACAATTTAAAGTACTTTTTATATGTTATGTAGTACATCCTTTCTAAACTGCCTAGTTTGTATTTCCCATAATTCCTATTTGTGAAGTGTACCTGTCCTTGTCTCTTTTTTCAGTCATTTCCTGCATGCATCCCTCTTTATATGATTATAGAGATGACTGTGTATGCTTTCCGCACTCTGCTGTGAGGTGTGTGCGCAGAGCCGGCTGCACCCCAGCAAGGCCTGCCCCATGGGGTGCAGGACAAGCTGCTGCTTTGGAGCCGAGTGTTTTCCGCTTTTGAGTTGTCCTGGCATCCTTCTTGAAATGACTGTTAAAACTAAAATAAATTACATTGCATTTATTTTATATTCTTGGTTGTAATAAAATTGAATTGACTTTGTTTCTGTGTGAATTTTTTAAGTATAGGAAAACTCGTTAAAAGTTTTAGTGTTGAAATTTGATCTGTATGCCTAGAAGCTTTTCAGATTACACTCGTCCTGCAGAGATGCAAAGTCTCCCTGTGAGTTGCCATATGTTATTTTATTCGAGATGCTCATGATGTCACAAAACCACAGAGGCAAGGCTCACAGATACCTCAGAAGCAAAATTACAGTTTTTAAACATCTCCAGGGGAAACATCCTTTTTTAAAAAATGAAAATTTGAATGATGTTTTAGAAAAAACAAATAGGCAGCATTTTGTGGAGTGAGTGGCACTGGGAGTTTCTCCTTTTATAAGTATGTTTTCTTGTACTTCGCTGCCCTTATAATTTACTCAATGAATCTTCTATGGTTATTCTAATGTTCAAGGGCATCATGGAGTGAATTGAAGAATGTTTAAGTGGCAAACACAACACTTCCATTTCTATTTAAAATAGTTACTGCACATATCCAGCTGCTTCACTGCTTGGCACAGATTGTTTTTGCAAACTGTGCTGTCTGTAGAGTAGAGCTTCTCTTGGCAAACTATTCTTTGACCACAGCTGCCTTTCTAACCAGCCACCTGGGTAAGAGGAAGTGAATGACTGCCCAAACCCCTTACCACTCCAGGGAGAATTACTTGTAAGTACGGGTCTGTCTCCCTAGAGTGTAAGTTCTCTGTGGTCGGGGCCTGGGTTTTTTACCTCCTTTACTCCCAGCAGCTGACGTGACGCCTAGGACAGAGGAGATAATATGACAAGTCATTAGCACCACTTGTACAATGGTATAGAATTCTCGGAACATTTAAGATGCCGTATTTGTACATAAATAGGGATAAACGAATGTAGTTTTGTTCCGTGAATAATGAATATGCTAGAAATAGGTATCACTTGCCTAAAAATAGGTTCATTTCTTATATTTTGGGCCGCAAAGTCATAATATCACCCCAAAGGAACAAACAATCTAAATTACATTTGAAAAATAAGCCAAGTTTGCCATACTTGCCAGTCTTTAGAAGCCATCTTTCTTATGGCGGCCCAGAGGTAGGCATTTTAAAGCCTTGCATAGTACCATTTTATCTAGCAAGCATTTATCTAGTCAACTCGGATAAGCAACACAAACCTAACAGGAAAATTTAGATCAAATGAAAATAAAGGGAAAAGGAATTAAAATATTGACTGCATTAAAATGTATTTAGCACATTCCTTCTGCTTTTTCAGACTTTTTCAGACTGCTGCTGAATTTTTTCACACAAAGATGCTATTATGGACAGAATATTTGTCCCCGTCTCCCACGAATCTTGCCCAATTCTATATCGAAGCACTTCTCTCCAGTGTGGCTATATTTGGAGATGGAGCCTTTATGGACATAATTTAGGTTAAACGAGGTCATAAGGGTAGGGTCCTGATCCAATAAGATTAGTGTCCTTGTAAGAAGAGATGCCAGAGAGCTCTCTCCCTTCTCCTTTCTCCCCACCCTGTGAGGACACAGCAAGGAGGTGGCCAGACATCTGTAAACCTAGAAGATAGGCTTCATCGGAAACCGAACCCTGCCAGACCTTGATCTTATACTTTCCAGCCTCTAAAATTATAAGAAAATAAATTTCTGTTGTATAAGCCCCCCAGTCTATAGTATTTTGTTATAGCAACCCGCTCAGACTAATAAATTTTGGTGCCAAGAAGTGAGGTGTTGGTGTAACAAGTACCTAAAAATGTAGAAGGGGCATTAGAACTAGGTAATGGGTAGAGGCTGGAAGAGGTTTCATGTGCATACTAGAAATACGAAATGTTAAAGACAATTTTAGTGAGGATTGAGAAAGAGCTGGAGAGAAAGCTTCCATCTTCTTAGAGAACACAAGTAATCATGAAGAGAATGTTGGTAGAAATGGATATTAAAGACCATTCTAATGAGATCTCAGATGGAAATGAGGAACAAGTAATTGGAAAGTGGGGAAAAGGCAATCCTTGTTAAAGCAGCAAAGACTCTGCTGAATTGTGTTGTAGCGTTTTGTGGAAGGTAGAATTTTTTAGTGACAAAATTGGTCTTAGATCTCTTGTGATGGGGGAAGATGGACTGGATAGATTCAATTCACACAGAGCATGTTGGAAGACAGACAGGATTGAGAAGACAAACTTTAAACATTTCAGGCTTTTGCCTTCCTCTGGTTTTGTCTTCCATTTATTTCTCTTACATGCAGTAGTTGGTGCTGAGAACTCCGCTTCGAAAGATCTCAGTCCTCTAAGCAAATGCTATCACGTAACAAGCTTTCCCTTTTAGTTGCAAGATGACTCTAAATTAATCGAAGCCTGTAAACCTTAAATTATAAACAAGACGTGCAAGATTTGATTGAATTCAGGTGCAGGTGCCATGTTTGAGTTGTAAATGTATGATTAAATTTCTCTTGTATTAACATAATTCATGAGCAGTAAAATGCAGTGATCATAAGTGTAGAGTTCAAAGAGTTTTGCGAACTGTATACATCATGTATATAAAACCCAAATCAAGAAACAGAACATGTCCATCACTCCAGAAAGTTCCCTTATTCTCTTTTCTAGTCGATACCCCCACGCACATAGAGGCAGCCTCTGTTCTGATTTGTATCATTACCTATTAGTTTTGTCTTTTTAGAATTTCATATAAATAAAGTTATACAGTTTGTAGCCTTTTATGTCTGGATTCTTTGGTGCAACATAATGTTTTTAAGAGTCGTCCATGTTGGGAATATCAGTAATTTTTTAAATTGCTGAATAATATTCCATCGAATAAATATAACACAATGTGTTTAGTCATTTGTCTGTTGATGGACATTTAGGTTTCCTGTTCGAGGTTATTTTAAATAAAGCTACTATAAACATTTTTGTATAAGTTCTGTTGTGGACATGTTTTTATTTTCTTGGGCATACTTACAAGTGGAATTGTTAGGTCATAGGATGGATATGTATCTTTAAAAGAAATTGCCAAAGAGCTTTCTAATATTTGTACCATTTTATACTCTGCAAGTAATACATGAACTGAGAGAGAAAAAATTTCTGTTGTTTTAAGCTACCAAGTTGGTGGTAATTTGTTATAGCAACCGTAGGAAACTAATACAGATTTTGGTCACGATGTATTATCATTTTTCTAATTTGCTAGGTTTGATTTGCTAAAGATTTTTGTATCTATATTCATGAAGGATATTGGTCTATAATTTTCTTGTGACGTTCTTGTTAGGTTTGGTATCAGGATCATGTAGGACTCATAAAATGAAAATGTTCTCTCTTCCTGTAATCTGAGTTTGTGCAATATTTGTACAGCAGGTCCTTGAATGAGGTCATTTCATTCAATGTTATTTTGTTATAACATTGATGAGAAAAAAATCGATTTCCGGCCAGAGGTGCCATCTGGGTAAAGTTTGCACGATCTCTCCATATTTGTGTGGGGTTTTCTGGGTCCTCCAGTTTCCTCCCACACCCCAAAGGTGTGCACGTGGGGTGAACTGCTGTGTCTACACTGTCCCAGTCTGAGTGAGTGTGGGCGTGTGTGTGTAACTGTGCCTGGCAATGGAAGGGCGTCCTGTCCAGCGCGGGTTCCCACCTTCCTTATGCCTTGAGCTGCTGGAAGAGACTTCCCTACCCCCAGCCGCCAGGCTAGAAAATAATGATCTTATTTGTTTCTATTAATCTTTCTTAATATGGGTAGCTCACATTAATTTCAATATTTAATATTAGAAGTGCTTTGGGTTTTTATTTAGAAGTTCGGAGATGTTTTTGTTATCAGAAATATGCTGTAGGAACTTAACTCTTATTTATATCAATTAACCTGTGGTAAAATTGGTTTTGTTATTGTTTCGCTTAAAGTTGGAATTTCTAAGAACCCATTGATGATGTTAAGTGAGGACCTACTGTATTATTTCTTCCTTAAGTAGAAGACACCAGTGAGGGCTTCTGGGCTTGGAGTTGTCTTTTTGGGAAACATTTTAATTATAAATTTGATTACTTTAAAGGATATAGAGCTGAACAGATTTTCTATTTCTTCTTGAGTCAGTTTGGTTAACTTGTATTTTTTGATGAATTTATTAAATCTAAGTTGTAATGTAAATATTTCACTTAAGATATATACTTAGACATGAAATTATCAAGTCAAAAGGAACAGGCATTTTAAATTATAACATTTATCAAGCTAACATTTACCACACACTTCCTATATGCACTTTACATATATTAATTCATTTAATTCTCACAACAATTATGTGTGATGGGCACTATTATTGTCCCTATTTTTAATATGTGAAAAACAAAACTGAGACAGAGAGGTTAAGCAAAACTTCTACAAGTCACACGGCTGATGAGGATCAGAGCCAAACCCCTAACTACTTATATCAGTGGTTCTCAAAGTGTACTTCCTGGACCAGCAGCATCAGCATCATCTGGAAATTTGTTGATATGCAAATTCTCAGACTCCATTCCATACCACCAAATCAGAAACTCTGGGGGTGAGGCCCAGAAATTTGTGTTTTAATGAGCCTCCAGGTGGTTCTGATGCATGCTAAAGTTTGAGAATCTCTGACATATAACACACTCTTATCAAACATATTCCTAAATTACCTTCCAAAAGGCTCTATTAATTTTCCTTCACCAATAGTATGTGAGAGTGCCCATATCTCTTGGCCTTACCAAAACTCACTACAAGCACTCTTTAAATCATGCACCAGTCTGACAAAGAGTAGTGTCTTGTCTCTTTAAAAAAATATTTCAGTTCTCTTTGCAGTGAGAGAGTCACGTTCTGTCCCTTCTCCTGCTCTGCCTGGGTCTCATCTCTTCTGCATGGCTTCTGGCTCCACTTCCTTTTCGAGGGGTTCTCAATCCTAATACATGTTGGCAGGCAATCAGGGCTTGAATGCTAAATTAACCTCATTCTTTGAGAGTAGTGAGAAGCAGATAGGTTATCTTATATAAGTGCATTTTTTGTTTGTTTATTGAGCATGAAATACAAAGTCTTTTTCAGCTTTTGTTAATGATAATCCATTTCTAAATTGTGTGTTTTTCTTGGACCTCTGTGTACCTCTTGGCACCATGGTGCCAATGTACTGAATATCAGTGAGGATGATAGGTATATTAGCGGAGATTTGTCTGCTATCACCTCCTCTGACAGCCTCAAAAGTGTTTGGGGGAACCTAATCCCCAATCTCAATTTTTTTGAGAGGGGATAATTTTCTCATGTTCAAGAGCAGAAAAATCAAGGTTTTTCTTGATTAGGTCCTCATGAGTTGATTTCATGGTGTTTCCCATTATATTTTCACCACATTGAGCTGGTTAAATCTTACAGGGCTAATTCCCATAATAGTCCCTCATAATTATTGGGTTGTAATATTCAACCTCCACATCAGCCATATCAACATGGCATGATAGAAAAAAGCATGAGTTTAGGAGAGAAACTTAGGCTTGAAACAGCCCTTCTATCTCTGAGCCGTGTGGCCTTGGATAAGTTACTGAACCTCTCTGATCTTGTTTTAATATCTATAAAATGCCAAAAATAGCATATACTTTATGAATTTAAGGACTAAATGAGATAATATGTGGTGTGCCCAGCACAGTGTCTGGCCCATAGAACTCTCACAATAAACATGCTTTTCTCTTTTCTCTTTCCACTGTAATTTCCATGTGCTTGCATGTGTGTTTCTAGTGTAAACAGGAAGTTAATACCCTTTTATCTCCTTCATTTGAAGATCTCTCTTTGGACAAAAGATGACATCTACATCTGTACAAACTACTAGATCAGCCATCTGAAGGCCAAGAAGGACAGCACCTTTCATGCCAGGGAGTATTCTTATACTCTTATAAGCAGAGGGCTATGTAACAGGCACCAGGGTTCAGCTTCTTTAATGAAACTCTATCAAAAAATAAGGGACTCCATTATGTTTTGGTGGCATCACCCATTACTTCTTTTTTTTCCTACCTCAACAAGAAGTTCATTAAATTGTGTTTTCATACCATTTATAGCTGTAGTCATACCAAATGAGAACAACTATCATTTCTCGACATGCAATGGCAACATGAAGCAGAAGCCATTCAATCTATTTTGGATCTAAAAAGAACATAATCTCGCCATTTCCCCACTGTGGTTCTCATAAATTACCATCTTCACTTCCAACTCTGGGTTATCAGATCTCATAAAGGCACGGTCCAGTACTTTTGCACTATTCATATCCGAAAGATTGCCAAGAACAAAAATGACTCCTGGATTTGGCCCTGAGAGGCTAGGTTTGGAAGGTCTGGCCCACTAAGGAGAGAGGATAGAAGAGATTCTCTCTGAGAGTAAACAGCGTGAGGGGTCCTTCGTGGAAGAGCCTGGCAGTTCCAGATCTCCAGTCTCCTGGGGAGGACCTGGTGGACCTGGAACAATCTGGGCCCAAACTTCACACCAATAAAACAAAGTTCCCTTCCAGAAAGTCCTGCACTTGGGAAAAATTCCTGGGAACATCATCCAAATTGAGCAAGGCATGGACTGCAAGGCTAAAGGAAGGAGAAGGTCCTAGTGAGCATTTCCATTCTACCCCTGTATCTAAAAATCTGAAAATGATAACAACAACAACAAAACATTCGATTTTCCAATGGCTTAAAAATTTCATGCATTTTTTCATATAAACTAGGAATAGATCTATATTTGCTCCTGCACCCATGCTATGTATATAAAAGCTTTTTTTGGCATGAACAGGGAGCTTAGCATTGATTGTAAATATGTGTGTACATAGTTTTCATATATAACTACTTATTTGCAGTTTATAAGAATTTTCATATGAAGATGCTCCAAAAGAAAACCATAGGTTAAGTGGGGGCTCTTGCCAACTAAAAAAATGTGAGAAGTTCTTGTACAATTATTTGTAACCTGTTTCTTATTTCTAGTGAAGACTGGACAAAAGAAAATAAGGGTGTTGTTTTTTTTCTTTTTTCTCCCCTCATTAAACTTTGTTTTAATGGGTCTCAAAATTTTGTGACAGATTTTTGGTCAAGTTGTTTCCATTAAAAAGTACTGATTTTGAAAACTAATAACTTAAAAACTGCCACACACACAAAACCAAATGGTCCACAAAACATTCTCCTTTCCTTCTGAAGGTTTTATGATGAATTATAATCATTAACCAGTCTTTTATTATTACGCTTAACTGGCCAACTGAGACAAACAGTTCTCAGACCATTCTTCCACCACTGATTAAGACTGGGGTGGCAGATATTGGGGATAATATTCATTTAGCCTTCTGAGCTTTCCAGGCAAACTTGGTGACTTTGCCAGCTCCAGCTGCCTTCTTATCCACTGCTTTGATGACACCCACAGCAACAGTCTGTCTCGTTACAAACAGCAAAACAGCCCTCAGGAAGAGTCAGAGAAGCTCTGAACACACATGGGTTTGCCAGGAACCGTATCAACAATGACAGCATCACCAGATTTCAAACACTTCAAGACATCTTTCAGCTTTTTCCCGGAACGATGGTCAGTCTTCTTCAGCTCAGCAAATTTGCAAGTAGTGTGAACTGTGTGACAGTCCAGCACAGGCACATCTCCAGCACTGTTTCGGCCTGGATGGTTCAGGATAGTTACCTGAGCCATGAAGCCAGCTGCTTCCATTGGTGAGTCATTTTTGCTGTCATCAGCCACACTGCCATGACAAACATCTTTGACAGATATATATTTTTTTAAATATATAAATTTATCTATTTAAATTAGTTTCAAGTATACATCAGTTAGACATCTCTAATGTTCATAAACTGATCCCCCCAATTGCTCCTTCCCTCCACTTAGCCATCATATTAATGCTAACTGCATTCCCTCTGCCGTGCTCCCCAGACAGATACATTGCTGACACTGAAGCCCATATTGTCCCCAGAGCAAGCTTCACTCAAAGCTTCCTGGTGCATTTCAACAGACTTTTTCAGTCGTAACACTGACTGGAGCAAAGGTGACCACCATGCTGGTTTGAGAATCCCAGCCTCCACGCAGCCCAACAGACAGCATCACTACCACTAATTTTCCAGATATGCTGGAGGGGCAGATGCAAAGTTTTCTCATTTGGATCAGCTGGTGGCACAATGCAATCCAGAGCTTCAACCAACATGGTCCACTGGCATTGCCATCTTTAAGGGTGACTTTTCATTGCTTAAACCAAGACATGTTGTCACCATTTCAACCAGAAATGGGCATAAATTTCTGGGCACAAATTTCTTGGCTCCAGCATGTTGTCACCATTTCAAACAGAAATGGGCACAAATGCTACTGCGTCAAGGTTGTAGCTAATTTTCTTTAGGTGCTGACTTCCTTAACGATTTCCTCCTATGTTTTCTGGCTCTAGGATGACTCAGTGGAATCCTTTTTTTCTTAACACCAACAATTAGCTGTTTCACATGCATCATGTGAGCCAGAAGGGCAGCTCACGGGTCTGCCCTTCCTCTGAGACACCTGCTTCAAATCCACCAACACCATCAGCAACAATCAGAACAGCACAGTCAGCCCGAGACTTTACCATATTTTTGATAAAG
The DNA here is from genome assembly GCF_000151845.1 of Pteropus vampyrus. Taxonomy (NCBI): domain Eukaryota; kingdom Metazoa; phylum Chordata; class Mammalia; order Chiroptera; family Pteropodidae; genus Pteropus; species Pteropus vampyrus. Next base: position 5,249,436 of record NW_011888882.1, read on the forward strand.
TCTCTGTGTCCCGGGGCATCAGCAATGGTCACATAATACTTGCTGGTTCTTGAATTTCCGTAGCAAATGATACCACGCTCATGTTGAGCTTTCAGTTTATCCAAGACCCAGACATACTTGAAGGAGCCCTTTCCCATCTCAGCAGCCTCCTTCTTAAATTTTTCGATGGTTCTTTCATTGATCCAGCCACAGATGGCGAGTCGTGGTAAGTGGTTTTAGGTAGTGATAGTTAGGTATTGGTAGATAGTGGTAGGTTGTCTGAATCTATGTGTCCAATGACAATGATGTTGATATGTGTCTTTTCCTTTTCCCTTTGGCTTAGATTTAGCGGTGGTTTTCATGACACCTGTGTTCTAGTGGCAAAACAAAAATTCAGGGTGTCTCATGTAGTCTTAATATTGTCTGGGATGTTTCTTGTGCTGTTGCAATATGTTGTTTAGCTATCCTATTATCATTTTAATATTTGGACTTGTATCTTGACACCAACTAGATAGTGCACATGTTAAAACAAGGACCATGTTTCTGTTTTTTTCACTTTTGAAATGCCTAGGGCCTTGTACATATAATGAACAGTCAATACATTTGCTAAGTGAGTTATAGAAGATTCAGTTTGGGCATCTGGGACAATTTCCGAAGTTAAAACTTTTCTAATTGGTTAGTGACCTCAGTGAGGCCACAACCCCTCACTATGGGAAACTATTAACCATTATGTTGCCCTTGGGGTGGTTTAAATACCATGTGACTTGGATAGTCTCTTTGGATTGTACTTGTCCCTATGTTCTGTGGCAAAACAAAATAATAGAAAGGCTGGACATCTTATCTGGAACTCACCCTGGCCAACGGAATTAACTTTTGTTTGCTCCAAAGGCTAAATAATGAAAACAATGGATCTAGAATCTAGATCTTTTCACTAGATCTAGTTTCAGCAAATAAGTCAGTCTCCAGCCTACAACAGCCACCACACCCTTTCTGTTTCAGAGAAGGGAACGAATGAATTCTGCAACATTTTTATGTCCTTTTTTAAAAAGTAGCAACACATGCCGAAATAAAACTGTTTAAAATTCTACTTATAAATGAATTTGCGCATAAAACTTAAAATTAAACACATAAATCCAATGTAAAATATTGCTTTGAAAGCTGAACCAATATCCAGGACACAACCCAGTGTCTCACAAACAGCTGTTTCATGGAGCATCACTTCTGTTGGACTGCTCACAGATTTTCACAAACAAAAGTTTACATGGTCAAATACATCTGGAAATTTCTGAGTGAAGCATAAAGTACCAGGCTCTCTCAGTGTCTTTAGTACCGTGATGACACTGCAAAATTCCAGGCAGGTGATCTAGTGTCCCCTTTCCCAAGCTTATTTGACCACAGAGCTTTTTCCTGCAGTTCTGAAGAATGCTCCATAGAACCAGGGTCCCCCAAACCAGGCCGTAGACCAGCAGTGGTCTGTGGCCTATTAGGAACCAGGCCACACAGCAGGAGGTGAGCGGTGGGCAAATGAGCAAAGGTTCATCTTTTTTTGCATCCATTCCCCAGAGGTAGCATCACCTCCTCAGCTCTACCTCAGATCATCGGGCATTAGATTCTCATAGAATCACTGGTCCCTGGTGCCAAAAAGGCTGGGGAGCACTGCTGTAGAAAACAATTTGAAATCCCGGTTGTGGAAGACACTGTTGTTGCCTCCTCCTCAGCCTTCCCCTGCGTCCTCCTTGCTGCCAGAGCCTGGTTTGTTCACTTTGTCCAGAGGCCATCTCTTTCTGTGGAGGATGGACCCCTTCTCAGCTCCACGGGAGGAGTATTCATTGGACCAAACCCGACACATTGGTCATTCCCTTTGCCAAGTCATTGGTTCAAATGGGGACATGTAATGCAAAATGTGAGGGAAAACCTTCTCTGGGTTTTCTAGGAGGATTGGTTTCCAGCTTGAAAAGGTAACCAAGACACGAATCTTCTTTTTTCTATCTCTGGACTTCTGTGCATAAGTTGGCAGCTGTGGTAGCCATCTCTAGGACCACGAAGGGAGCCAGCCTCAGAAGGCATGCTGAAACTATAAGATCCCTGAGAAGAGAGATGGACAGAGCTAGGATCTTTGAAAATTGTATCGAATCACTGATTTTACTAACCCCAGAACTGCTCTATTTCTGGGAATCTCTTCTGGGACATTATAAATGTCCTTATTTTAAAAATCAATTCCACTTCACATTTGTTTTATATTTGAAGTCAAAATCATCGAGATATGGTGGTCTAGCTAGTTAGAGCCTCAATGCCATTGGCCCAAGTATGGAACCTTCGAAGTGTTCTGTTTGGAAACGTTAATTGTTAAAAAGCAGTAACTTATTACAAACCAAGTGTCTTCTACTATTACTACCAGGATCTGCAATCTTTATATTTAAATGAATGACTCATATTATCATTTTTAGTGTCTCTAAATTAGAAAATTAAACATTTATTTCTTAGCAGTGACAAGCTGTGATGATAAACATAAATCATCAAAGCGCTGTGACAACGAAATCCATAACTAACTGATGAAATCCCTCGGAGCTGCTTAGGAGCAGAACGAGCACGACAGCCCCATGTCCCTCTGTGGTTGCCTGGCGTGTGCTGCGCAGTGTCTGGGTTAAAATGTTCTCCTCTTCGCATTCAGCGAATTCGCATAGCGTCCTTCCTGTGTGCTAAGCTCTGGGAGAGGATCCCTTCTTTGTCCTCCAAGTCCTATTCGCCCATCAAAGTCCTGTTGAAGTCCCATTTTCATGAAACGTCCCTAATTACTTCAGCCTCCACTATGCAACCTTTTCAAAGAATTCTTCCTAGAGGCCCATCTGAACCATTCACTTTGGCACTGAATTGTACTCACCCCATATTTTCTCTTATTAGTTAACGTTTTATCTGGGCCTCCATGTTGAATGAAAGTAAGAGAGAGAAGGTAGAAGTGATAAGAACATTGTCTAAGTTGGTGATTGTCAGCTCTGTCAGACCAGACTCAACACCCCCTTTTTCTAAGAAGTATTTTTATAATGCCCTTAATCATGAAATTCATAGGTAAGATAATTGATCCACACATGTAATTTGAAAATACATCAATACGATGCCCTAGAGAATAAAAGAAAAGTAACTTATGATAAAGTAATATATATTTCAATAGGTAAATATTTGACACGATTGCATTAGGAGCCACAATGAATTAGGGAGAAAATGCAGACTGATGCAAGGTGTTTTATTACAACCATGGTCCTATTCATGATCAGACTTTCTGAAATGATGAACAATTTTTGGTGAAGTTAAAACAAAACAGAGTACAATTTACTTTCATTTATGTAGTAGTTTCATTCCTAGCCATTCAGGGTATAGTAAAACGATGCAAAAAATACCTTTGTTTATATGTAAAGTGAGTTTGGTTTTAGGTTCATATATAAACAGGTTTTTTACCTAATGAATGACTGAAAGGGTATTCGAAAATTGCAAGGGATGCAGGACAATTCTTTACTGTGGGGCACAGTCCTGCATATTTTAGCAAGCCCAGCACCTCTGGTTCTTACCCACCGAGGGCCAGCAATATCCCCTAATCATTAGATAAGCTTAAGTCTCCACAAATTTCTAAAAAGGCCTCTTGGGGTATTGGTTCTAGTGAGATCCGCTGAGCTAAACCAAGGCAAGCTAGGGATGGGATTATTACTAGATAATTCAGAACCTGACCCTCAGCTTTAGAGGCCATGAAAGCCTGAGGTGAACCCCAAAATGCCAGTTTATTCGTTCACTGTCATGGCCCTCAAAGGGGTTCTGTAGACTGATTAGAGGAGGCAAGTCAGGATGGGTATGAAGGGTGATCTGCTTCATCCTCAGAGGTTTCTACTTTATCCATTTACCAGGTGAGTTCCCATCTATACATCTATTTGAACAAAGGGTTTCTCAGTATTAAGAAGTAAATGTTTTGTTTTGATCGTTTTATCAAGATTTATAATCTCTGGGAGAGGATGTATTGACTTCCTCACTCCATCATACCAAAAATGAATGTCCCATTTAGTTCTTTTTTATAGTTTCTATTGAGACTCCATACATTGAGTCATTGTCATTGTAGTTTTCATTAATTTTTTTCAACATATTTATAATAGCAGCTTTGAAGTCTGCTAAATCTAACCTCTGGACCCACACGGAGTCAGTGAGCTCTGCTGTTACTCAAACCTGAATCTCATATCTCAATGTTCAATCAGCTCCCTGTGGTCAAAACTTGATGAAAAACCATGTCATTGTAAGTAGCTACTTTTAAAATTCACCATTAGAAATCCCTATCCAAGGATAGAACCTCTCAGGCTATAGGCTTGCTCATCAGATCCCACTCTTCTCTGGGGTTGGAAAGAGCTCTCTAGGGTGAAAAAAAAGTAGAACCATGATTGGATGGCCTGGGTCAGTGGTCAGGGCGTTTTGGAAGCACTGCAATGACGGGCCTCACCAAGGAGGAGAGAAAGTGTCCAACAGCTAGCATGTCTTTCTCTTGCAGGTGAACCATGAGAGAGGGCATAGTGAGCCAGGACACAGAACCTGGGAAGTTGGAAGATCAGAAGATTCTCTGGCTTCAGGCTCAAAAGGCTGATCACTATGATCCATTTCTACCCAAAACGCTTCTGACACCAAATGTATGAGTTTTTCATACCAAGCAATTCTCCAATTCTCTATAGACAACTCCTACAACTTAATTCATTTCTGACACTAACTACCTGGAGTTAGACCCCAGTTTAAGGGCTCAGTCCCACAAGACTGCTCCCACGTCAGAGCCAATTGTATGTCCAGACTTCTTACACTTCTGGCTGACTGGCTAGTAATTAATCAGGGGTTCCTACAAACCCCTCCTCAGGTTTGATAATTTGCTAGAACTTACATAACTCAAGAAAACAGTTCACTTACTCTTATAGGTTAATTTAAAGAATGAAGTCAGAACAGCCAAATAGAAAAGATGCATAGGGCAAGGTATGATGGGGGTTGAGGGCCACAGAGCTTCCATGCTTTTTCTGAACCCATCATCCTTCCAGCACCTTGATATTCCCCATCTTGGAAGCTCTCCAAACCCTGTCATTCAGAGTTCTTATGGAGGTTCCATTATGTAGGTGTAATTAATTAAATCATTGACCACTGGCGATTAACTCAATCTCCAGCCCCTCTCCATTCCTGGAGGTTGGGGAGAGGAGCTGAATCATGTCTTGGTCCAGCCTTCTAGGGGACCCTCTTACACTCCAGAGATACAAAGGGCCTTAGAAGCTCCTGTGTCAGGAACTGGGGACTGAGACTGAATATGATAACAAAGGATGTTCCTGTCACTCAGAAAATTACATGGGTTTTAGGAGTTCTTGCCAGGAACTGGGTGGGAATGAAGAACAAATATATATTTCTTAATATATCATAATGTTACATGGAAGTATCTATTTCGCAGCTGGGGGCCCTGGGAGTCTGTGTCTGAGTTAGAAATATTTCTCTGCCAAGTTCCAGTCCCCGACTGTGCTCGTGTCTGCCTTGTCTTTATCTGTCTTGGCCTCGCCTTTCCTGTCCTTTCATGGCTGACCCATCTCCCGCCCCCATCTGATGACTTTATTGAGGCATTTAATATATTCCATCTGGTGACGGTAGAAGCCTCTAGGCCTGGAGATTACTTGTTGAGTATCTCTTCTTTGATCCATTGACATTTAACCCTCATAGAGTAATATTATTCTCACATTTCTAGTCCCCAAAGGAGCTCACTTGAGCCTTTAGGGACATGACAGCCTCCCCTTCTGGATGGTGAGGCCTGGAGGGGCATAACACAGCTTCGGGTGAAGCAGACCTGAGCTACAGCTCCTCTTGATCAGTGCGTATGTGCTTTTGGGTGAACAACTTCTCTCTCAAAGCCTAGTGTACTGAACTGTGAAATAAGGATCATAATTACTTCACAGGGCGAACACGATAACAAAATGAGGTAAGATATGGACAGCATCTGGCTGTTATTGGTAAATATTATTGTCTTTTCCCATATTTCCTGTGCAACTCCTGTGTCTAGACCAGTGCCTGGTTCCCAGTGACCACTCAGTAAATATTTGTTAGGGAAATTACACACTGATGCGCTATTCTTCTGTGTTTTTTTTGTTGGTGGTGGTGGTGATTTTTACACCATGCTCAGCGCAGTCTTAGGGTTTTGAGGAGGTGCCTAAGAGCCCAGGTGGGTCAGACAGGTGAGAATTGATAAGGGTGGAAAGTAGAGGAGAGAGGAACTGGGCTCCAGTCCACCCCCTGTAAGCTCTACTATTTTACACTTTAAATTGGTTTGGGGACAATATTTTCTTTTTTAAAGAAGGGATTCTGTGTTTTAAAGTTTGAAAAGAACTGCCTTATACTTTGAATAGCTTAGAGGAGGCATTTAATTTTATGAATGGCACAAATGTCCATATCTTCATTCTCCCAAGCATTAGCCACTATAAGTAAATAAAAATTCAATTCAGTTCTTCAATTTCACTAACTATGATTCAAGTACTCAACAGCTACATATGACTAGCGGCTACCATTTTGGACAGCACAGATACGAACATTTGCATCACTGCAGAAAGTTCTGTTAGATAACACTGGTCTATATTTTATATTATTTAACTCATAGCAATTAATTGACAGTGGCTGTGCACTCTGTGCTGTAAGGCATTTCTAGGCTTAAAGGGTAAACTGAGTTGCCCACAGATGTAGGTTTGGGTCCTGCTAGTAACTTGCCATGTAGCCTACAGAACTGCCTTTCGGTTCCCTCCTCTGAACCAGGGAGGCCTGGGCCATGTAAAGGTTTTCATCTATTTTATTTCCAAGGGTCCCTTTGATTGTTACTTTGTTCCCTTGAGCCCACACCCATGTTTAAAATAAACTGCTTTATTAGGTAATAATTGGC
>NW_011888882.1:5256380-5264868 GCF_000151845.1 Pteropus vampyrus
TGGCGATTAACTCAATCTCCAGCCCCTCTCCATTCCTGGAGGTTGGGGAGAGGAGCTGAATCATGTCTTGGTCCAGCCTTCTAGGGGACCCTCTTACACTCCAGAGATACAAAGGGCCTTAGAAGCTCCTGTGTCAGGAACTGGGGACTGAGACTGAATATGATAACAAAGGATGTTCCTGTCACTCAGAAAATTACATGGGTTTTAGGAGTTCTTGCCAGGAACTGGGTGGGAATGAAGAACAAATATATATTTCTTAATATATCATAATGTTACATGGAAGTATCTATTTCGCAGCTGGGGGCCCTGGGAGTCTGTGTCTGAGTTAGAAATATTTCTCTGCCAAGTTCCAGTCCCCGACTGTGCTCGTGTCTGCCTTGTCTTTATCTGTCTTGGCCTCGCCTTTCCTGTCCTTTCATGGCTGACCCATCTCCCGCCCCCATCTGATGACTTTATTGAGGCATTTAATATATTCCATCTGGTGACGGTAGAAGCCTCTAGGCCTGGAGATTACTTGTTGAGTATCTCTTCTTTGATCCATTGACATTTAACCCTCATAGAGTAATATTATTCTCACATTTCTAGTCCCCAAAGGAGCTCACTTGAGCCTTTAGGGACATGACAGCCTCCCCTTCTGGATGGTGAGGCCTGGAGGGGCATAACACAGCTTCGGGTGAAGCAGACCTGAGCTACAGCTCCTCTTGATCAGTGCGTATGTGCTTTTGGGTGAACAACTTCTCTCTCAAAGCCTAGTGTACTGAACTGTGAAATAAGGATCATAATTACTTCACAGGGCGAACACGATAACAAAATGAGGTAAGATATGGACAGCATCTGGCTGTTATTGGTAAATATTATTGTCTTTTCCCATATTTCCTGTGCAACTCCTGTGTCTAGACCAGTGCCTGGTTCCCAGTGACCACTCAGTAAATATTTGTTAGGGAAATTACACACTGATGCGCTATTCTTCTGTGTTTTTTTTGTTGGTGGTGGTGGTGATTTTTACACCATGCTCAGCGCAGTCTTAGGGTTTTGAGGAGGTGCCTAAGAGCCCAGGTGGGTCAGACAGGTGAGAATTGATAAGGGTGGAAAGTAGAGGAGAGAGGAACTGGGCTCCAGTCCACCCCCTGTAAGCTCTACTATTTTACACTTTAAATTGGTTTGGGGACAATATTTTCTTTTTTAAAGAAGGGATTCTGTGTTTTAAAGTTTGAAAAGAACTGCCTTATACTTTGAATAGCTTAGAGGAGGCATTTAATTTTATGAATGGCACAAATGTCCATATCTTCATTCTCCCAAGCATTAGCCACTATAAGTAAATAAAAATTCAATTCAGTTCTTCAATTTCACTAACTATGATTCAAGTACTCAACAGCTACATATGACTAGCGGCTACTACCATTTTGGACAGTACAGATACGAACATTTGCATCACTGCAGAAAGTTCTGTTAGATAACACTGGTCTATATTTTATATTATTTAACTCATAGCAATTAATTGACAGTGGCTGTGCACTCTGTGCTGTAAGGCATTTCTAGGCTTAAAGGGTAAACTGAGTTGCCCACAGATGTAGGTTTGGGTCCTGCTAGTAACTTGCCATGTAGCCTACAGAACTGCCTTTCGGTTCCCTCCTCTGAACCAGGGAGGCCTGGGCCATGTAAAGGTTTTCATCTATTTTATTTCCAAGGGTCCCTTTGATTGTTACTTTGTTCCCTTGAGCCCACACCCATGTTTAAAATAAACTGCTTTATTAGGTAATAATTGGCGTACCCTCCCACTTTTGTTAACCAGTGCTATTTATAACTACCAACAAAACCCTCTGATCAACATAAGATTACCAGAATTCTTATTTTGAGTCAAAGTAATTCCAGCCCAAGACTCAGAAAGGAGATATTGTGGTTAGTTTAGCCTTATCTCTGGTACAGTTTCCATGTGATGTTACTGAAATATTAAAAATAATGTGTTAATTGCTCCTCCTTGTCCCTTGTACTACTTTCTCCCACCTTCACGGCTTAACGGGCCCAAGTCAGGAGTCTCTTGACTGCACAATATTTAATATTTCTCTGAATTTATAAAGGGATTGTAGGTCAAAGGAGGTAATGATCCCCAAAGTTCAATTTGAGAATTTAGAAAATCAGCAGAAAGAAGTCAAGTTATCGAATGTATGAATCAAACTGAAAATCTAAAATAGACAGACTTTTCAGTGTATGAAACAGGATGCACAGCGTGATGGCATTTCACAAGCATATATATTGGGTGAGACTTATGGTTATGGTAGAGTGAAGAGGTTAGCAAATTCTCATCCCCCCAAAATACAATATAGAACTGGGAAATATTGTAAAAAGCAATAATTGTAGGGCTTTAGAAATCAAAGGGAAACAACAAACTGAGAAGTAATTAGTCATGAAAAGCTGATAAAATTGTATGTAAAACTGACGAGAATCTGTGGCCTTCCTACCTGAAGCTGCTTTCTCCCCTAGGCCCCCAGCACGGGTAGCCTAGCAATTTTACCAGAGCAATACTGGCTGAAAACCAGAAGCTTCCCTGTCAGAAGGGGGTGAATTTGACTTGAAGTGGAAGGTGAAAACATACACCCAGCAGTATTGTCAGTAAAAGCAGCAAACTCAGTAGAAATTGAAATTGACTCACAGCTCTGCTTGCCTGAGATTATAGTCCTGGTGGAGTGAGTAGGTGACCAGCTAGAAATTTAATGGGGGAAATCTTAGAAATGACAGAGCCATAGAAAAGCTTCATAAGCCCTTCACGCATCCCTAGTTGACCAGGGATGTACAAGGTAGAGCCAAGAGACCCTGGAAGAAAGTAAAAGTCAGGCAGGCTTGAAAACTGACTGAACTTTGAATGCATTCCTCAACCCACACAAAGATCCATTTTCAGAGGATGGATTTTATAAGCTTAAGGTATTTGAGCACAGTCTCAGCCCAGTCACTGACTGAACACTAAACTGTGCAGACAGACGGACAACCCTTAGGGAGCCAGGCTAAAAATTAAACATAAGAATTAAAAACAAACAAAAACTGAGCAGAGACATTAGCGGCCATACACTGCAGGAGACACAGATTCTGCAGATTAAGCTTGCTTTGTGCAAAGAAGTGACATCAGATGGTAGCTTGAATCCAAAGAAGAAAAGAGGATCACAGGAAATGGTAAATATGTGGGTAAATATAAAGAACTTATAAATTTATTTCTTTTCTTCTTTTAATTAAAAAACCCCATAATATTCTGTAATATGTGTGATAAGCTTAAAAACAGTGTTATTTTAAAGCTTATAGCCTATATACGGATAATATATAAACAGTAGTAGCATAAGGAAGAGGCGAAATGGAGTTACATTGGAACAAACTTGATAGACTTTACTGGAGTGAAGTCAGTATCAAATTGAACTCGATTGTTACCAGATAAAATGTATATTTTAATCCCTAGAGCAATCATTAATAAAATACATTTTAAAAATCATCAGTAGAATGATGTCATTTTGTTTAAAAATATTTGTTTAAAACAAAAGGAGACAATAAAATAGCAACAGAACAAAAAAATCTGCAACATATAGGAATTAAATAGCAAAATGATAGACAATCTAATCCTATCAATAATTACATTAAATTGAAATTACATTAAATTACATTACTAATCATCCAATGAAAAGGCATAAATTCTCACACTGAATATAAAAGAATATTCAATAATATGTTGTCTAAGAGACAAACTTTGGATTCAAAGATAAAAATAACAGTAAAAAAAAAAAGAAAATATTTACTACATAAACAGTAACCATAAGAAAGTTGTAATGGCTTTATTGATAGCAGACAAACAGACTTTAAAACAACAAATATACTGGAGATGAAATGAGGTACCTCAGAATGATAAAAATGTCAATAAATCAGGAAGATATAATAATTATAAGTGTATACACACCTAACGACAGAGCTCCAAATATATGAAGCAAAAATTGACAGAGTTGAAAGAAGAAAATGATAATTCCACAACTATAGTTAGAAATTCCAATACCCAACTTTTGATAATTGACCGAATAACTGAGCAGAAAGTGAGTAAGGGTAGAGAAGACTTAAATCCTCCAACCCAGCAGCAGAATACACATACTTTTAAGTGCACAGGAAACATTCTCCAGGATAGATTATATGCTAGGTCGTAAAATGAATCTAAATAAATTCGAAACAATTGAGATTATTGAAAAGGTGTTCCCTGACCACGATAGTTAAAATAGAGATCATCAACAGAAAGAAACTTGGGAAATCTCCAAATATTTGGAAGTTAAACAATGCACTTCTAAATAAGCTATGGACAAAAGAAGAAATCAAAAGGGAAATTCAAAAACATTATATATTTAAAGTAAACAAAACAACATATTATGAGATGCAGCTAATGCAGTGGTTATGAAAATTAATAATGCTAAATACCTATATTAAAAAAGAAGAAATGTTGCAAGTCAATTACCTCAACGTTCACCTTAAGAAATTAGAAAAAGAAATGAAACCTTAAGAAAGCAGAAGATAGGAAATAATAAAAATCAGCATGGAAATCAATAAAATTAAAACAGAAGATACAAATTATCAAAATCAACAATGAAAGAGGGGTCATCACTCCCAATCTGACAAAAATTAAAAGGATATTGTGGGAATTTCATGAAAGAACACAACTTACTGAAACTGACTCAAGAAGTAGAAATTCTGTATAAATCTATAACAAGTAATTGAATGTGTAGTCAAACACTTTCAATAATGTAAACCGTATGACTAGATGTTTTCACTGGCTAATTCTACTAACACTGAAGGGAGAAATAATATCAATTCTACACAGTCTTTTCCAGAATACAGAAGAGGAGGAAACACACCCCAACTCAGTTTGTAAGGGCTGCATTACCTTGATACCGAAACCAGACAAATATATAAATATAAAATTGCAGACCCAAATTCCTCATGAACACACATGCAAAAATCCTGAAAGCATTAGAAATTGAATCCAGCAATATAAAGAAAAAGATAATACATCACGACCTATACAGATTTATCTTGGTCGTCCAAATTATAAATGGTTACCTCTGAATCCTGGATTATGGGCAGTTTTTTTTCCCTCTAAATTTTCAATAATAAACACAGCCTGGTCCTTCAACAAGAATTTAAAATTATTATTTAAAAGAAATACAAAGAATTTTCTTCCAGTATTTCCTGGAGTAGATAGGAAGAAATACTGATTTGGGTTAAAGATTCACAAAGAAAAAAACATTTCTCCCTTTCTACAAAGTAAAAGATGAAATGAAAGCATGAAACAAAAAAAAAAAAATAAACAATAAATGTGACAAGATGTCCCCACCTCTTTCCTGTAAACAAGCAGGGGTCAGCAGGAGTCCTCAGTGAGAACCAGGGGCTTCTCATCCCCCAGCCCTGCAGAAGAATCGCCTTCCCTACATGATGGGGCTTCTGCAAGAGGATGTGAATCACATTCCATAGTCAGGATTTGGCACTCAGCTCCTATTTGCCAGGTAACATAACATATTCACTCATTCTGGAGATTAAGACATGGACATCCTTGGAGGGGGACATTATTCTCTGCCTAATACAGATGTTGAATAAACAATGTGTGCCAGTGGTTCTCTGACTTTCGAATGTCACAAACTGTATAAACAAATAAGCTGCTCTGTTTATGTGTAACAAATCATCTCCAACCCTAATGATTTAAAGCAACAAAAATCATTTATTTTCCCCCACAAATCTGCAATTTGGGCAGGGCTTGGTGGAATTCATCCTTGCTCCGTGTGGTATTAGTCGTGGCAGCTCATCTGAGGCTCTAGGGTCTACTTCCAAAAGGGCTCACTCAGGCAAGTTGGTGCTCGCTGTCAGTAGGGAACTCATCCAGTGGTCTTGGCCAGGGGCCTTGCCTCCTCGTGATATGGGCCTCTTCTCATGGCTGCTTGGGCTTCCTAACAGCATGGTGGTTGGGTTCCAAGAGACCTAGGAGGAAGCTGCAAGACTTCCTATGACCTACTTTCAGAAGTTCTAGACTGTCATGTCCACCACATTTTATTAGGCAGTAAGTCACTAAAGCCAGCCTAGATTCAAGAGAAGTCAAATTAGATGCACCTCTCAATGGGAGACGTGCCAAAGAATTTGTGACCATCTTTAATCTACTACACATACAAATAAAAAAACTCGCAAACGAACAAAATGGAGGACTAACACAGTATCGCCGTATTTTATTTTGATAAATAGGAATATTAAAAAGCAAATCCCAAAACGTTATCTATTACGTTATCCCATCTGTTTCTTAAAAGTAAGTACTTTTTTTTTCTACCAAAAAAGTAGAAAGGACACAGTCCCAGAACACATGGCAGTCCTTTGAACTGAACAAATTTAGCTTAAAACTATACTTGTTTTTCTCATTTCAGCCTAGGTAGAAAACTAGGTCACAGACAGGGCATCCAGAGCGGCTTCGGGAAACCACCAGGCACAAGGCATGGGTGCCTTTGTGGTTCAGAGCAGCAGTTTACACCGCCCCCTTGGCCTGGTTTGGAGCCAGACTACCCACGAACCCCATGTCCTGCTGGCTCTGGAGACTTACTGCCCTCTTCAGTTCTCAGTCCCTGGGGAACTGCCAACAGGCTCATAGAGAGAAGGATCTGCCTGATGATGTTTAGGGTTTGCCTTCGGGCAGCCATGATGGAGCTTTTTTTCTGGCAGTGTCAGGCTCGCGGCCCCAGCTTGGGCTTCTTCCAATGTGGCTTTTGCTCTGTGGGCTGAACTATTTTGACTCCGCAGGTCTGGACAAGGCAGCAATACAACTGGCCTGAGGTAATGGGAAGCCTCCCAAGTCCACCACTACTATCCCATCTGAGCTTATCAGAATCCCCTGGGGGAAGTTTTAAGGGCCAGCCCCCATCTTCCTTGAAATTCTGGCGCCTCTTAGATCCTATGGCTCCTCCAGATCTCACGATGGAAATGTTTTGCTAGATCAACAAGGGAACTTTACTTGGTTCTCTGAGGCCGAGGATGTAAGATCTTTAAGCCGAGCCCATGCTGTGTTTCATGACTTGCCCACCACAATCAGGCCTGGGAAGGGCACAGGGCGTCAATGAGACAGGTCTTAAAAAGATGACTGAGGTTGACCTGTAAAAGATAATTACCTGCTCACCATCAACTACTCGGGTGGTTGGGGAATGATTTCTTAACTCTGACCTACACAGAGAAGCATGTCAGAGGTGGGAGCAGAAAGAGTCCAAGCCAGGGAGACTCATACCCTCTGTTACCTCCTTTCTCCACGGATTAGTGCATCAGAAGGGCGGAGTCCTACTCCATTTCCACTTCACAAATGTGACAGGGGGACATTTCTGAAGTGCTTGATGCAGAAGGAGTAGCTAGCATTTACTGTTCCTCCTACTCCTTTTAGGTAAATAGTTCTCTCTTGGAGAAATGGCTTCGAAATGGACTTTTGTTAATTAAAAGTATTATAGGAATAAAAGAGCAAACTAGAAACCAGTCACTGTTCATGTATCTTGGAAAGACAGCTCGTTTTCAACGACAGGTGAGGTGATGGGGTGAGAGTACATCCCCTCCAGTGATTCCTCTGACATGGAACATCAGGGAGCAGGATTGGGGCTACCTTCCACGTCTACTAAGAAGCGGGTCAGCCAGTACAGGCCGGCACAGAGCCTGTTTGCAATTAGCACAAAGAGCCAATTCACCAGCCCACAAAGCTCATCCTCCATAATAGTCCTAATTAGAAACATTATACATAAGGAGAGGAAACAATTTACACAGACTCCAGCATGAGCTCATGGCAATAGAGTTGTTTATTTTTCAACCCTCAGGCTATAGACACACATCTCAAAAAATAATGCATATGTATTTCAAAGACTGATATTTTCAGACACTCCAGAAAAACGTGGCAGCAGCAATATGTTGTGGCAGAACAGCCTCAAGTATGACTCTCTCTCTCCCTTGAATTTTATTTACTTCCCCTGCTGTCTTAGTGAATGTTAGGATTTTGCTAGCAGTTTAATATTTCAAAATAATTTACAACCTGTTTTTCTTCTCCCTCCTCACCTAACCTTGAAATTTAGACATCTTTTAGTCTGCTTTTTGTCCTTCTCCACTAGGCAGACCCTGAGGATGTCCCCCCTTGCTTAACGGAGCAGAATCAGCACGTTTCTGTTCAGCTGCCTGGAGGAACAGTCAAGTCAGCGCGTTTCCTGCATTAACACTGATGTTACTTAACCGTTGCTAGGGAGCCAGAGAGGAAAGACAAAGAGCATAAACCACAGCGTCTCACTGATATTTCGCCATCAACACTTTCCTCATTTGGCATAGAGTCTTTTTTGTTTCTGTTTTGTTTTTTCTCTACAGTTTCTCAATTTGTTGCAGTGGAGGGGAACTCCGCATCCTGGCTTTGGGAGATCCATAGGGGATGTCATCTGAGTCTCTTTTTCAATACAACTCCAGTCCCTATGCCTCTCCT
>NW_011888882.1:5266588-5287258 GCF_000151845.1 Pteropus vampyrus
AGGGAAGTCTACCCCGCTGTGTAGATGAACAAGCAAAATAGACTAATATAAGTACTCTAAAAACATGAACAAAAAGTCTTGGAAGAGTTTCTGATGCAGAATTCCAGCTGGGGTTGGAGTAGTTCTTGTGGGTAAATGTTGTAGCAAGCTGAACATATATTAAAAATACAGAACCATTAAGAGCTGACTGGTTAACATTTAAGCACATCGTGTTTCACGGGTGGGCATCTGAGTGCAAAATGAAGATCTTAGTCCTACCTCAGTGCACCAGTGAACCTGTTTGGCCCTCAACTCCTTGTCTATAAATTAATATGTTATTTCAGATGATCTTCGAACTCCTTTGGGAAGTCTTCGGGGTATGAGCTCAATCCCAGGTCTGCTATCTGCCTCTTCCTGGTTCTGAGATTCCATAATAACTTTCGATTATTTTAGGAGACTGACTTGGCAGAGGACTTGTGGAGGGAATAGAAGCCTCTACATTATCAATTGAAGGAAGGGCCCAATATCACTGAAGGCACAGAACATGGCAAATGTTGAAATGAGGAAGGAAGTAAGACACTGAGAACAACTGACTCTACTTACTCTTTGCACAAGAGTTTTGATTTGAAGTTCCTCAAGTTCCTTCTTTTCTCCCAGGAGCTCACGTCTCTCAAAACAACTTTTATCAGAAGTAAAGAGACTTGGCCCAGTTCAGGGTCTGCCACAAACTCAGGCTGGTCCTTCTCCTGCCTCAGTTTCTTCATCGGCAAATGAGAGGTACGGACTTAGGTGATTTCTAAAGCCCACTTAAGAGCTAAAATTCATTATTCCAGGAATTACAGAAAATACACTCTAAAACCAGGGTTCTGAATCAAGTAAAAAACCAGACCAAATATTTGAACCGACGATTTTCAGGCACTGGACCATAGGCTGTGCATGATAGTGATTCTGGAGAAAGTGGAAACATAAGAGGCAAGTCCAATGATTGCCCCCAGCTTACCTGCCTGGAGAAAATTTCCAAAACACAGCACTGGAAGGAAGAATACGGGAGGAGCCCAGCAGCATCCCTGCGTAAGGAAGATGGAACTAGGATCCCAGGGAGACCGATAAAGCTAAAATTCTGGAGAGGAAAGAACTGCACAGAGAGAAAACTTGTTCTCTTCGAGTCTTCAGATGACTATTGATCAGCACGTGTGTGAAAACTACATGAGGCCAGGGAAAGAACCGCCTGAAAGGATTCGAGGGAACAATCCCAAGAGTTCACAGTCCTTGTTCCCACCACCTAGAGCTGAAAACCTTAAAATTCACGGGGTGCTGAGTAGAGCACTCAGAAGGGTTTTGTCTCAGTAACCGGGCCTAATTAGCCTGAGAATAAATATTGCTCTAATCCTTTCTAATAAATTATTGCTTCTAAAGCAAGTCTTAAAAGGATAAAACTATTTTCACCTACCTTAACCGCGTCCCAGAACAGTACTCAAGAAAATTTTTAAAATGAAAGACTATCCGATATTCGACTAGGTGAAATTTAAGCAAGAGAAATGAAGAAAATTATACCAAGGCACATCATCATCAAATTGCTCAAAATCAATGATAAAGAGAGAATCTTGGGGGTGGCTCCATAGTGTAGTGGTTAGCACGTCTGCTTTACATGCAGAATGTCCTGGGTACGTGCCCCAGTTGGAGCCAACAAACCATACCCCAGGTATGTCAGGCCCCCTCCCCGAGTGCGCCGGGGGCACCAGGCCCCGGGTGCACGCCATGAGCGTATGGGAGGAGACACCCCGCCTTCAGGGATCCAGTTCTTAAGGGGAAACGGCAACATCCATAGGTCAGGGGTGGAAGTGGGGTGGGGGGAATCAAAGGATGGGTGGGAAAAACAGAGAGACTCTTAAAAGTAGTCAGAGAAAAGAAATGAAAAGAGGAACAAAGTTAAGGATGACAGCAGAGTTCTTGTCGGAAACAAAGCAAATGACAAGACAGATGACAATAATTTTTGCAGTACTGAAAGAAAAATATCGTTAACTTAGAATTGTATGCTCAGCAAAAATATCTTTCAAAAACCAATGCAAAAGAAAAAAATACTTTTCGGACACACAAAAACTAAAGACTTGATCCCTAGCAGCCCTGTACTATAAGAAATGTTAAAGAAAGTCTTTTAGGCAGAAGAAAACGAAACCAGATAAAATTCTGGCCTTACACAAAGGAATGAAGAGCTCTGGAAGTGGTACTTTTAGTTTAAACATGGAACAAGAAAGAGAAGGCTCTTTCTATTGTCCTGGTCTTGGCTACCAGTACTCAAGGGTGAGGACAGAAAAGTTTTCAATACCTGAGCCAACATCCATAGGAGTCAGAGAACCAAGAATTCCTAAGAGGAGACAGATGTGGCCCTGTTACCGCCAACCAGCATCTTCTACCTAACAAGGCTAGGAAGGAGAGAGAGAAGTCAATCTAAGAGTCATTGAAGCATAGCGGGTATGAGAAGATGTGATTCCTCTCCATTCTCTGGGGATGGGAAATGCGGGTAGCTGTTCTTTCTCTCCAGTGAAGAGGTTATAAGAAAATCATTCATAAAGATTAGGGTGTAAATTATTTTTCCAGTTGGACATTTGATCAAGAGAAAGATTTGCTGATTTACCAGCACATCATCAGGAGCAGAGAAGACTCTTAGAGAGAGAACAGAAGAAAGAAAGAAGCGTTACAGGGAGCAGTCTGAACACATCTAGCTTGTCAAAGCCAGGGAATGAGGTTTCTGAGATTCAAGTGCATGTTACTTAGAAAGTACTTGGGTTTGTTTCACCCCAACCCAAGACAGTTCTCCTCTACTCTCCAGGGAGCTTGAGCTTGAAAAATCTGTAGAGTAACCAGTGATGGCAACTGAGGGGTATGGAAGGGTTGAATCTGGATTTGCCATATCCTTGCCCTGCAAGTCCTTTAAAGAACACACAGGTATTTTCCAGACGAAGCCAGCATTCGGATGCCTGCCTCCTAGTGGGCATTAACAGTCAGTCCAGATCAGCCAGAGAAGCAGTGGCTACCACCAGGCCACAGTAGTGGGTCTGTTGGTATTAGTTCCTTTGCCCCTTTCTGTCCTACCTTTTAGCTCAACATTCAGGAAGAATCAGCCCTGAAAGGGGAAAGAAGGGGCAAGAAGCGTGCTGGGAATAGACCTCCAATTAGGGTCCGGGTCCAAGGATGCATTGCATAAGGTGGGAGAGGGGAAGGAGTGAAAATAGAATTAAGTCTGAGGCATAATATTTGAAAACAACTGGGGAATTATGGATCTTCTTCACATGTCATTAATAAACTCTTTGGAGAAGGTAGAGTTGGTATAATACATTTGAGAAGAGTGTTGAAGAAAAATAAAAAAACTTTCATGTCTTGGAAAAGAACCCACGCCAAATTGTTTTTTTCCCACAGGCATAATTACTTGGTGAAGATACTTTTTATCTTAGTCTTCTGGTTCCCAGCAGTGAGTGAGATGCTAATGAGGCCAGAGAGGGGCTCAGGAGACCACTCCACCTTCACAACCTGGCTCTTGCTGCACTCCCAGTGCACCTGGTCCTTGGGCTGGTGTCTTTTCTCCGCAGTTGTTCTTTAGTGTGTGGCCTGTTTGCCTGGGAGAGAGTGACCTGGTCCAGGTTTGAGTAAATGCCTCCTGCACCAAGTGTCCTTTTTCGGCAGAGGGGTAGTGTCTGGTTCCAAGCTCAGCTTTGAGGTCATCACTGGGCTCTGGCAGCTGCCATCCAAGTTGGTCTCATAGGAGGGCCACAGGTGGTGCCCCTGCCTGAAGATGGGTTGGGGTGGGCACCCTACCTGGCTCTCCTGAGAAAAGCCCTTGACAAGTCAGTAGCAGTTGAATTCCACCCTGGTTGAAGCCTTTACACTTGATTATTTCTTGTTTACTCCACGAAGTTATACATGCTCCTAGTAGAATAAATTAAAACCCACAGGCAAGCAAACAGATAAATAAACACCTCCTAGAGTCTTATCACTAAACAGCCCCTGTTGATAACATTTTTGTATATTTCCTCTCAGATCTGGTGAGTGTATAAAATACACAACACATACACACTTCGGATCAATAGTGTAAGACATTTATATCAGTTATAACTTTCTGTTCTCTTAGCAAGGTGCAGTGAACACCCTTGCCCATAAATCTTTGTGTATAGTCTCTATAATTTCCTTTAAATACATTCCAAAAAGGAAGCTGTACCAGGGAGATTGTATGTTTTTAATGGCTAGCAACTGAATTTCTGTGATGGATGAGGACTTTGGGAAGAATTTGTAGGAATAGTAGGAGCTGGACCTCAGAGAAGGCTAGAGACGCTGTTCCTCTCCTCTTTCTCCTTCTGCTTACCTGTTTCATCCACCCCTTTCCACTCTCCTTCTCCTCACTCCCACTTTAATGCCTTCATCTTTTGCCCATTCTGCCAATTCAACGCTGGACTTTCCACTTTAGTGCTCAAATCCCTTTCTCTTTTAAACTTTTCATGGCACCTTTGTGCTGGCAGATGCTGACCAGGTGCCAGACGTCCTCTGTGTCACAACTTCTCAGATTTGATTTCCTCAGGGAGTGTCTGTTCTAGTGGCTCCCACAATTCCCTAATGACTCTCTCTTTGGATTGATTTAGGTCTCATGCTCACCCTGAACCACTGAGTGTAGCTAGAGACAATGATGTTTTGACTGGCCACTTCTGGGCCATTTGCCGAAGCCCCAGAGTTGGGGGCAGTGAAGCCTCGCTTCGCCACAGGTAGTAAAAGTAGGGGAGAGGAGGAGCCTTAGAGGGTAGTCGAGCCCTGTTCTAGGTACAGTGGGATTATCCTGGGAACATCTAACTCAGGAATTAGGGAAATGTTTCATGTATATGTCAGAGGAAAATATGAAAAAATGTGAAGATTTTGCTTTTAAATGTTTTAAGGGTCAGAGCCACACCTAAGGAGTGATTAAATAAATAAATAAATAAATAAATAAAATATTAAGTGGATACTAATCTGAAGGGCATATATTAGCCTATCTATTACTACGGAATTTTTCTTTCTTTTAAAAAAAACTCTCTCATGTCTAATAAACACAAAAAAGATTCTAAATGAAGGACAACCTAATTTTCCTTTTTGCCTAAATTTCTAGTGTTAATAATTTCACTACTAATGAGAACTTTTTCAGTGCTCCTTATACACTATGAATTAATTAATAAATAAATAAATAAATTAATTTTATGTTTTTTAAAGAAAGCTATATTAGAAGGGGAAGTACACTTCCAGATGTGGAAGCGGGCCTGAGCAAGAGAAGCACGGCTCAAAGAGCCTATACATTATTATTTTAAATCCTTATGACAACTCTGCAAAGTAACTTAGTAATCTCATTTTACAATCGAGGAAACTGAGGCTAAAGGAGGCTGAATAACTTTCTCAGAGCGACATAACTAGTAGCTCCCGCAAAGTAATTCAAGCCCAGGTTGTATATACCTGAAAACCTTTCTCTGCTAAGAAAAATTAAGTTCCCTAAACTTGTGTTCGGTTGAATTTCTGGGGGCTTTCAGTGCTCAGATACTTTTGTACCTTCAGAAGCTGCAGTGTCAGGCTGCTTTTGAATATCTTGATGGCCACAGGGCCGGAAACAGCACTAAATGGAAAAAGGACACGAAAGAAGCATCCACAACTTCAGATATTGTAGAGACAGAAAGATACACTATTTGGGTCTTTTAAAATGGATTAAAGGATGCCACACCTAGGTTTCACAAAAGAATTCTTTTCTTTTGGTGTGGCTGTATTGGTGAGGGGTATGTGTGGGCTTCCTAAAAGCATTCTGATGCCATCTCCTGGTAAGGTCAAGGGCTTGGAAGTGAAATACACAAGAAATAAGCACCCAATGGAGCACCCTACATTCTACCCTCCCTGTGCCTCCAGTTATTTCTGCAAGCTGAAGTTTCCTTTTAATTTTTGCATCATGTCTTTAGCACCGTTTGACTTCCTGGAACCCTTGCTCATAAGATTTCAGATTTAAAGTGATAGTTTTTGTTACCATCTTATCTGCCACCAGAGCCCTTTTTTTGTTACAGAAATTCAGAGCAGGGAAGTTGACACTTTCCCCCGGCAGGTGAGTCACCTGTAAAATGTCTGAATCCTCAAAAGGCGATGATTCTACTCCAAGCTGGTGAATTCCATGAGCAAACAACGCTCTGTGTGTAACCCTGTCAGGTGAGAATAATCTGGGGTGTGTTTTCTGTTTGGTATAGGAAATAAAAGATGAGTGATTCCACTTTGTGGAATTCGGCAATCATCTCTTCAGTCAGTATCTTTTATTTTGTTACTCATATTTTAACAGAGAGAAAAGAAGTCTTTTAGAAAACTATGAAACTCGTGTTTTGAATGAGGGAAGGTAAAGGAGGAAGCGTGGGATGTGTCTAGAGGACAGACAGTTCATCTTTTTTGGCTGGAGCAAAGGGTATGTGGGGGTCAGGAGGGGGTCAGCACCGGTCTGGAGGGAGGCGAACGCTCAGCTGAGTTTAGGCTTTCTTCTCAAAGTAGTGGGAGCTGCTAAGGGTTTTTGATGAGGTGGATCAGAACTGTGTTTTAGGGAGAATGATGTGTTTACAGTGTGTGAAATGGAATGGAAAATAAAGTGAAGACGGGGAAACCTGAGAGAGCTCTACTATAGTCTCCAGAGGGAGGCAAGACAGTGTCAGAATGGAAAAGAAACTGGAAGGAGCAAGGAAGGATTGTTCTCTAAAGCCCCTGGAGGAAGATGGCCCCGCCCACACCTTGATTCCAGACTTCCGTCCTCCAGAACTATGAGAGTATACCTTTCGATCATTGTAAGCCCCCATGTTTATGTTTGTTTGTTATAGCAGCCTAGGAAACTAATTGCAGGGTGTTTGGCCATAGTTTGAGGTCTTGAAATAGACCTGGGGCTGTGTCTCAGGCATCTTAGCGTCTGCTGCACAGCCCAGGGCTAGCACAGCCAGGCGCTCAGTTGTTAGTTTAGAAACTTCAGGATCAAATAAACAGAACAGGATTTTACTCACAGAAATAATTGCTCTCTGTCCTCATTTTTTCCTTTCTCTTTCTCACTTAATTTTAGAAAATCAACAAAGATTTCACTATTGGTATCTTTCTCTTTCACCTTCTATTTTTTAAACTGTGACAGTGGAGCCACATGGTCCCCAGGGGTTTCTAGGGGACTTTGTCCCTGGGAGCTTCATCCACACAGGCCATGTGACAAGTGATCCTGTGACTGAGCTAGGCAGCAGACAGCAAAGGGGAGAGGTCTGGGGAGGCCTGGAGACAGGCCTCATAACTGTCGTGCATATTAGCTGCTGATTTAGACTATCACAATCCTTCTGAATTCCGGTGACAGAGAAGACCTCACAGAGGGGTGGGTGGGTGCTCAACAACCAGGGAGAGATGACCATTCCCTTAGTCAACACTCCCCTGTGTTTGATTGAGCCATTTGTTCCCTGCTCAGCACGCTGAACTAATACCAGTAGAAAAACCTTTCCCAGGGAGAAGCTGGAAGACAGACAGAATCTCCTAAAGTGCCCAGGGACAAGAAAGAGCGTGCCACACTGTGTAGGCCCACACGCCAGAGTCCTGTGCACACGGTAGATGCCCAATAACCAACCCCTTTTGCTTTTATATCTATAAAAGAAACTTTAATCTTTATAACTTAACACATATCCCACTTCCCACATGGAGCATTTCATCATTATAAAACCACCAAAGTAATTTTAAAAAATTTTAAAGCATGCTTTACTGAAGAGCTCTGGCTAAGATCTTTGAATCTGTGCCCCTGAGGCCTCTAGGGCTGGACTCCAGCTGGGTGGTGTAAGACTTGCTGTCCTGACGTGGGTGGCAGTTGCTAGAACAGGGACTGTTTCGTTTCACTAACAGAGCAAAGCATGCTGTCAGCAGGCAGCAATAGCCGTGGGACAAGATGCAACCAAATCTGACTCTGAAACATCCTGCCTTAGCCACAGGCAAACTCTCCTCCTTTAGGGGTTCTCCAGCAGAAAGACGATAATCACACCAGGGGAGCCCCCTTGAAGAGGAATTAAGTTGCAGTCAATCTAAAGTCCTCTGATCATTAAGCTGCCCTTAAACTGCCCCCAATACTGTCTGCTACAAAGCTGAATTCAGCATCCAGAGGGGCTGTCTTGGACTCCACCCAAGAGGTTTAGTTTTCAAAAAGCCTGTAGGATTCCCAGCATATCTGTAGGGTGAGTGTGAGAGCCAGATTCCAAAGGATTATTTGTCCATGGATGCTTTAGCACCCTGCTTTACAAGAATTTAACAGAAATAAAAGGTTCTTCAGTCAGAGTAGATGTATCTAAGAGGCAAAACTTTCTTCAACCCCACTAATGTACAACCTCAATCCACAACTGGATTCAATTACTACATGGAAAGAAAGGCATTTTCTCATAAAGCCGCTCTGTTTCCGTGCCTGGCTGTGAGCTGGGTCAGCCACGACAAAGACAAGCTTGTGCGTTGTTTTTGGTTGTTTTTCTTTTCGAGCTCTTCCCCTGGCACTGCCAGGCCCCACGCTGTTTGGGTCAGTTATGTGGGAGTCAGTTTACTTGTTTCAGCATTTACATCCAGCGTTGATAGACGAGCAAGCCAGTGTCCTGCATGGCCAGTTGACCTGATGGGCTCCACGGCATGACTCAGTGGTTGGTTGCACTGTGCCCAGGTGCCCTTTAGGAGCCGCATTTGTGAGGAAGGTCAACATTCTAAGGAGGAGCATGGAGAGATGGTAGAGGACTTGAGAGCTCCGGCATAAATGGGTTCGGGTGTCACCGTTCTCAAATCTTAATAATACCTAACATATAGAGTGCTTATTAAGTACTGTGTGCTACCCTGTCCTAAGAACTTTGTGCATATTAACTCACTTAATCCTCCCAATAATCTTCTGAAGTAGGTACTATCATTATACCCAGTTTACAGATGAGGCACAGGGGATTGACATAATTTGCCCAAGGCCATGCAATTAGTAAGTAGCCCAGAGCCCAGGCTCTTGGTCACTATATTGTCAAAGAGTATGTTGCAGACACTTTAAAACCATGATTGGCATTTATTTAGCTACTAACACATTTACAATACTCTTAATTCATTATTTTCCTTAATGCATCTGAAAGACACATTTGTATTGTTATATATGTGTTTTAAACCACAAGACTGGGAGACTCATTTGGTCTGGTCTGCCTCAGGACAGACAAGAAGTAATTACTATACAAAGCCAGTGGGCTTTCATAAAAGATATTGCACCCAAGGAGACTAAGAACCAATTGGCTCAGCTATCTGATTAGCAGCTCAGGCTTCCTGCGTGAGCTTGTCTCACTGATAGGAAAATCCAGGACTTTCAGCCTGGAATGAAAATGTATTGAGCCCAAGATCTACTCATCATCTTAATTCATTGTGCCAGTTGTCATTTTGATGACTCTCAGCTCCAAGCTCACCTTCACTACTTGCTTGGTGATAATGGACCTGGATCCTATAAGCAGCTCTCTGACTGCTAGTGTGGTGTTAAATCTTGTTGGTTGAGGGTCCTGAAGAGATGCTATGAGAGGAAGGGGCTTCTTTCCCTGCTTCCAATGGGCCTGATTTATCAGGCTCCTGCACTGCGCACAGCTTTTTCTGTGGTGCCAGGTGGCCCATGGCTACCTTCCAGTGGGCAGTTTCCCTAGGTACCTCCTTGTGAACGACTCCTGCCGGAACCCCACAGGAGGCTTCACAGTAGAATGCCAGAAGTGGGGTACCTCTCCATGGATGGCTTCCTTGGCACTCTACTGGGGAACTTAGCAGTGAATTCTTGGACATGGTATCCCACCCCATAGATGGCTTCCTCAACACTCCAGAGAGCCAGTTTCTGGAAAATCTCACCGGTTCGGCCCCTCTATGAACTTTTCCACCATCCAGAGATCCAGGGCCATACCATGTCTAGTGAGGTCTAGATCTCAGCCCTGGGAAGAGGCAGCTTCTTCCCAAAAGTTCTGTCTCAGCCCTGGGAAGGATGGTTGCTCTCTGTGTAAGCTATTCCAGTTTTCCTTAGTGCTGTGTTCACTTCTGACTAGTCGATCTCGTTACTCCAGTTCTCTGTTAATAACTCTTTATAGTTAACTTTCCTTGTAGAAATTATTGTGTGATTTCTGTCTCCTGTTTAAACTCTAATTAATAAATTCACCATGTTTTTAGTCCATCATTTAAAATAAAAATGTAGCCTTCTTTCTAAGAAAAACATATAAGAATCACGGAAGAAACAAAAACAGCATAAAAACAAAAACACTTTCATTATAAATTTACTAATAAATACTAAATAAAACAAAAACTCCTTCACATAAATTTATTAATAAATACTAGTACTTAAATAATAAATTTACTAATAAGAAAACTCTGCGTCCTCTCTCAGTTCTTAGCTCTATGCCTGCGTGATTCTTATTTAGTTATAACCCTTGTGCACAATTGAGTCTGTGCTCTACTCTTATCAGTTTGAATTAAACAGTTTGATGTAGTCCCATGATCCACATGTAGCCTTTGTCCACAGAGTCTTGCATTTATCATCAGCCATGGCAATATAATATTCCATTTTCTTCATATGCTAAAGTTTGTTTAGTTAGTTCCTAATTGTTGGATACTGGGTTGGTTCCTGCTTTTCCATATTACAAAAAGCACAGCTTAAAATATCTCTGCTCAAGTTGCATCAACCTCACCTAATTTTTCCTCTGTCTCTCCCTTTCTCACACATTCCCCCACAGGTAGACAAGAGATTATAAGAAAAAGGATGAGAAATACAGAGGGAATGGCTGCCAAAATGGAGGATGGAGCTTTTTACTGAAGTAAAGGCTTCAAGAAGCAGCAGGTTCTACTCAGGAAGTACCTCCTGCCAGGAACCGAACCAGTCTCAGTGGCTGGGCCCAGAATTGGTTGGAGTTGGGGAACTGAGTGTTAGGTCATTCCAGAGACCAAGCTTCTTTTCTTTATCATATTTTAACTTGTCAATAATGCATTAGTCATACTGAGTACGTGGAAACTGCACAAAATATGTACTAGAAAACATTTTAGTACTCAAGAAAAGCCTCAAAATCAGGCAGTGCTTGACGTAATTAAGAGGGGGAAGCCCATTGTGATTACTGCTCTCTGACATGTTAAACCACCAATAACTCAATTGTTTCCTGAATTCCCAAAGAGTCGGGAACACAAAACCCTCTTTGATATTCAACTAAGTGAATATTAACATCATACTTAAGATTTTTTTCACCACAAAAGAAGTCTTCCTGGTATGATGCCCAAAAAGGAGCTTAAGCATAGCACCCTTCATAGTGTTCATTTTTTGTTCATGTATAATGTTTATTTGAAGATTCTTTGTTTCACACTCATTCTTAAAAGTAGTTTGCTGCACGTGCAGTTCTCAGTTATTTTTCTCTTATCACTTTGAAGATTTTGAAGATGTTATTCTACACTTTTCTGGTTTCTCTTGCTCTATAAAGGTATCTGCCGACAACCTAATTGGCTCTTTGTAGGTGACGTGCCTCTTTTCCTGCTTCTTGCCTTTAAAATCTTTTTGAGTTGAGTGTGTGGCAGTTTTACTACAATATGTCCAAATGTAGATTTTAGAAAACTTATCTTGCACAGTATATATTATGCTTCTTGTATCTGGACCTTCTCATTCATTATCTCTTTAAATATTGCCTTCTCACTTATGCTCTCTAGTCTTTCCTGGAATTCCTGTGATCGGTCTGATAAACCTTCTCATTCTGTCCTCCAAGTATTAAGCCCTCTTTCGTATTTTCTATCTTCTTGTCTCTTTGTGTTGTATTCTGGGTAATTTTTTCAGACACACTAGTTAACTGATTCTCTTTTCGATTGTGTCTTATTTACTGTTTAATCCAGCTGCCGAGTTCTTATTTTCAACAATTATATTTTTCGTTTAGAAATGTTTTCTTGGCTCTTTTTCAAATCTGCCTGGTTATATTTCATAGCCTCTTGGTACTTTCACACATGGATGATTTTACCTTGGATATCTTTAAATATTTCATATGCAATATTTAAAATTTTGCATTTGATAATTCCAGTATCAAAGTCCCAGCGGTATAGATGTACTATTTGTTGTTTCTGTTTTCTCTTACATATGGCAGGTCATTTTCTTGCTCTTTGGAGATCTTTGATTCTGAACTCATTTTGCTTGATCTGTGGGAGTCTAAGCTGGAGTTGTTTACTCCAGAATAAGTTTTCATTTACTTCTTACAGGACCCAGAGGGCTAATTTAGCCCCCTTTAAGGATCAGGATTTAAAGTGAGAGATTTAGTTTGCTTTTTGCACCTTGCAATGGACCCAGGGCTTAGTGTCTGATTTTGTTCTGTGCTTACCGTCTTCCGCTTGGATTTCAGCTCATTGCTCATTAATTTGGACTCTAGAGGGTTCCTTTGCTCTCGGCAAGCCCAGCAGTACACATTAAAAAAAACATGTTGTATTCAGGATCTAATAGAATGGTGGCAGGAGGGACTTCAGAGGATCGGCTCTGCAATAATACTGGGAATTGATGTCATATGTTCATAGTATTCAGGCCATATGGATGCAGCACTTAGATAGACACATGCAGAAGGAGACATAGCCTGCACTTCAAAATTTTAAGATAAAGGTATAAGAAATAATTAGAGAAAACCTCAAAGCTCTGTCTTGCTTCCTATACATGTATATGTATATGTATGTATATATGTGTATATGTATGTATGTATGTATGTGTGTGTGTATATATATGTATATACACACACACACATATGAAATAAAAAATTAGAGTTGGGTGAAGAACATATACCCAAAGTGAGTAGAAAATTTCCTTTAAGGGGCTGAAGCTGGTATTCAGAGTAGAGTAAACAGCATTAACAGAGGCACCGAGAGGGTATAAGTAAGGTCATATCTTCTAGTCTTTGTTTATAAAACAGGCCTCACTTCACTGTTATTTTATCCCTCTGGCTTCATAATTATAAGACTTAGCTAGTAATTTTTTGTATGAATATCCTTTCGAAAGTCCCCTATGATTTCCTTATTTACAAGATGGGTGCTCATTAGAATCCTCCTGGTCTTATAAGGTGGTTTTTGTATGTGGACAATGAATAGATTTTGTACTCAAGGATCTTGTACTTAAATGTGCTGAAATCAAACAACAATATCTCAAAGAGATGCGTCTTGTTTCCTACTTCTGCATACAGAGTTAATGTTTTTTCCTTTTAATATCCACGTATTGAGGAGGGTTTTGAGAGAACTGGTTTCTGTTTTTTTAACATTAAAATTGCCTTTGATATGTATACACTTCCTCGGTATAGCAAAGTCCATGTGGCTCAGCCTCCATCTGGATCTGTGGTGCTGTACTGAACTTTGTAGTTTTCTGTAGTCTTCAAAATAAAACGATCCGAAGCAGGGCTGACTTCTGGGCTGGAAATTAGTTGTAGAAAATCTGGGCTCTGAACAAAAACCACATTTGAAAGAATATGTCTTTTTTTTTTTTTTTTTGACTTTTGCTCTAAAAAGTAAAGGCTGAAAAACAGCTGTTAGCTGTTTATACAGTATTTTTTATTTACGTGTTAGACAATAGCTGTTTTCTTCTCCACTTAGAATGGCACATTTTTTTTCCCTCAGGCCATTTGAGTCCCTTCTCCATGTGGCCTCAAATATTGGTATGCATCTCCTCCCTCTCCCTAGGTTTCTGAAGGAGATAAAAGATTTTTTCTTCTCTCTCTCTCTCTTTTCTTTCTTTCTTTTTTTCTTCAGTTTCTGTCTTTTTGTTGTTGTTTTTTTGTTTTGAGTGGGGCATGTCTTGAAGTCAGACTTTGGTTTCCCATAATTGATGGCTGGATTTGGTACAAGGTCAGAACTCTGCAGGTCACATTTTAAAGGGTTAATTAGACCAGGAACTTACACAAGACACTCTAGAGGAAGTTTCTCTGGGTGCAAAGTGTCTTCAAGTTTGTGGCTAGATCACATGAACAGAATTAGATGTGGACTTATCATCTATTTTTGAGCCCTGAACATTGATAGTTGGTTTCCTCTATTTGTAATTGAGAAAATAATTCTTGCCATACCCTGTTTCCTTGGATATGCTCTAAGGACATCATCTTTCATCATCACCCTCACGGTCCAGAGCAAAGCAAGATCAGGAGGACTCATGGAAGACTTGTAGATGAGTGAAAAACACTCCCTAAACTGCAGAAGGACCCAGCAAAAACGTTTTCTTGCATCCTCATCTCATGTGTTATCATAGCAATTTTTATTAAATAAGAAAATTATAACAACAGTAAGTTACATGTTATTTTAGGTTTTGGGAGATTGTATCTGCCCACAAACTGCTTTCTTGTAATCAATTTAGCCTCTTTCATGCCATCAACCTGTATTGATTTATATGTGGGGGAATAGTTTCAGCCTATGACTTTTAGAAAGGATAGCATCTTGTACCTCACTAAGAATAGACAGCTGCTGGGTATATCTTCCTGAGATATCAGACTTTCAAATCTTGAGTATAAACATTGAACCCCTTCATTTATTCATTCTTCATACCATGGGCCAGACTATCCCTAAACCAGTTTCCAGAACTTGGAAGTTTGTATAAGGTGACATCTGAGAAGCATTGCAGGCTTGTTGAAAGAAAGATGCACTGGATGAAAGACAGTCTTTGTACTCTTCACTGGGACCCTAGGTATTTGCAAATCTATAATGATAATGACATCTCCAATCCCCTAATAACCCTCTAGACGTACTCCTCAACCTTACTTTTTGTCACATACGATTAAACAAAATTTTCTTTTATTTAATAAGAAACAACACATTATGATTTTTTTTCTTTTAGAAGAATTGGCCCAAATTAGATGATTAGAAAAACAGTTCCCATGTGTGTAACTCAAAACACTAGGTTTGTATGACATTATTTCAAAAACAGGTTTTGTGGTAAAATAATATCTCCCTTTGGGAGATTTAAGTTTTGGCATCTTACAGGTTCTGAGAAGTGCTGTAGCAAAATAACTTTATGGAACTGTTATTTTCATGGGACATTTCTTAATCTCTCAGTACAGCCATTGGAAAAAACCGGTCCTGAAATTTGTCTTGAAGTTCATCTTGTCAGCATCCTTACATTCTGCTTGGCATCCCCAGGACTAGGGACCATTTGGGATCCTCAGCCATTCTATCCTACTGCTGCCAGCTCTCCACTGTCCTCCCCAACTCCCTTTGCTTATAGGAGGTGGGCCAGTGTGGGTGGGGCAGAGCCATAACTGGTGAGAAGGAAAGGGATGCAGAACCATAGCTCTTCTTTCGGAAAGGGATAGGCATTCTCGAATTATAGGGGTAAGGGCATTTACCCTTGTCACGTTAAGGCTGGTGTGGAACATAAAGTCTCAGTTGAAAAGGGCCCGGCAATCACAAGGAAACACGTATGACTCTGCAGAGGGGAAAAAACAGGTGGTGACTCGGATCACTGTATCACACCACATAGGCACCAGTTTCCTGAGTGTGGAAAAGTCTATCTCAGTCCAGAGATCAGAAACTTCTGTAAAATAGTGTGCCAAGGTTCTGCCCATTCTCTCTCTCTGGATGTCTGGGTGCCAGGCAGGGGGAGTACAGGGACAAAGAAGAAGAGGAGGAACAGGCACATTTTGGCTAATTATTCTTTGGAGCAGGGACCAGTGAGACTTCTCAAAAGGTGATTTCCATTTGTCAACGAAATCTGCCTTGGAATGTATTACTTTTGCCATGCATGGCATAGATTGCATGAGGTGTTGGGCAACAGGTTTACTTTGTTATATTCATGCCCACATCCACTGAACTTGCATACCCTTTGCAAAGAGAAAATAAAAAGCTAGAAATTGGTCGCATAACAACCATTTGTTTTATAGCTGAGTAAGTTCTGCAAAACAGTGCTTTCAGCTATTTTGTTACCAATCTGTCCCCAGGAGCAAGATGAGGCTGATAAAATGTTTATGGGCTAGTAAATTTTTCTACTAATTTGCAAGGCCATAATAAAACATACAAACTTGATGGCCTGCAGGAAACATAACAAGGACTAGGAATGTACAGTAATTTGGAGCAAAAAGTCCTTTTAAGGCCCTACAGGAAGTGACTCCCAGAAAAGAGATGAATCACAGTATTTTAAGCAGAGAAGAATGATACTAAGTTTGTACTTAACTAGTTATAGCCTGAGAAAAGATTTTCTGGAAGGAAATGATGGAAACTTCCTGCTTTCAATTATTCTTGCTTTAAAGAATAAAATTAATTCAAGTATATAAAAACAATGCTCAAATGAAAACAATTATTGGAGTACAGAGTATCCTGTCATGTATTAACTTCTAGTATTGTTGATTGTTTTGCGCAGTATACACAGGCTCACCATGCCCTCTTGTGGCAGAAATATTACAAAAATTTAGAAGATACCCTGGTATATTTTAAACAGTAATTAATCAAATTCTTTTTGGGAAAGTTTGTTCAAAGGAAAAGATGGTTTGCAGAAGGTGGTTGGCACGTTGGAGCACATACATCTGGGTGGGGCTATCCTTACACAAGGGGAGCAACAGTTGAAAAGAATCCAGATGTTTTTACAGATGCAAGGACACAGCCATTACAGAAAGCTGACATTTAAATTTTCTGTCTAATGTTAAAATTTGCTCATTTTTAACATTTTATAGTTATTCAAATCTATAAATAACAGTAATTGCTATCATTTAGTGAATATATCAGGCAATTTAAACATATTTTCTCATTTTATCTCAAAACTATGGGGTTACATATAGAAACCAAGGCTTAGTGGTATTAAGCAACTGCGTTTATACAGCTAGTAAATGGCAGAGCTGGAATTTGAGTTAATCTTCTCTTGATTCCATAAGCCTGTACACTTTCCATTGTGCCAAGCTTGAATATTTAATACATGTGAGACACCCTGGGGGTGGGCGCCCAGGGAATTACACAGTGTAAGATATTCTTTAGGAATTTGTGGCCTAAATTAGAAATAAAAACAACTGTGGAAAGCTGAAAGCTTTTCCTCGAAGATCAGGAACAAGACAAGGAGGAACTTTTATTTAACATAGTATTGGAAGTCCTAGCCAGGCAATTAGTCAAGAAAAAGAAATAAAAGACATCTAAATTAGAAAGAAAGAAGTAGAATTGTCACTATTTGCAGATGACATGATATTATATGTAGAAAGTCCTAAAGACAACCAAAAAACTGTTAGAACTAATACATGAATTTACTAAAAGTTGCAGGATTGTTGACAAAAGAATGTCCAGCATATAAAAAACTTTTATAAAATTTTATTTTAGCCAAAATTTTGAGGATATATCTGGAAGTAAGATATCAACGGATTGAGAATATGCTCCAGAGAATGGCAGTTTTGCAGGTTATTTTATGCATTAGAATCAAAG
This sequence comes from Pteropus vampyrus, assembly GCF_000151845.1. Lineage (NCBI taxonomy): Eukaryota > Metazoa > Chordata > Mammalia > Chiroptera > Pteropodidae > Pteropus > Pteropus vampyrus. Next base: position 5,283,962 of record NW_011888882.1, read on the forward strand.
ATTATGGAGGTGGGGAAAAGCAAACCAGAGGAAATCTGTAGGATTGGATAAAAAGCAAAATGGAGAAATACATACTTTGACGTATTTTACATTGACGGGTCCAGGATAGTTAATAATTAACGTTTATAGTACATAGAGATGGTATGCCGGGAACGAGAGAACAATGAGGGGTTCTCTGGTCTCATGCTCTGCTCATCATGTGCTCTAGGGCATGTGGTTATCCCTTGGAAGGATGTAGAAAACAAAATTACTCTGACATTTCAAAGGTGGGTTATCCTAGATGCATAAGAACAGTGGACAGGGCTCATTTAAGGTAAAGACTGACCTTTACTAAGAAAGCTTTGGCTTGGGACATGACTACCTGCCATGGCTTGCCCAGTTAATAATTTTAACGTTCAGACCATCTTGCGTGGTTACTTCTGCTCACCGAGTTTGTGAGACCTGCCATCTGGATCCCCCCTGAGCTTGTCAGGTTTAGTATATAGCCCCTTTTTTGTTTACAGATAAAAAAATCAGTATACAGAAATCTGTTGCATGTCTATACACTGATAATGAACTATCAGAAAAAGAAATTAAAAAAAATACCTAGGAATATTTTTTTTACACAGATGCTCGTAACAGCTTTATTTCTAATAGCCAAAAATTGACAACGACTCAATTGTCCATCAAAAGTGAATGGATAAATAAATTATGGTATATCCATGCAACATAATACTACTTACGATTAAAAAGGAATAAGCTATTGATACATTATATGACATGGATGAATCTCAAAATAATTATGCTGAATTAAAGTAGCCAAAAGATACATACTGTATGATTCCACTTCTACAACTTTCTTTAAAACTGCAAAATTATCTCTAATAATAGAAAGGAGATCAGTGGTTTCTTGTGGTTGGAGAGGGGAGTGGTGGGAGGGAAGGTTTACAAATGGGCACAAGGAAACTTTTGTGAATGACAGATATGTTCATTATCTTGATCGTGGTGATGGTTTCAAAAATACATAAATATGCCTACATTCAGTATCAGTTATAAATTATCCCCCAATAAGACAACAAACAAAATAACAAAAAAGAATTGTAGGACAGAAGAGATGCTGTATAAGACAAAATATGAATCTTTACTACTGCTCCTTAAAATATAAATGAAAAGTGGCAGCCAAATTTCCTCTTAATTCAGAAACCCCTTGAGGTTTCTGAATTCCTATGAAGGAACTTTGTGTATAGAACTTCCTCTCCAAATCTGACTCTGTGTGCAGCTTTATAATTTTTATTATATTTTATTTTTGATTAATTAAGACAATAACATAGTTCAAAAACCAAACTGTATGAAAAATATTCATTAAAAAGTCTTGATTCCACCTAACTACACTATTTTTCCCACAGTAGCTAACTTTTATTGGTTCTTTTATGTATTTTCAGTGTTTCTTTAAACAAATATAAACAAATAAGAAAAATTCTTATTTTCCCTCTTTATGTAAAAGGAAGTACACTAAATACAATGCTTTGCATTTTACTTTTTCTCAACTATATTTTGGAGATATTGCTATATCAGAACATCTTTTTTTTTAAGTTGCAGAGAATCTCACTGAGTAGACATATTAGTGTTTATTTAATCGGTCTCCTACAGACGAATTGTTTTCAACCCTTTATTACAAACCCTATTGCAATCAACAATCTTGTATATATGGCATTTCGTATATGCTTAGGTATGTCTATAAGATCAATGTTCACAAACGGGATGTCTAAGTTGAAGAATAAATGCGTTCGTAATCATAATAGAGATTACCCAACGCCCTCTGTAAAAGTTGTATCACTGTTGATTTCCACAAGCATCATGTGAGGCTTACTCTTCACAGCCTCTACAACAGTGTGCTCAGCATCTGAATTTTTGTGTAACTATAGATGGGAAATGATCTCAATGTACTTTCGATTGGCATTTTTCATATTGTGAAGTTGACCATCTTTTCCCATGTTAAAAGAAATGTATTTTTTTGTGTATATACTATTTATTCATGTCCTTTACTCATTTTTCTCTTAGAATATTAATATTTTCTTGATTTCTATGTGTTCCTTAAAAAATATTTTTTGTGTTCTTTCTATATTTGAAAGATTCACTTTTTGTCAACATGAGTTGCAAATATTTTTTCCCAATTTGTCATTTATCATTTGAATTCTTTATAGTGGTTGCATGTTTGTTTGTTTTTCCAATTGGATCTCTTTTAGTAACTACTACCTATCTTTAGGTGCAGGCTCTGGCCTTCTCTGGGATGGTAGATCCCATATTTCTCCTATATCTCCAGACTACATGTGCCACCAGACTAATGATGTCACTCAGTTGACTCTGTTCCACTGTTCAGAGCTCGAGGAGCACATTCCCTGTGATATTTAGGCTATCCCTGTCAAAGCAGAGCACATGTCCCACCATGACACTAATGTAATGACTGAAGATGTGGGCCAGTTTGTCCATGTCATGTTCTGACTTGCAGGTCAGGTTCAACCTGTCTATTAATGCTATGAACTCCATCAGGTGGATGCCGAGGGGGACACCCTGGGCCGTGGCGAGGTCGGTTCCAAACCCTGGGGCTTCCTGAAGACCAGCAGGTCGAGAAGCAGCACCGCCAGCCCAGCTTCCACAGGCCAGGCCACAGAAGCGGCACCCCACCCGCTTGTAGGTCACCATGGTGGTGGCAGGGTTGCCCGTGGAAACAGAATTCCCTAGGAAAAAATTTAAACAAGGAGGTGAAAGACCTGTTGAAAACTATAAGACATTGGTGAAAGAAATGGAAGAAGACACAAATAAATAGAAAGATATTTCCTATTCATGGATTTAAAGAATTAATATTGTTAAAATGTCCATACTATCCAAAGCAACCTACAGATTCAATGTGATACCTACCAAAATTCCAATGACGTCTTTCACTGAAATCAAACGAACAATCCTAAAATTTGTATGGAACCACAAAAGACCTTGGACAGCCAAAGGGATCTTAAGAAGGACAAAGCTGGAGGCACAATGCTCCCTGATTTCAAACTATATTACAAAGTAATAGTAATCAAAAGAGTATGGTATTGGCATAAAAACAGAGACATAGATTAATGGAACAACAACAACAAAAAGGCAAGAAATAAACCCACACATACCTGGCCAATTAATTTATTACAAGAGAACAAAGAATATACAATGGAGAAAGGATTGTCTCTTCAATAAATGGTGTTGGGAAAGCAGAACAGCCACATAAAAAAGAATTAAACTGGACCCCTATCTTACACCATAAACCAAAATTAATGGATTAAA
>NW_011888882.1:5288823-5289135 GCF_000151845.1 Pteropus vampyrus
AAGTATACAGTACATTGGTTAGACATCTATATTGTTCATAAAATGATCCCCCCAATTGCTCCTTCCCTCCCCTCGCCCTCCACTTAGCCATCATATTAATGCTAACTGCATTCCCTCTGCCATGTTCACTGTGCCCAACTATCATCTACTAATTTGTACTTCTTTAACCCTTCACCCCATTCTCCCAGCCTCCCAACCCCTCTACTCTCTGTCCGTCACCAAATTGTCCACTATATTTGTGAGTCTGTTTTTTCTTAGTTTGTTCTTTTTGTTCCTTAGATACCGCATGTAAGTGAAATCATATGGTATTTA
>NW_011888882.1:5289185-5302636 GCF_000151845.1 Pteropus vampyrus
CACCTCACACCTGTGAGAACAGCTATTATAAAAGAGACAAGAGATAACAAATACTGGCAAGGATGTGGAGAAAAGGGAATCTTTGTGTGTTGTTGGTGGGAATGTAAAGTGGTGTAGCCACTGTGGAAACAGTATGGAGGTTCCTCAAAAAATTAAGAATAGAACTACGATATGATCCAGCAATTCCACTTCTGGGTATTTACTGAAGAAAATGAAAACACTAACTTGAAAAGATATATGCACTGCTATGTTCACTGAAGCATTATTTATAATAACCAAGATATGGAAACCTACGTGTCCATTGATGGATGAATGGATAAAGAAAATGTGGTATATATAATATGGAATATTATTCACCAATAAAAAAGAGTGAAATTTTGCCATTTGCAAAACAACATGGATGAAACCTGAGGGCATTATACTAAGTGAAATAAATCAGACAGAGAAAGACAAACACCATAGTATCTCACTTACATGTATAATCTAAAAAAAGAAAAAAAAAACAAGTTCATAGATATAGAGAATGGATTGATGATTGCTAGAGGGAGGGGGTGGGGAGTTGGTGAAATGGATGAAGGGAGTCAGAAGGTACAAATTTCCAGTTATAAAATAATTAACACATAGGGATATAATATACAACATGGCAACTATAGTTAATAATACTGCACTGCATATTTGACAGTTGCTAAGAGAGTAGATCTTAAAAGTTCTCATCACAGGAAAAATAATTCTGAAACTACGTATGGTGACAGATATTAACTAGACTTATTGTGGTGATCATTTTGCAATATATACAAATATTGAATCATATTATACGCCTGAAACTAATATAATGTTGCATGCCAATTATATCTCAATAAAAGAAAGCATACAAGGAAAAGATACCACCATACAATTCAGCATACTACGAATAGGTAAGTACGACTATTTTTTTTAAACAAAGAAGGATCGTATGGTTGTGTACATTTTTCCCCACCAGTGTAGAAAAGCAATATACTTTCTTCAATTATTCAATTGTTTTTGGACTTGAGCATGAGCAAGATCTGTGACTTGCTTGTAACCAATAGAATATGACAAAAATGATGGAATGTACATGTTTATGTGTGATTACATGATTATATGACTTATGATTTTAGCATCCATTTTGCTAGGAGTTTCTTTCTATTTTTTTAATATAAATTTATTTATTTAAATTAGTTTCAAGTATACAGTACATTGGTTAGACATCTATATTGTTCATAAAATGATCCCCCCAATTGGTCCCTCCCTCCCCTCGCCCTCCACTTAGCCATCATATTAATGCTAACTGCATTCCCTCTGCCATGTTCACTGTGCCCAACTATCAACTACTAATTTGTACTTCTTTAACCCTTCACCCCATTCTCCCAGCCTCCCAACTCCCCTCCCCTCTGTCTGTTACCAAATTGTCCACTATATTTGTGAGTCTGTTTTTTCTTAGTTTGTTCTTTTTGTTCCTTAGATACCGCATGTAAGTGAAATCATATGGTATTTATCTTTCTCTGTCTGACTTATTTCACTCAGCATAATAACCTCTAGGTCATTGCAAATGGTAGGATTTCTTTTTTTTTTTTTAATGGCTGAGTAATATTCCATTGTATATATGAACTGTAATTTATCCAATCGTCTATTGATGGGTATTTAGGTTACTTCCATATCTTGGCTATTGTAAATTGTGCTGCTATGAATATTGGAGTGCATAGATCTTTACAAATTATTGTTTTGGTTTTCTTTGTATAAATACCCAGAAGTGCAATTGCTGGGTCAAAAGGTATATCCACTTTTAATTTTTTGAGAAACCTCCATACTGTTTTCCATAGCGGCTATACCAATTTGCAATCCCACCAGCAATGTATGAGGGTTCCCTTTTTTCCGCATCCTCACCAACACTTGCTGTTTTTTGATTAATTGATGATAGGCACTCTGACAGGTGTGAGGTGATATCTCATTGTGGTTTTAATTTGCATTTCTCTGATGATTAGCGACCTTGAGCATCTTTTCATATGTCTATTAGCCATCTGTATTTCCTCTTTGGAGAAGTATCTGTTCAGGTCTTCTGCCCATTTTTTAAATTGGATTGTTTGTTTTTTTGTTGTTGAGTTGTATAAGTTCTTTATATATTTTGGATATTAATCCTTTATCAGATGTATCGTTAGCAAATATCTTCTCCCAAACAGTTAGTTGTCTTTATGTTTTGTTGATGGTTTCCTTTGCTGTTCAAAAACTTTTTAGTTTGATGTAGTCCCATTTGTTTATTTTTTCTTTTGTTTCCCTTGCCTGGGGAGATATATCCAAAAAGAAATTACTGTTAGTAATATCAGAGAGTTTACCGCCTATGTTTTCTTCTAGAAGTTCTATGGTTTCAGGTCTCACAATTTAAGTCTTTAATCCATTTTGAGTCTATTCTTACATATGGTGTAAAGAGGTGGCCCAGCTTCTTTTTTTGCATATATCTGTCCAATTTTCCCAAGACCATTTATTGAAGAGACTGTCCTTACCCCATTGTATATTCTTACCTCCTTTGTCAGAAAGAGACTTTTTTTGACTCACTATGGGAAAAGTCCAGTGGGAGAGCTATCTGCATGCATGATGGGATCCAGAGAGACAAACAACATCATCAGGTTTCCCTTTCTCATTCTCCAGCTCTCCTCCTCTCTGCCCTTCTCCATTTCTTTGTGTAGATTTCAACCCCCAAAGAAGAGAGAAACCCACTCTCTCCCACACCTGCAAGTCAAATTTGAGAAAGCTGGGGGTAAATGTGGGGGAGAGTAGAATGCTGATTGGCTGGCCTGTGGTAGTCACCAAGGGAAGCCCAATAGGACCTCAGGAAGTGGGGGACATATACCTTTCTTGGAAAGGGATTTTGAATAGACAAATAACATTTAGAAGCTTTTAACAGCATGCCTACCCCATAAGCGCTTACTAAAAGCTAATGCTGTGAAGATAGGCCGAGAAGGATAAATTAGGGCCACGATGATTGGAGCCTTGAATTCTAGGCTAAGAGTTTTGAACTTTAGTTAATGGGCACCGGGGAACAGCTGAAGGCTTTGTCCGATGTGGTGAGCAAAGTTTGTTTTAGAAAGATTAGTCTGGTAATGGGGGTGTGACAGAGGGTGAAGGAGCGGGGAAAGTTTGTGGTAGGAAGGTCGGCTGGGAGGCTGATTTTTCAGGAGCTCAGTGTTCAGGTTCCAGGTTAAAGAGGTGATAGTAGAAATAGAATGAAGGGGATTCCCACTCGAATGGTAGAGAAGGAAGAATGGCAGGCCTTGGCAACTGGCTGCCTGGGAAGGACATATAAATATGAAGAGGTGATGAGTCCATTGGGTTACAAGCCTGGGTGACTCAGAGGATCGTGGTCTGGCCATTGGGGCCTCTCTCTTTCCTCCCTCTTTTCATCTTCCCTTTCCCTCCCCACTCTCTTTTGGAAATAATGCAAGTTTCTCTCATCCCAGACAACATGTCTTTCTCTGGGGCATTGCTCTTGCACACCCATCCAGGGCTCTACCTGGAGCAACTTTAAAATGATTGGTTCATAAACAAATGCAATATGTTAAGATTTTAGTGAATGAAATGTTTTCCCTCTTACTATAAAAGAAAAACAAATAGGGGATTTGCAGAATGAACAAAAGACTTGAGATAACTGCTGGTCTCTTTTAAGAGTATGAAATGAATAAAAGTTTTGGCTAGGAACTTTGAGTGTTAGATCTGTGTTAGAAGTGTAAAGAATTAGAAAATGGATTTTGCTAACTTCAGGAGAGAGGTGCAAGGTAGGTGTGTGTCCATGCGCGTGTGCACGTGTGCGTGTGTGCGTGTGCATGTGTCTGTGTTTATATTTACAGTTCTGTGAGTGAGTTGAAGAATGACTAACACCTTGGAAGCAGCTGCATGTCACAGTGATAATGACCAAAGTATCAAAGTAGTCAAAAAAATGAAGTGAGTCTGAAGAAGGATAGAAGGAAATTTTCTAGTTCTGCTTCCAAATTGTATTTCTTATGGGGTCAGGATGTTAAGAGGAGGGTTGCAGAATGAGGTGCACTGAAGTCGCCTGGAAGCAACCTGTCCCCGTTCCAGGGAGCCTTCACCCTTAGCAACAACCTGCCCAGGCAGTAGCCATGATAGGTTTCTTTTTCAAGCAATAATGAAAATTTGCCTTGTCTTTCACCTCTGTGACTTGGGTGTATTACTGAGTCTTGTGAAAACTTCAAGAGGGATTCCATCTTCCTACTCCATAATATGAGAAGTAAAACTAAATATAAAACACCCGAAGAAGGTATAGCCTGTTACTTGCCCAACATTTTCCAACTTCTTTCATAATATAACTCCCTGAATAAAGACCACACAAGGATGGCAGTTAGGAGCCAGTTAGGAGCCTACGACTCCCCCAAATCTTGTGCAGACCTGAATCAGGCAATAACAAATGATGTTATCCAAAAGATCCTCCTGCCCAGAAGTTTCTGCCTATCTGCTGCAGACAACTGTTATAGCACATTAAGATTTCTGCTTGTAGGATGAAGTCTTTTCTCTCGAGAGCACTGGCTTCCCTTTCATTATACCAGACACCTACTCATCCTTCCTAGTTCAGCCTCAATGATGCGCCTTTCCCGTGAAGCTCGCTCTGATCCCCGCTTCCATCTTCTTGTTTCCATCTCTCTCCAGCAGGGAACTGGCCATGCTGCTCTCTTAAGTACTCATCTTCTCCGCAAGAGGGCAGAAACCTCATCCTTTTGATTTCGCATCCCCAGCACCATCCCTTGCAGTTAGTGCTCAATGAATGAAGAAATGAGGATGATGTAGATGAAAGGTCACCGAACTTGGAGTTAAGCGATCATACTAAACAGTCTCTTTGGGGTCTTGGGCAAGAGACCCAACTTTGTTGAGCCTCAGTTTCCTTATCTGACAAGTTAGAAGAGCAATACCCCTTGCCCCTCCCACCCATCCCAGGTTTATCAAGTGAAATAAGGTATTTGAAAATCTTTTAGCCAGAACAGAGCCCTGAAGGAAATTTGAGGACACACTGGTCCAGCTCATTCATTTTACAAATGATAAAACTGAAACTCAGATGTTTCTTTTTTATTAAAATTCACCATTCTTAGTCCCAGTCCTGCAGAAGCTTGTAGAGTCTGACCTGGAAGTAGGAATCTATTAAGTTCATTTTCCTCAGGAGTTAATAATGGTTGTTGAGAACGTGGGAGTACCTCTCCTAGAAATATTTGCATTTAAGAGATGCACAGTAGTGGGATTTCTTTCAGGTGTCAGAGCAGACTAGTAGAGAAGCATTTTGGATGGGACAGTTTCCAAGTCTTTCCCAATTTGCATGGTATAAATGGTTGTCTCTCTGGATACTATATCTTGCATTGATTACTGGAGAAAAACTATATTAATGTTGATCTCCCACAAGTGCCCCATACCCTAAAATCTGGAAGATTCACCTTTTTTAAAAATGAAAACTAGAATGTTCATAAGTCACAAAAGCAGTAACATCTTAAATGAGATGAAAAAATAATCAACACATTGGAAAGAATCTTTAAATAAATGAAGGAATCAAAGGCCCACCCTAGCAAATTCTGTGAACTTGAGTAATTCAGGTTTTCTGAGCATTTCCCTACTCCAACATTTCGATACGTGTGTGTGTGTGTGTGTGTGTGTGTGCGCGCGCGCGTGTGTGTGTGTACACAGATCAAAATTCAAAAGGTACTGTGGTATTATAGAAAATGTATATTTGGTTTTTGTGTCTCTTTTGTTAAAGTTCTATTTCCACAAATATCAGAGACATAGCAAATAGATAATTATTCTAAATCAGTGGGTCAGTAGCCAAAGTTTAGGTCACGGATTTGTTCTATAAACATATTTTGCTGTTTTGTAATGGTATTTCTATATAGGGTCCTTTGAGTTTATGATTTAACTCCTCCATGGAACTTGGACTCCTCCATGAAACTTTTGTGTATGGTCAAATAAAAAGAGAATATAATCATTTTGGAAAGAATCATTACCCGAAGCCAACTTCCTCTGGACTTTTCAGTTACAATATTTCTCTTTATTGTTTAAGCAACTTTAAGTTATTTGCAAGATAGAATACTAATTCACACAAAGATGTGTGCAAAACTGATAATAAACTTAAAGAATGGATAGACCTCTGCTCATGAAGAAAAGCACTCGAAGATTTATCTCATCTTGCAAAATATGGAATGATTCATGCAATCACAATGAAATTCCCTCCAAGAGCAGAAGGAACTTAAAGTCACTTAATTTTTCACACCGTGTGACAAATATAATTGAAACACACAGGTTATGTGGTATAATAAAAACATTTCTAAGGTCAGAACAATAACCCAAAAAGATTATTATTGCCTTTACCAAGTATTTAGTGATTAGCCCTTAATAGGAAATGGTTACACGGCTGCTTTGATATGGTTGCTTAGAATTAATCATTGCCTAATACTGCTTTTTTTCCCCAGTAGAATCAAGAAATAGTCAATCTGCATAAAGGTGCAAAAAGAAAAAAAGAAAAAAGATGGGGAGAAGTTCAATTGACTAAAAACTTTCTTTACTTAAGATCCATTAATAAGGGCATTTGAAAGCAGCAAGCAAATCATAACATACAACAAGCATTAGGTAATGTGGCTTAGAGACATAAATGTGCTATGGAAAAACGAGTTCTGAGACAGAAAATCCTCTACAACTTTTCGCAGTATGGGGAAACAAATGGTCATTTTGAAAGTGTGTGAGCTTTGTGTAGTTCTGTTTGGAAGAATAAAAGAAAGAGGCCAAAACGGTAATTGCAGAATACGATTTCGAACAGAATCCTACTGAGATTCATGGTTTAGTCACTGCCAGCAAAAGAGCAGAGAAGGCAAAGTACACCAAGTTTTAGCATGTCTTTTACAGTCGTGGTTTATTTAATGATGACCTTCTTGGATTTACCTAGAACCATAAAAGAAGAAAGGGGCAGGGTGACTTGAGAGGCTTACAAAAACTGCGAATATTTGGGGTGGATTTTCTTTACAACAATTTGACCAAACAACATTTCCAGTTACTGCTCGTAATGGAAAACTAGGTTTCAGGGCAGAATCATGGTACTGTGCCTTGGAGAGCACTTCATCTAGGATGCACTTTGCACAGAAATTAAGACCACAGAGTCAGTTGGTGGGTAGCACCTAACTCTTCATAACTTAGGTAGAAAAGAGAGTTAAGCTTAAGGAGGAATGTTTGTGTCTGTTACAAGTTGTAAAATTTATATCTCCCATCCCACTGCAAATTCATTCATCAGTTCTCACATCCTTCCTTCCCTCCACCTCCTCTCATCAGATACCCAAGGATACCCTTTTTTCCCCAGTCATTTCAATTACAAAATGGAGACTTACTCTCACAGAGAAGTATACCTCCATAGGTTATATGATCCATGAGGGATTTCACCTATCATCACATCTGAACCTCATAGCCGCTAGGCTCTCAGCCAATGTTTGTTGAATGAATGCAATGCCACAAAAGGTAACTGAATTGCTCAGTAAAGGCTCCACCCTCACCCCCCTTGCTCAGTTGTCCTTAAACTTCTTTGATTATCTAAGACAGCTTACCAGTCCACCTGCCAGTAGGCATAATGATCTTTACTTGCCAATTCATTTCTCTTTTATGGCACAACCAGCTGTCCTCCATTATAGGCAAAACTTCTCACCCTTTGCGTGACAGCCTACAACCAATTACTCCCTCGGTTTCAGCTGACTCTTATCTTACAGCACTGAGAACATTGTAGATAAAAATTAGCAGAGAACTTACATACATTCCCAGCATCACACATAACCACTCTCCTGCCTTTATGCCTGCATTCTCTGCTTTCCCACTGCTATAAAGGACAAATTCTTTGTTCTCCTAACTCAGGCCAGCTCTGCAACTTGTGTGCTGGGTCCCCATTTCTTCTGTCAACTCAAAGACATCATTCATGCAGTTACCTACCCACCCTCTCCCCACCCCCACATTCCCCTCTCTACTTGGGATCTTTCATCTGCATACAAGGATGTCATGATATCTTGATCTTAGCATCCTCACTTAATTGGACATTCCTTCAGCTACTGTCCTTTGCTTTCCTGGTCCCTTTTAAAGCAAAACTCCTCAAAAGAGTTATAATTATAATCAGTCTCCAATTTCTCTCCTCCCATTCACAGGCTTTTGCCGACACCAGTGAGCTTCACATTGTCAATTCCTACAGTCAATTATAAGTCATCAGCATTTAACAAACTGGAAGCCAGGCCTTCACATTCCCCTGGATTCCTCCTGTTTCAGTGGTGATTCCTTCTCCGGGTCCTTTACTGGATCTTTTTCCTCTTCCCAATTTCTAACTGTTGGAATGCTCTAAGAGTCTGTGGGCCTCTTCTCACTCTGCACTCACTATCTGATGGGTCTCATAGTTTTAAATATCATGCTTATGAATACCATCTCTACACTAATGGCTCCCAAATTGGTATCTCCAGCCCTGAGCTTTTCCCTGAACTCCAATTTCTTGAGATTTCCACCAGGAAGTCTAATGGGCATTTATCCTTAATACTTCCAAAACAGATTTTAAAATACTGATCTTCTCCCCAAACGGGCTAACCTCCAGTGTTCTATATCTTAGTGAATAATATCTTCAATCTCTTAGATTTTTAGATCTCAAACTTTGGGATCTTCTTTGCCTCTCCTTTTCCTCTCACATGCTACATCTAAGCATCAGCAAATCATGTTACTTTTACCTCCAAAATGTACCCTATTCCAACCACTTGTCATCACCATCCTTGCCACCACTCTCTGGTCCAAACTACGTAATAACTCAGCCATAAAATGTCTCTCTGCTTTTGTTCTTGCTTCCTAACTCCAAGTCTATTCTCAACACACAGCCAGAGTAATCCTTTGATAATAAGAAACTCCTTAAAGAAACTCTCACAAGGAGACACGTTCTAGAAATTTTATTGTTTGTAATAGAGAAAATTTGGAAATAATCCGTCAAGGGACAAATAATTCGTGGCACATTCCTGCAGTGGAGTACTATTGAACAGGAGGAAAATGAGGTTGATCCATGTAGGAAGAATAGGAAGATCTTAAAAACATTTTGCTGTATGAAAATAGCAATTTAGGAAAGTGGTTGAATAAATTATGATGCATCTAAACAATGATAACGAGTAGATAGAACAATATGTACTAAATGGAAAGAAGTTCAAGATACATTGTGAAAAACCTAGTAGCAATATCTTTTTCATCTAATTCAAATGTCTTTTAATAAAAGAAATACACGTATGTGCTTAAATATATACAGAATATCTCTGGAAAGATACACAAGAAACTGATTAATTGTTTTCTCCTGGGGAATAGAACATGAGGGTTAGGAAGAAGGTGATGTTTATTTTTCACTTCACATTCTTGGGTGCTGCAGAATTTTTATTATAAGCCTGCATGTGTGTGTGCACATACACAGAGATACACACATACACATGTATATATGTTTTATTATGGCACTTTAAGGTCAATTGGTGGGTTTATGTCTTTGTTTTACATATTGAACTTCATCTGGAGTTTTTATTGGTAGAAGAGTAAGGTAAGGATACATTCTTCCAAATGACTGGCAGTTGTCCCAACCCCATGTACTTACTAATCCATTTTTTCTGCACTGATTCAAATGCCACCTTTATCACAACTGCATTTCTATTGCTACTATGTTCATTATTATCATCAGCATTTTTTTTATTCTGAAAGTATTTAACCATTGGAAGATGAATTTTTCCAGAGAGGCCACCAGAATGCTAAAACAGGAAGCCCCAGACGTCAGCCAGAGCAGCCAACACACAGCTGCTGGGATTGCCCAGCAGAAGACAGGAGTGTAATCAACACAAGTATCAGCCTTTCTATTTCCTGTGGTCTTCCCTGCCACATACAAATTTTTATACAAGGATGCAAGCCCTTACAACTGCAATGCCTAGACTTATATTGTGAGGCTGACAACAGCCATGAGAAGGCCACTAATCTCTCTCAAATATCCCAAGGAAGGGTGGGGTCCATGGCCTTAATAGGTGATTTTCACCTAGCGCTCTGATGTCCAGTGCAGTGGAAGGACAAGATTTGGCATCAGGCTCAAGCCTCCTTGTGGCTATTTACCCATTTAAGTGACTTTGAGCAGGATGCTGCAGTTTACCTAAGAATAGAAATTCTACTTCTCAGGGTTAAGGCCATTTATGTAAACTGCTCTGTACAGTATCTTGGGCATACTAGGTGGTCAATAAATATTCATTATATAGTTTATGAAAAAAAGCCTAGATATTGAATTTTCAGACTCTGTGAAACTATGGACAATATAAATTCTTTCGTTGAAAGCAGAGATCTCAATGGCCATTCAGGGTGGGGTCGTCCATTGGCTTCACATTATCTTCCCCACTTTTTATAGCAGGACATTCTTGCCAAATTTGCCCCATGAAGGTTGGCCATTGTCATATAATAACACATGCATGCGAACGAAAGTTCAAACAGCGTGAAAGGCTATTCAATAAAACGAGCTTCCTGTGACCTCAATTATACTCCTCAGGGGTGGCCAACAGTGACAGTTCCTTTTGTTTCTTTGCAGAAATTTTTCCTGTGTGTATGCACATATGTATCTTGCCCTTTACACAAACAAGAGCAGTCCATACATACTCTACTGCACCTTGTTTTTTTTAAACTTTATATTACATCAACATGGAGTAATACAAATTTAGATTATTTGGAAGATCTTAGACAAAAATGGGAGAAGTGGTGGTTCAAGGCACATCAGCATGTTTTTTAAACTCAACTAAATTACTAGTTCAAAGAATTCTCCCTCGATATTATAAAAAAAATCGAGCAAAATCAAGGTACATAATGTGTATACACTGCATCAATTATGTATTAATTTGTTTTAATAAAAATGTGTCCTGAACTGTAAAGACCTTTGAGCATAATATTGGCCTTTTCCTTAAAAAAACCAAACAAACAAACAAAAAAAAAATCAGGCATGGGGAAATACTTTATTTCTTTTATAGCCATATTATTAATCCTGAGAAATTGTGCCCACCATGCTTATTGCCTGCCTCCATGCTTTCAGCCCAGCTCTATGGGTATATAATTGTGTGTTTAACAAGTACTCACCTGGGTTTTTTATATAGTCGTTTTGTGGGAAACTGCCTCAGAACCGGCATGTGGTTAAGATTACTCATCTCCTACTTAAATGCTACTGCATAACCCTCCCCAGCTGGGAGGTGGGCTTAGTGCTCATAAGAGCTGGTTTAAATGTCGAAAAAGGCTTGGAAAATTTCAGGTTCTAGTGGGTTCTGAGCACTTCACTTCCCAACATATTCAAAAGGCAAAGTCTTGCTCTGTTTCTCCTGCCCTTCCAAATAGGAAAGTTCTATCTGCATTCTGTGGTGCAATTGCACTGCAGAGAAACAATTTGTAAATTCCATACAATGAATCTATAGCTATAATGGTAACTGGAAGAGAATAGCGGCAATTGTGGGTAGAAAATAATTGCCGTCTTCTGTTTCTGGTAACATTGCAGACTCAATACTCTGGACAACCCTCCCCCCTACAAAACAACTATACATGCTAGATGAAATTATTTAAATGTTTTAATTTATCTAAATTTAAATGTATATCAAAATGTTAAATTGGAAGTTTTGAGTGAGATGCCAAGATATGATAAATATTAGACACGAAACAAGTTATGACATAGACCAAGATGAAGATGTTCTATACAGGTGGCCAGGAATACAAACCATACTACATTCGCAAAACAGTCCAGTGACTTTCCGCCTGGAACCCCACTCAAGTGGGCTTGTGGAAAGTTTGCCTTGGGGAGAGCTGCTGCTACACTGTGAGAAATGATGGTATCTTCTCAAGAGTCTAGTATGAGGAGCTTTCAGGAAACCTCTCTGAGAGCTCACTATGCATACCCTGAAATCATGAGACACAAGAGACAAGTGACTCAGGGCTGAGGAAGCTAAAGGCAGAGGCTCTGGTTTTTGACCTGAGACAAAGGGAACAAAAAGGAGATATGCTTGCATTGTGATGAACCTGCATTATAAAATTTATATAGAAATACTAAGCACCCAGAATATCCAAAAATCTTTGGGAAAAAAAGACAAAGTTGCGAGTTTGTACTGTCCGATTTCAAGAATTACTATAAAGCTCTAGCAATTAAGACAGCGTACATTGTCTACAAGGATGTAGTCAAGATGTCAGCCAGGCTGTGGTCTCATTCAAGGCTAAACTGGCAGAATTCAGTTTTTTGCAGTTGTAGGATTAAGTACTTCGATATTTTGCTGGCCGTTGGCCAGAGAGTACCCTCAGCTCCTAAATGCCACCCACAGTTTCTTACCATGTGAGGTTCGCCAACAGGACCACTTGCTTCCTCAAAACCAGAAAGTATTTGCTTTGGCAGCACATATACTAAAATTGGAACCATACAGAGGAGATTAGCATGGCCCCTGCGCAAGGATGACATGCAAATTCATGAAGCATTCCATATTTTTCAACATTGTATTGGAAGTCTTAGCCACAGCTGTAAGAAAAGAAAGAGAAATAGAAGGCATCTGAATTGAAAAGGAAGTAAAACTCTCGTTATTTGCCAATGACATGATACTATATATAGAGAACCCTGAAGATTCCATACACACACACAAAAAAAGCCTGTTAGAACTGATCAATGAATTCAGTAAAGTTGCAGATTACAAAATAAATATTCAGAAGTCAGTGGCATTTTTATACACCAATGATGAACTTTCAGGAAGAGAAATTAGGAAAACAATCCTATTAACAATTATGTCGAAAACTATAAAATACCTGGGAATCAAATTAATGAAGAAGGTAGAAGACCTGTTTTCAGAAAATTATGTCATTGAAAAAAGAAATTGAAGAAGATACAAATAAATAGAAGCATATACCCTGTTCATGGGTAGGAAGAATAAACATTGTTAAAATGGCCATACTACTCAAAGAAATCTATGGATTCAATGCAATCCCTATCAAAATACCAATGGTATTTTTCAGAGATCTAGAACAAATAATCCTAAAGTTTATATGGAGCCATAAAAAAAACAAAACAAATAGCAACGGCAATCTTGAGAAAAAAGAACAAAGTTGGAGGTATCTCACTTCCTGATATCAAACTATTCTACAAGGCTACAGTAATCAAAACAGCATGGTATTGGCATAAAAACAGATACATTGATCAATGGAACAGAAAGAGAGCCCAGAAATAAACCCATGCCTATACACTCACTTAATATATGACAAAGGAGATAAGAATATACAATGGGATAAAGATAGTCTCTTCAATAAATGGTGTTGGGAAAATTGGACAGATACATGCAAAAAAAGAAGCTGGGCCACCTCTTTACACCATATGTAAGAATAGACTCAAAATGGATTAAAGACTTAAATTGTGAGACCTGAAACCATAG
>NW_011888882.1:5302686-5365175 GCF_000151845.1 Pteropus vampyrus
ACAATCCTATTAACAATTATGTCGAAAACTATAAAATACCTGGGAATCAAATTAATGAAGAAGGTAGAAGACCTGTTTTCAGAAAATTATGTCATTGAAAAAAGAAATTGAAGAAGATACAAATAAATAGAAGCATATACCCTGTTCATGGGTAGGAAGAATAAACATTGTTAAAATGGCCATACTACTCAAAGAAATCTATGGATTCAATGCAATCCCTATCAAAATACCAATGGTATTTTACAGAGAGCTAGAACAAATAATCCTAAAATTTATATGGAGCCATTAAAAAAAAAAAAACCACAAATAGCAACGGCAATCTTGAGAAAAAAGAACAAAGTTGGAGGTATCACACTTCCTGATATCAAACTATTCTACAAGGCTGCAGTAATCAAAACAGCATGGTATTGGCATAAAAACAGATACATTGATCAATGGAACAGAAAGAGAGCCCAGAAATAAATCCATGCCTATACACTCACTTAATATATGACAAAGGAGATAAGAATATACAATGGGGTAAAGACAGTCTCTTCAATAAATGGTGTTGGGAAAATTGGACAGATATATGCAAAAAAAGAAGCTGGGCCACCTCTTTACACCATATGTAAGAATAGACTCAAAATAGATTAAAGACTTAAATTGTGAGACCTGAAACCATAGAACTTCTAGAAGATATTACTAACAGTAATTTCTTTTTGGATCTCTCTCCCCAGGCAAGGGAAACAAAAGAAAAAATAAACAAATGGGACTATATCAAACTAAAAAGTTTTTGAACAGCAAAGGAAACCATCAACAACACATAAAGACAACCAACTGTTTGGGAGAAGATATTTGCTAACGATACATCTGATAAAGGATTAATATCCAAAATATATAAAGAACTTATACAACTCAACAACAAAAAAATGAAATCCTACCATTTGCAATGACATGGATGACCTAGAGGTTATTATGCTGAGTGAAATAAATTAGACAGAAAGATAAATACCTTATGATTTCACTTATATGCAGTATCTAAGGAACAAAAAGAATAAACTAAGAAAAAACAGACTCACAAATATAGTGGACAATTTGGTGATGGACAGAGGGGAGAAGGGTTGGGGGGCTGGGAGAATGGAGTGAAGGTTTAAAGAAGTACAAATTAGTAGCTGATAGTTGGTCATGGGGATGGGAAACACGGCATAGGGAATGCAGTTAGCATTAATATGTTGGCTAAGTGGAGGGCCAGAGGAGGGAGACAGTGGTTGGGGGGATCGTTTTATGAACTATATAAATGTCCAACCAATGTACTGTATACTTGAAACTAATTAAAATAAATAAACGAATTTTTAAAAACGTAAAAAAATCTCTTTCTTAGCTTGTTCGAGTAGTTTGCCGTTATTTGCAATTGAAACAATGACTAGAGCACTTTACGTGGCTTAGCTCATTTGATCCTCACCACTGCCCTGTGAGGCAGGACTATTAGTTTCAACTATTTTGATGGGAAGTGACATCAGAGAGATGTGACTTGATCAAAGTCTTGAGCTCATGAGAGAGGGGTGGCTAGAGGAGCCCGTGGGTGGGTGACGAGAACAGCAACCATCTACTTTTACACGGTTGATTGTCCATGTTGACATAATTTTACTATTCCAGGAGGCTCTTGTCAAGGAAGGGAAAAGTTATAATGCCTCATTGTTCATTTAGGAACTTCCCAGATGCATCTAACCCATTTCCCATTAAAAAAAAAAAAGTGTAGCTCACTGCCAGCGTTCATTTAACACCACGTGTAGGAATGCTACCTTTTCTAGGATTTGAGAATTACTATATTTTGTAAATGGAAATACCATTACTAAAAACAGAATGCTATAAAAAGAATGACGTTATTTGTTTCTAAAGACTATCAATATACTAGAGCTATGCGAAAATAATAATGAAAGGGAGATATTTCATGGCAAACTCTGAGGATAAGGTTAGGACTGTAATCCACGAGTTATCTTGGGGTAAATGCTGCAGCCGCAAGCGTCGCGGGAGAGTATTCTTGGGACAAATGGGAAATGGAGTAAATGGAAATCAAACTTCAAGTTTTCAATAGAAAGCATGTTTACTCCCCAGGACTCTTTGAACACTTTGCTTCAAAATCTTCACCTTTCTACGTTTTCTAATCAGGATCCTCTTTCAACCCCGATCCAGCCCTCCATGAAAAGAAAGGCCTGCTTGAAACCAAGCACGAAGACCTCCCGTGCCTGTGCCCTTACCTCTCTGAGCACTAGTGCTAACTAACCTTGCTGTGGTAATAATTTTTCAATATATACATATATCAAATCATGACGTTGCACGCTTTAAACTTACACAATGTTATATGTCAATTATATCTCAATAAAACAGTAAAATAAAAGTTACGGGAAAAGTTTCAGACCGGCTGGTAGGGGTGATTTCTTTGTTTTATTGTTGTGGCTGCTTTATTTGGTGGGGGGGGTATATATATATATATATATATATATATATATATATATATATATATATATATATATTTGGAGAACTAAAATACAGTTGGAGAACATATTCTTAAGTTGAAAAATAAATGGAAAGTCAAAGTAGAAAGAAAGAAGTTTCAGGTAGAGAGAATAGCACATGTAAAGTGCGGGGCCTGGGGTGCATTTGCGGTGTTGGAGGATGAGCGAGGAGGCCAGTGTGGCTGGAGTGGAGTGGCTGGTGAGGAAGAGATTGGAGATGAGCCAGAGAAGCAGCTAGGGCCATGTAAGGACTCTGAATTTTAAGACAACAGAAAGCTGCTGAGCAAGGGAGTGCCGTGTTCTGAATTATACTTTTAAGGAGCACTTGCCTGCTGTGTGAGGCAAGGAAGGAAGCAAGATCAGTTAGGAGGATGTTGTGTAATCTGGGCAAGGGATGATAGTTTGGACAAGAAGTTTAGCAGTGGGAGTGGAGAGAAGTGTTCAGAATCAGGCTGTATTATAAAGGCAGAAAACCAGAATTTTCTGATGGAAAATGATGTGGAGTGTGAGAATAAGAGTGGAGTAAAAGAAGATACTAAGGGTTTTGACCTCAGCAGCTGGGTAGAAGTGGTTCCATGTACTGAGATGGGAAGTATTGGAGAGAAGCAGGATTGAAGGTGGCCATGGTACATTTGAGGCGGCTTTTAGACAGGTGATGAAGGCATGTGGAGGGAAAGCCTGGAGTGCTGAGATGAGGTCAGCTTGGACATATAAATCCGGAAGTCATTAATTTACAGGAATCTCCCCTTATCCGCAGTTTTTTCTGGTTTTCATTTTCCTGTGGTCAACCACGGTCCGAAAATATTAAATGGAAAATTCTAGAAATAAACAATTCATAAGTTTTAAATTTTCCATGGTTCTGAGTAGCATGAAGAAATCTCGTGCTATCCCACTGGGAGATGAATCAACCCTTTTTCCAGCGTATCCATGCTGTATATGCTATCTGCCTATTAGTCACTTGGTAGCCTTCTTGGTTGTCAGATCAACTGTCACAATATTACATTACTTGTGTTCAAGTAATCCTTATTTTACTTAATAATGGCCCCAAAGCCAGCCACAATTTTATTACAGTATATCGTCATAATTTTATTATTTTATTTTATTATTAGTTGTTGTTAATTCCCTCTTTGTACCTAATTTAGAAATTAAACATTATCATAGGCATGTATATAATTTCCTGACTGATAGGGGTGACAGAAGAATCTTTTGTTATATTTGGTCTTAGTCTCAGGTTCCTGACACAAGATCTTCTAAGACTCTTGGAATCTTCGAAGTGATAAGAGTGGTTTTTTTTGTATGGTAATGAGATGACTGGTAGCTGGGGACCCCTAGATAGCTTCTGAATGGGGCTATTTCCAAGAAAGACCAAGGCATGATTAGAGGGTTGAAGCTTTCAACCCTACTCCCTGATGTAGGGGGGAGTGGAGAGGAGCTGGAGATTGAATGAATCACCAATGGACAATGATTTAATTAATTATGCCCTTTTAATGAAACCTTCATAACTCCTAAACTATAGTGCCGGGAGAGCTTCTGGGTCGAATGCATCATTTTGCTGGGGAGGTGGTGTGCCTGGAGAGGGCATGGAAAGTTTATGTCCCTTCCCCTGTATCTTGCCTTATGTACCTCTTCATCTGGCTGTTCATCTGTATCCTATATAATCTCTTTTATAATAAACCAGTAAATGTAAATTACGTGCTTTTCTTAGTTCTGTGAGCGGTTCAAGCAAATTATTGAACCTGAAGAGGGTGTCATGGGAACCCCTGACTCACAAACTAGTTAATCAGAAGTATGGGAGGCTCAGGACTTGTGACTGTCATCTGAAGTAGCGGACAGATTATAGGACTGAGCCCTTAACTTGTGGGATCTGATGCTAACTCCAGGTAGTTGGTGCCAGAATTAAGTTGTGGGTCATCCATCTGCTGTTTGGAGAGTTTGAGTATTGGTTGTTGGTGTGAGCAAAAACCAAATCACATTTGATGTCAGAAGTTTTCTGTGGGTAGAAACAGATCATAGTACCTTCTATTCCTAGTTTGTTGATTGTTTTTATTATGAAAGGATGTTTGGTTTTTGTCAAATGCTCTTTCTGCATCAATTGAGATGATCACTATGTTTTGTTTTGTTTTGTTTTTAGTTTTTTGATATGGTGAATTATATTGATTGCTTTTCAGATGTTAAACCACTTTTGCTTTCTTGGGATAAATCTCACTTGGTCATGATGTATTGTCCTTATTATGTAAAGATGCATTCCATTTGCTAAAATTTAAAAAAATTTTGCATCTATGTTCATGAGGTATATTGGTCTATAGCTTTTTTAAGTCTTTGCCTGATTTTGGTATCACCGTAAAATTGCCCCGTAGAAGAGCGAGTTGGCAGGTACTCCCTATTCTTCAATTTTCTTGAAGTTTTTGCGAAGAATCAGTATTCTTTCCTTTTTAAATGTTTGGGCCTGGTGTTTTCTTTATAGGAAGGTTTTTAACTACATTTTTAATTTCTTTGATAGCTATAGAGCTATTCTGGTTATTTATTTTTTCTTTAGTAGGTGTTGGTAGTTTGCATCTTTCAAGGAATTTGTCCATTTTATCTATGTTGTGGTATTTCTATCTGGTGTAATTTAAATAGCAGATGAAAAAAGTTCAATTTCTTCCCTATCTTTTCCAGGTAACTCTCCTTTTGGTGCATTGAAGCAATATAGGGTTTTGACTGGTCCCGGTGGACCCCGGCTTTTCTTGTAGGATCAGCCCTTGGCAAATCTACTCCTCTCCTCTCCCCCTGCTACTTGTACCTCCCCAGAATTTCCTACCGTTAGTCTCTCTAGTTAGCAGGAATCTACTTAATAATAATAAAAAAAAATCCACTTCAAATTGCTTATTACTTATGGATTAACCAGTCCAGGAGTATTTGCATTTCAAAAGAAAATGTCTCAAGAGCAAAAATAAGTAAATCTTTAATAGTGTTATTTAAGGCTCTGTGACAAACAGGTGTGGGAAGTACTTTGGGAGATGGGCTTTCTTCTCTTTTTCTCAAATCTTATTCAAGTACAAGTTTGTTTTCACTATTCTGCTTAAGTCTGCATTCAGGGAGTCCCCTTCGTCTTTTGGTTAATATAAAACCTATAACACAGCCCTGTAAGATGTTGCCACTTCTCGGGGTCATCAGAATCCACTCTTGATGCTGTCTTGTAGTTCTCTGTACTGGCTGTCAAACTGTTGGACTTCTCTGAGAAAACGGTATTTCTGCTCAAGAGTGGAGTCCAGAAAGGTACATTTAAAGCTAAGTACTGCAGTAGACTAAAACATGAAAGTTTGAGAGCCATGGATACAAGGCATGTCATTCTGAAGATGCTAGTTTCCTGTTGCCCCCAGGCCAAACCCCAGCCTCTCTGCATTCTCTCCTTGGGCTGTCGAGTGAACTTTTCCGGCGGCGCGGGGTCTCCCTCCAGAGTGGCGACCCCACGCGGATACGGTGAGTCTCAAGGGTTGAGTGGCGGGCGCCGGTATCACCGCGCGATGAGGCAGAGGTCCTGGCGGCGGGGAGAAGCCGGAGGTTGCTCAGCGGGCGGGGAAGGCGTTGGCGGGGGTGGTGTGGGTGGACAGGGACTGAGTAACAGTGAGAGGAACACAGCCCTGCCCCACGCGCGACCCGAGGACTTGGACGCGCAGGGACGCAGGAGGCCCGGGGCGCCCCCAGGGGGCGCGGCCGGCGGGGGCGGGGTGGCTCGGGGCCGTCTCCGCGCCCTCCGCGCTGCGTGGGGCGGGGCGGGGCGGGGTGTCCGCAGCCCCTGGCACCCGGCGACCTTGGCGCGTCCCGCTTGGGAGCGCAGTGCACGGCCGCACCATGGGGTTGGACAGCCTGGAGGTGATCTTTGACCGCGTGGGGCACTTCGGCAGGTAGGGGAGTGGGGGAGCGAGGTGGGGAGGGAGGACGGCCTAAGGGGAGCGGGAGTCACGTGGGTGGACGCGCCGGTGGGGTCTGTTTCTTTCCGTTGCGCTCGCGCTCCGAAAATACCTCCACCCTAAGTGTCCCAGGGAAGTCCAGAGACCCGCGTCCAGACTCCTGGACCTGAGCTGGGCTTGTCCTCTGGGACCCTGGCGGCGGGACCTTCCCATAGCGAGCAGTGGGGTGCTAGGGGCTCGCTGCGGGAATGGTGGGTGCGGGGCCAGTTCGACCTGGGGCGCGCCTTCTGCGGGAGCGGGAGTTGGGAGGCCCCGCCGGAGAGGCTGGGTTGTACGAATAGAGGAGGGCTTGTCCCTGGGCACCCGTTTCTCTAATCTGTCAAACCATCTCCTTTTTCACGTCCCCAGACGACTGTCCCGCCGTCCCCTGGAGTCTCTCTCAGTGCCTGGCAGATATTGCCCCAGGAACAACCGTTAGTCGGAGTTTGTTCCATTTATAGATACGTAGGAAGTGCCAGCTGCACTGTGCCAAGTGGTACACAGTGCACACAGTGCTCCATTTGATGACCACTGGGATCTTGCAAAGGAGGTGTTCGAATCTTTAATGATTGGGAAACTGAAGCTGGTAGGGCCGAAGACCCACAGCTACCTCATGGTGGGACCTAGGCTTAACCTTTGTACACTTGGCACCCTCTTTTCATTTGTTAAATTAATAATAATAATAATAATAAAAAGGTATTCCTTCGTTCATGGAGAAACGCTTCTCCGATCCTGTTTTGGGAGGAGAGGAAGCGGGGTGAGGGGCCTACAGCATGTAGATCAGAGGTTTGTAGCTGAATCTGAATCCTGGCCTGCTCTGTACCTCTAACGCGATTCTGGGAATACTGTGCCTCAGTTTCCTATCCACGAAATGGGAGTCATCATAATACCTGCCTTACCACCCTCTCCCAGGTGTGTAGTGAAGAAATGGTGTGTTGCTGCTCTTCAAGGTGGAACGTTGCACAGATTTTGGTTATAATTCCCAGCGTCTGCAAAAAGGAAGCTACTGAGCAGGTGGGATACCTGCATTATTGAATGTGGAGTTGTGCCCAGCTCTGTCATCAGCTCTTTGTACATCGTACCTTCTTTAACCTTTACTACAGCCCTATGAGATTGGTAGTATCATTCTCATTTGATCCATTGAGAAAACTGGGGCTTGTGCCTGAATCACAAATCTAGTCATAGAGCAGAATTGAATGTCATTGGATGGCCATCGGTTTTCACTGCTCTCCACCATGATGCTATCTTGAGCACAATTAGGTACCAATTCTGAGACTCGGCCAGGTCCTTTATATATTAGCTCATTTTAGCTTTCTAAGTTCCGGTCCTGGCTCTATCATGTATTAACTATATGGTCCTGAGCATTTTACTTACCACTTCCTCATCTGTACAATGGGGGTAAGAATAGTACCATAAATGTTTATTATAAGGATTCCCCATGCAGCCTCTCATTTCATCCTCACAGTAACCCTATGAGGTAGGAGGTACTAACACTATTCTTAACCCCATGTATTTTGGGATTAATTAAGGTAATTATATTGGTTGGTGTTTGGCTGAGATGCTATAAAGAGTTCCCTCAACTGGAAGTTTGTTCCTCTCCAGTCACTGTTGACGGCAGGTTCTATTCCATGGGGTTATCTGGGGACCCAAGTGGGTGAGGCAGCTCTGCCATCTACAGTATGGGGGTCCCTCATTGCCTGGGGCAGTTGCTCCCATTTTTCTCTCCCATATGATCAGTTGTAGCTCACCATGGTGGAAGAAAAAGAGAATGGATTTTGGGGGACAACTCTTGGCTGGCCACAATAATGTATGCAAAAGTCTTACTATTCAGTAAGTTCTCAAGAAATCATGGCTATTATTGTTAACCAAGTCCCCATCCTGGTGGGAAGGGTTGATTATGCAAGCAGCTTGTAGGAAAGAAAAGGGTAACAAGCCAAAGCTTACAGCAGAGGGTTTGAAAACAGTGACTGTAATATTTTACAGTAATATTAATGTACCCCATATTTTTCTCTAGTATTTGCTCTAATTGGTCTCCTTATTGTTTATAAATAGGGAGGTTATTTGTGTATTATTAGTCTTCTTTTAATGAGACCTACTGAAAGTGTTAATCCCTAATTATCTCTCATTTCTCAGTCATTTCTAGGGCGAGAAAACACTATCCTTATCACCTTTAAGAGTGGAAAGCAGGACACCTAAGAAGAATTAAAAAGCAGTTCCAAGACTTGTCTTGAAACCATATTGAAGTTTCATGTACTTCACAGCTTGAGCCCTGTGTGAGAGGGAATTGAGGAAATAGATTCAGGCATCTTTGTTAGGGGACCTAAGAACCTGGATCCCTGAGTTGTTCTGAGATAAGGGGAGAGAGGGTTTAAAATGTCAGACTTGGATTGTGGAGCCTCTAGCTAACGTATATCTGTGATATAGGTAGTGTTTTCTTTAACATATGAACCTTTTTTGGCTCTTCTTTTTTGATGTCACGTTATGAACATCACAATAGCTAACACTTATATGCACCTACAATGTGCCATAATGCTTTATATGTATTAAGTCCGTTCCCACAATCACCCATTTTTCAGATTAGGAAACGGAGGCATAGCAAAGTTAAGGACCTTGCCCAAGGCCCCAGATGGTAAGTAACAGAGTCAAGATTCCAATCTTGGCGATCTGGATCTGGAGTTCATGATCTTAAACCACAGTGGAGTACTATGCTTCTTTATACAGAATAATATAAATCAAGCACTAAAACCCATCACCTAGATTGCGTGGGTCCATTTCCAGTGGGTTCTGGTCATCTTTGCTTTTCCTTGCATCTGGATTTTCTGCCTATTGTGTCTCTATGATTCTTTTTCCATTAATGTGTCTCTCCAGCTATAGGCACAGTGCTGTGTTGTATCTATAAGTCCATTGTCCTGGAAGGACCTTAGGTTGGGCACATGGATGGTACCTAATGGACAACAGTCTTTTTAAGGTAGAAAGTGATATGTTAGAATGCTAGACACCCAAGGAAGATTTTGTTTTTCCAAAAAGTTATCCATGCAAAAGGGAAAAGAAAGTTTAAATTGAAAGTATGCTCAGGATCATTCCAGCACATAGAAAACATATTTCTGTGAACTAGCATGGCTTTTGGGGACTGCTAAGTGGCTTATTATTTGTGGAGTCCAAAGTGTGAGGGTGTGAGGTAAGCTTATAGTCATTCTCAGGAATATTTTCGTATGCCATGCTAAGGAGTTTGGGTGTTAGGAAGATCACTTTGCAGAATGGAAGGTGCATTGGAAGGGCAGGAGTTGGGGAAGGAGACCAGAGAAGACTCAGGTAAGAGCACAGGTGGAAGATAGTGAGGGTCTGGGCCAAGGCAAGGGGAGTGTGAGCACGGAGAACAGGACCGTTTTAACAGGTAGAATACACGAAACCTCCTGGCCCTAAGGCATGAAGGAGAAGTGGGAAGGACCATGCGGGCACTCCCACCTCATGACCCGTGCCACATATTTCTGGTTTGTGTGGGTGATGGTGTCCTAAACCCAGAAACAGTTATATTCTAATGGGGCAGGTTGGGGGCTTGAGATGGTTCGAGTCTCTAACTTGAGTTCCTGTGGGCATTCCAGGTCGAGACCTCCAGTAGCCATTTGGGTAAATAATGTATTGTTCAGGCAAGCCACCTCCTGTCAGTATAGATTAGGTGGCCATTACAGGCTGAAATCCAGCTGGTAGGCACCATGTGGACAGACTGGGTATGCCTTAGCACCCATTCTAATCATGCCTCTGCAGGGGCATTGCAGAATACTTTGCCCTCTCCCTGAGTTTTACAGATATAAAACTTTTAAACTGATATATTACCTATGTACGGAAGAGTATGCACCATAATCTACAACCTGACGAATCATCATAAAGTGAGCATACCCGTGTTACCACCACCCATGTCACCCTTTCTCATGCCCTCTCCCAGGCACTCTCCCTCCCTCTTTCCCCCAATTCACTATTCTCACATCTGACACCATAGATTGTTTTGCCTGATTCTAAACTTTACATAAATGGAGTAAAAAAATCACATATTCTCTGTCTGGCTTCTTTTGTTCAATGTTGTGTTTGTAAGATTCACCCATATTGTATGTCATAGTAGTTGATTTTCATTGCTATATAGTATGTCATGACACGAATATTCCACAGTTTATTCATTTACTGTCAACAGACATTTAGGTTGTCTTCATGTTGGGCTTATTATGAATAGGCTTTCTTGTATGTGTCTTTTGGGGTGCTTGTGTACACATTTTGTTGGGTATATACCTAGGAGA
This sequence comes from Pteropus vampyrus, assembly GCF_000151845.1. Lineage (NCBI taxonomy): Eukaryota > Metazoa > Chordata > Mammalia > Chiroptera > Pteropodidae > Pteropus > Pteropus vampyrus. The sequence continues at coordinate 5,313,403 of NW_011888882.1, forward strand.
GGAATTTGTTGCCAAGTGTGCATGTGGTCGGCTGCCAGACAGTTTTGCTAAGTGGTTGTAACAAATTAAACCCTCACAAGCTGTTTATGAGAGTTCCAGTTGCCCCATAACAATTGTTAAATATTTTGAATGTCAAACTTTGTATAAGCATAGAGTTAAACCAGAGAATCTGATTTCATGGAGCAGTTTCTTAACCATAGCAGAATCTCCTAGGAAGTTTTTTAAGCTTATAAAGCGTTCTGGACCCTACCTCAGACCTGAACCACAATCACTAGTTGGGGGGTTGAGTGGGGCAGAGAAGACAAATCCTAGTTTCAGAGGCCTGCCAGGGTGGGTGCTCTGTTGAGAAGTGTGTGTGTGGTCAGAGAATGTGAATAGAGAACTGGAGAATATTTCCAGTGATGACCGTGGGGTTCAGGCTGGCTGGGGAAGGAACTGAGGCCAGGAAGGTGGCGAGCAACTAGAGAAGCTGGTGGGATCCAAAGACTGGACACCTGGATGGTTCTGGAAATGGGGGCGGTGGGATGGATGGTAGCGGGGGAGCTGGTAGGGTGGGAGGTCATGGTCAGAGCAGAATGTGAGCCTTTCAGTGGTGAGGCTGCTCCAGGTGGTGAGACCACTGAGGTACCAAACCCAAGCCCCTTCAGGGGCAGGCAGGTAAACTTGAGAGAGACAAAACCTGTCTGCTGTTTGCAGGGGCTGTGTCATGGTTTTTTGAGCTGAAACTTGTAGAGATGGGGAGAATCAAATAATTCTAAATGTGTGCATTATTTATTTATGATTTATGTTACATTCTCAGTCATGTTCATATAGTAGTGGTGTTATTACAGGATGCTTCTTGGGCCCTGAACAGGATTTGATTTCAAGAGGACCTGACCCTGGGAGTTAGAGGCTGACCTGTCACAAAGTCCACGCTGTAATGACCTGGAGAGAGTGATGCTCGATCTGTATTAGACCCTAGGAGCTTGCCTTTAGTGGAGAAGTTCACATCGCCTTTTTTCTCCGGCATTTCTTAGGCATTTATACTTTTACCATAATTTGTGTGACCAGTTTCCTGCTGAAGGACATTTAAGTTTCCAATATTTTGCAGTGTATACGGCACTGAAAACTAAATTTATAAATTAACTTTAGGAGAATTGCTATTCTTATGTCTAATACTCGTTACTTTTAGGGAAGTAAAGTTTTTTTTAATTTCAAGAGCAGATGATAATACCCATTAGTCTAATATAGCAAAGTAGAGACACTTAGGTGCTTGATTAAAAAAAAAGGATTAGCGAACATGAACTATTTTCTTTAGTAAGGTTAGCTTTCCATTTTATTTACACGAGAAATTTGCTATGCAAAGATGTTTTGATCAGTAAATTTCAGGTAGCCCACAAACTTTGAAGTGTGTTGAAATGATTAAATGAGATAATGAATGTGAAAGTGCTTAAACTTTAGGTGTTAGTGGAATATGCACAGTGACCAAGACAATGCCTAATAAGGTGTTATGTACAGCACAGCAACAGGTATAACCTGGGTGGGAATAGGGCCTCTGCTGTGTTAAGAACAGTGCCCATCTAGAATCTGCCTGATAGGGCTGAACCACTTGGATAGAATTCTCTAACAGAGCCCTTCCAGCTAGTGATTATTCTTGAAGGCTGGGAAATGCTTCCTGAAAAAAATGCTAGGGAAGGAAAAAATACCTCCTGAATGCAGGAGGCTGTTACCTGGGGGCAAGTGATCCAATGTCCATGCCAAGTGCTCACAGGTAGCATAGCCTATGTAGGCCAAGGGCAGAGCCTGACCCTGAGGCTCTACAGTGACATCCAGCAGCCAGCATGTGGGGGCTTGTGACCTGCAGGGGTGAGGGTTCGAGCACCACTCAATCTTAGCCTTTTGGAGTGGGTCAAGCCACAGGAACTCAGGGTTGTCTTCTCACACCACCGTTCCTGCCCAGCCTCTCTCATGGAATAGACTGAGGCTGATTTCTAATCATTTTTCTTCTGACAAGGGCACCTTTTCTGAAAAAACAGAGCTGGCTCCCATTAGCCCCAAGGATGTAAGCTTTGGGGCTCCACACTCTTCTCTTGGCTGCTCATCGCAAAGAGACCATGAGAACAGAAATTTGTGTGTTTGTTCTCCCTCCCCTTCACTGCTAGAAAAAAGAAACTTAATTCCTGCCTGTCTTTTGCTTTGTGTGTGTGAGTGTTTTTTTTCTCCGAACTGCCCAATGGGGCCAGTGCCAGATACAGAGTTCAACTTTGAAATTGTGGCTGGCATCACCAGCCTGTTGTGTTCTGATAGCCACAACACTTTAAATTGATCCATTTTACTTTTTATCTACATGAGGTCCTATGAGACGTGAGGAATGGTGGCCATGTACCAGCTTGGCAGTCATCCCTGAGGACTTGGAGAGATTGCCAACTTGATATTTCACAGCTTTGCTTCTGTGACTTTGCCTAGCATTGTCACTTGTGATAGTCGTCAAAATGGAGTGCGTTCACCTTATGGTGGGCAAAGACGATCCTTTGGAGTGCCATAAAAAATCCATTTTACATATGAAAGTATGTCTATGCGTAAATATATATGTGAATTTATATTTCAACATATAAATTCAGTTTTATATGAATATGTCTATGTATATGTGCTCCTTTTATATGTTTGTGTGCACGCGTGCATGCATACACACACACACACACACACACACACACACACACACATTCATTTTACCAATGGGGAACCCAGTCAAAATGTTTTTGGGTACACTAGCCTCTTGAACACGTCTCCTTACCAGAGGTAGTGGGTGAGTATGCGTTAACTTCAGAACTGTTCATTTTCAGCCCAAGGTATAGTTTTCCATGACATTCTTTACACATTGTACTACACATCATGCTGGGTGCTATAGGAGACACTAAAGTGACTGAACTACAGTTGCTACCCTTATGGGAGTTCATTCGACCTTTTATGGGACTTTTTTGTCTGTTGGATAGAGAAACAGAAAACATTCACCCAGTGTCCTTTAAAAAATCAACATAAATAACAAGATGGTAGTTCAGTTGCATATTGTGGTCAGAGAAGAGAGAAAATGAATGAAAGTGAAGAAGGGGGAAGCATATAGCAAAGGTGGACCTGAGAGAGCAGGCGGTGAAGTGTAAAGTAGGCATTTAGGGTAGAGGGAAAAAGGGAGGAGTGCAGAGAAGGGAAGGAACAGACTAGACCAGCAGTTCTCAGAATGGGATCCACAGATCTCTGGGGTCTATGAGGCCAAAACTATTTTCATAGTAAGACTAACACGTTAGTTGCCTTCTTTACTCTCATTCTCTCATGGAAGTACAATAAAGTTTTCCCGAGACTGTATGACGTGTAGTAACAGTCATCAGATTGAAGGCAGATGCAAATATAAGAAACTAGCTGTCTTCTATTCATCCAAGTTTTTTTTTCTCATTCACAGGTTTATTAAGAAAGATTTGTCTGAAGATCAACAACATACTCATGAACTTCTAGCTTAGTACATTTATTTATTTTAAAAGGGAGATTAGTTTATTTGGCATGATATGTTTATCAAACACAAGAAATCTATTAGTGTTTATAATTTCTAAGATGTTAAAACAACATTCATCTATCTTAAATTTTTGCTATGAATAAATCATACGCTTATTCAACTGTAGTTATTATCTGTTTGAAAAATGAGCCAGCATTTGTCTATTGAACATCTTATGGAACCAATCCATATAAATTCCTGAAATATTAGTGACGATGTATTAATCCAAGTTTTAAATGTAAAACTGCGCCACTCTTCTCACTAATTTTGTTTTATTTTGTTTTGAAAACTATAGCTGTATGTTGTTATGTTTAAATGGATTAATAAATATTTTTAATTTTCTCCATTTTAATTTCTAACTTAAATAACTCTCATAAAGAAAAGCCCCTTGAGATCCTCAAAATATTTAAGAATGTAAAGCTCCCGAGACCAAAAAGTTTGAGAACTGCTATGCTCAGGGATGGTCAGAAGCACCCTCCAGTAAGAGGGAGCATCAGGACCATGTGCGGGGGGCAGGCCTGGAAATAGGAAGAGAGATGAAGATCACATGTGTCGATGTGATTTTACTTCAGCGTGATCTGACGGGACCTGTTTTCTACTCCTGTGATAATGGTTTTATAGTTGATGTTCACGGTCTGAACCGATTCTGTTTTAAATCTAAATCATGAAATCACCTGCCCACAGGGTCTGTTCTTTCAATCTCAGAGGTGTGAAATTTGTGGGGGCAGTCCAGATTTTATACATTCTACCTTGTGGTCCTGTTAGCACAGTCGTCCTTGTGAGACAATTTTTATTTTAGAAACTACGTCACTGTTGGTCTGAGTCTGTAAATTTGGAGACCTTTAATTGATCATTAAAATTTTGAATACACTTTTAAGTTTTGAAAAATTTTAGATTTACAGAAAAGCTGCAAAGATAGTATAGAGTCCCTGTATACCTCTCACCCAGTTTCCCTTGTTAACGTCTTACGTTGCCGTGGCATACTTGTCAAAACCAAGAAACTGACATTAGTACAATACCATTAACCAAACTCTAGTTTTTATATAGATTTCACTAGTTTTTCCATGAATGTTCTTTTCTTGTTCTAGGATCCAGTCCAGGGTACACACTACATTTAGTTGTCATGTTACCCCAGTCTCCTGATCTGTGGCTGTTTCTCAGTCTTTCCTTGTTTGGTTTTTTTTTTTTTTTTTTTTTATGACCTTGACAGCCTTAGGCATACTGGTCAGGCAACCTGTGGGATGCCCCTCAATCTAGGATTATCTGTTGTTTTTCTCATGATTAGACTGGGGTTACGGTGTTTGGAACGAAGGCCACAGAGGTGAAGTGCCTGTTCATCCATCACTTCATATGAGGGGTACACGATATCTGAACATAGTGGGCATGTTAACCTTCAACATTTAGTTAAGATAGTGTTTGCCAGTTAACTACTTTTTCCCCTTTTCCTACTGTATTCTTGGATAATGAGTCACTAAGTCTAACATGGCCTTGAGGAGTAAAGAGTGGGACTTAAGCTCCATCTCCTATAGAGTGGGAATATCTATATATGTTAGTTGGAATTCTACTGTAAGAAAGATTTGTCTTTTTTCTCCTTTATATTTATTTGTTCAATCATTTATATCAGTATAGATTGTCAGGATTCTCAAGAGAAACAGAAGCAATAGGATACATAAACATATACGTATATATTTTTATAGATATAAGTGTATATATTGTACACAGATATAGATAAGAGGAGATTTATTATAGGAATTGGTTCATATGATTATGGAGGTGAATTTATATCTGCAAGCTGGGGACACAGAAAAGCCAGAGGTGTAATTTGGTCTGAGTCCAAAAGCCTGAGAATCAAAGGGCTGGTGGTGTAAGTCCCAGACTGAGTCTGAAAATCCAAGAACCTGGGACACCAATGTCCGAGGGCAGGAAAAGATGATGTCACAGACCAAGCAGAGAGAGTGAATTTATCCTTTCTTGGCCTTTTTATTCTATTTAGGTCTGCAACAGATTGGATGATGCCCACCCCTATTGATGAGGGCCATTTTCTTTACTCAGTCTACTGGTTCAAATGCTAATCTCCTCCAGAGACACCTTCACAGACATACCCAGAAATAATGTTTTACCACTTATATGGGCATCCTTGGCCCAGTCAAGCTGACACATAAATTAACCATCACAGTATGGATTCACGTATTTATTTTATACTTTGGGGCATACTAGGTTTTTTATTTTGTTGTTCAAATTGTTTTAATTTTGGTCACCTGGAGCTCTTTCTGTGTTCCCTTGACCTGCCCCCATCTTTTTGTATTTCGAGCACTTCCTTTCTGATATTACAAGATACTCTAGGCTTATTTTGTATTCTCCCTCTCCTGGTCTGAGAATCAACCATTTTTTCCTGGCTCCTTTTAATGGAGAACAGTATTTAGAAATCAAGCTCTGGGCAGTGGGTGTGCTTGTTACTCTTGGGTCATTGCTTCTAGGCCATCTCAACAGATAGAGCCATGTTTTATAAGTATATAAAACATATATGTATATATTAACCTGTGTATACAAACATATCTGTAATTGTTTCTGTGTTGTCTATCCATATATATATTAAGCTAAACACAATAGAGACCCTTCATATTTGCTTAGATTCTTTTTTAGCATGGAGGCCAGATATAATGACTTGCTTTTCTTCTCTTTTCAGATTCCAGGTGTTTCTCTATTTTACGTGTGCCATCCAGAACACTGCTTGTGGTATCCACTACTTGGCTTCTGTGTTTATGACAGTGCACCCTAAGCATACCTGCAGGCCCCCAGGCAACGTGAGTCAGATTATTTTCCACAATACCTCAGTTTGGAGGTTGGACGACATCTGGACTCAGTTTTCCACAAGCCATGGAGATTATGTTGTAGTGAAGCTCCACGATGGGGACGTTTGGGAGCTCACAGGGTGTTACAGGTACCGGAGGGAAAACAACTCCAATTGGAACTATGATTATGATGGCCTTAAGAGTTCCTATCCTTGCTTGGATGGCTTCATCTATGACAGGAGCAAATGGGACAACACCGTGGTGACTCAGTGGGATCTAGTCTGTAATCGAGAATGGTATGGATCGCTGGTCCAGCCCACATTTATGTTTGGAGTTCTGCTGGGAGCGCTGGTTTTCGGCTATCTTTCTGACAGGTAAAATGAAATACTTTGAATTGTTTCTGTGCATGGTTCATTTTCCTATCTGGTTTTCTTAAGGGATAGGGAATTATGCTCAAACTTTAGTCATTTTCATGCCTCCTTCCTAAATACCCACCTCTTTGTTGCTCTGTTAAAGTACAGACACAAAATAACAGAGTGATAAGAGGGTGGCTTCTGAATAGAGTCTGCCTGTGTTCAAATCCTAGTTCTACTAATTCGCTGTGGACCCTGGGCAAATTGTCTAACCTGTGTTTTGGAGTCTTGTTTATAACCTAGAGGTGAAAATAGTAGCACCCACCTCTAAGGTTTAGTGGAAAAATTAATACAAAAAATTACCTTAGACATATAACCAGTCAACAGATACTAGTTATTACTTTGAATGTTTTTTATTCGTTAAATAGACTCGCTTTTTAAGAGGTGAAGCCTGGCGGTAGTAGGTCACAGAGGCAAATTTCTGCACAAAGGCTTAAATGCTGGTATTCTCGGGCATAAATAATGAAGCAACTATGTTTCCCATTCTTAAAGAAATAGAAGACACGTTTTAAAACATTGACAAAAGTCTGGAAATTGTATTTTAAAATGACATAAAATCGAAGAATAACTACCTGGAACATCTAGAAATAAAAAATGACTAACTTCCTGGGTACTTTTAACCTATTATACACAGCTAAAGAAAGAATTAGTAAAATGGATGATAGCTCAGAAAAATCATCATCATTAAAACTGAGAGAGACAAAGAGTTGGAAAATATGAGATTAAAATTCATGGAGGCAGAGGGATAAGGTCTGGAACATATTCGATATTAGAAACTATTCAGTGGAAGTTATCACATTAACAGATTAGAGGACAAAATTCATGTTACCAACTCAATAAATACAGGAAAAGCATTTGATAAATGTCAAAACCCATTAATGATAAAACTAAAAATAGAAGAGTGTCCTTAACCTGATAATGGGTATCTACTAAAAGATCTACCATGAACTTCTTAACTGTGAAAGGTAAAAACTTTTCCTTTGAGGTCAGGAGCAGACAAGGATGTGTGAAATCGCACTTCCACTTAGTATTGTAATGGAGATTCTGGCCAGTACTGTAAAGCAGAAGAGAGACAGAAAAAGAGATGAGAGAGGAGAGGGAGGGAGAAAGACATCAGGGGAAAGGAAGGAAAAAAAAGTCATTGTCTGTAGCCATTACAATTCTGTATAAAGCCATCTCAGAAAGAGCAGTTGCAACCTGGTGGTCGTTGACAGAACTGTAGGAGTTAAGTGGAGATTCCCTTCTGATAAGCCTGTCAGTGGAGGAAATGCAAGATGCAAGGTGGCTGTAGGAGTGATGGGGCCCAGGGAAGATTCTTGTCTTTGGCTGGAAGAGACTTAAAGTGAAAAGAAGGAGTCAGAAGAGAGGGGAAGGTAGAAGAGAAAGAAATAATTGGTAGAATAAGGTCTCAGAGGAGGTGGGAAGAGGCATGATCCAATACAAAAGTGGCAAAATGGAATTTGGAGAGAAAAGGGTAAGTGTCTTTAGCAAGGTGGTGGGGGGAAAAGTAGGTCGAATGCAGATGCAGGTTGTGTCGCCAATTTGGCAGAGCAGGAATTTGCGGGGTTCTCTCTTTGATGGTCTCTGTTCCCTGCAGGAGATGGCCGCTCATCTGCTGAGAGTGAAGACGTTGAGGGTGATAGAGGGAGTTGATAAGGGATGAGTAAAAAAAATAGTTTTAAATGGCATTTGAGGCTTTAAAGACATTAGGGAACATTCATGTGGAGGGCCAACAATCCTACTAGTGTGTGTGGGAGCAGAGAAGGCTGAGGACATGAAGATGACGGTTTCCTAATTGCTCGTATATCCTCTGCTATACTGGGCAAACCTGTTGGTTGGAATCTCAGGACTATATTCTTTTGCCTTATAACTATCTCCTGGAGACAACTCACAGGGAGAAAATATTTGCAAGTCATATATCTAATACGAGTCTAGTATCCAGGAGACAAGCCAATTTAAAAATGGGCAAAAGGATTTGGATAGATATTTTTCTAAAGAATATATACAAATGTCCAATAAGCACATATAAACATGCTCCACATCCTTATTCCTTAGGGAAATACAAATCATAACCACAATGAGATACCCATGCATATGCACTGGGATGGCAATAATAAAAAAGACAGACAATAATGAGTGCTGTGGAGGATGTGGAGAAATTGAGACTCTCATACATTGCCGGTGGGATTGTGTGGGTTTTTTTTTTTCCCAAGGGGCAGCTGCCTTGAAAAACTGTGAGTTCCTCTAAAAGTTCAAACATAGAATTATCATACGACCCAGCAATTCTATTCTTTGGTGTATACCCAAGAGATCTGAAAACATAAGTTGACACAAATCTTGCTTAGGAATGTTTATGGCAGCAGTATTCATAATAATCAAAAAGTGAAAACAATCCAAATGTCCATTAACTGATAAATCAACGAAATGTGGTATATCCATACAACAAAATGCTAGTCAGTCATAAAAAGGAAGTGCCGATACATGCTATACAGCACAGATGAACCTCGAAAACATAATGTTAAGTAAAAGAAGCCAGACACAAAAGGTCGTATTTTGTGTGACTTCATTTATATAAAATGTCCAGAATAGACTATAGATATGGAAAGTAGATAAGTGTTTGTCAAGGGCTGGAGGGAGCTCCGAGTGGGGAATGATAGCTCCTGGGTGCAGTTTCTTTTTGGAGTGATGAAAATGTCCTGGAATTAAATAGTAAGGAAAGTTTCACAACTCTGTGAATACACCAAAAGCCACTGAATTGTATACTTTAAAAAGTTGAATTTTATGGCATTTGAATTACGTATCAATTTTTAAAAACCCGTTAGGAGTATAATGTTTGTTACTTGTTTGTTTTTCAGACAAAGAAATACCCCTCTCAGTTATAAAAATATAAGGCAAGTAAGCACGTTATTCTAGAAACAGAATGTAGCAAGATCTTTAGAGGGACTTAGCAAAAGCTGCGTCACCGTTGCTGGGCAGGGCCAGCCTTGCAGAGAAGATGATCCAACAGGTCAGAGAGTAGAAGTCCTGGGAGAGAAAGGACAAACTATCCCTCCTCTTACCAGAAATCTTAGGTTAGGAGGTCTTCTGGGGATCCCTCCTGAGTGATCATATGTGTATGTTAGCAGCTTAGATAGAGGCCTCTCCACTGAAAGAACGGCCTCTTGAAGAAATCCCGTGTTTACTCATGAATCACCCAAAATAAATGAATGAATCGTAACAACCAAATACATAAGCTATTAAAAATATTGGTAACACTAATCTTTTATGAACTGGATGGATGCTTAAACTGTTACAACTATACCTTGCTTCTTCCGCTGTTGATTCTTCTTTTTCAGGGTCGGGAGACGACTGGTCATGTGGTCCACAAGCATCGGCATGTATTTCTTTGGCATAGCAGTGGCGTTCACATTTGATTATTACAGCTTCATAGTCACACGCTTTCTTCTTGCTGTTGTGAGTTGTGTGGTTTTTTTTTTTTTAAACCTTTTTAATTCTACTGCAGTATTTTCATGTTAAACCTTAACTCTCTTAGATTTGCTCATTTAGAATCTAGGGAGAGAGAGAAAGGATTAACCTTTGTCTGCTCCCCTGCAGAAGTTTTTCTGTGGAATACTAATGCCCTCTGTTTAGAACGGAACTCATTAAAATGAAAAATTGTTGCTAACTAGGCAGAAACTTTTTGTTTGACTCTATGCTTGGCACATGATCCACATTCCACAATTACTAAGGCATTATTTTATTCCCAAGCAATTAATTTTATTGATCCTGTCAGGCCCTGTATGTATGAGCCAAACAGATGATTAAGGTGTATTGTTAAGAAAGTCATTTGTATAGTGTGCAGTAAGAATGAAACCAAGAAGGCATTAAGCTTTTCTGTTATGAGAAATAGGGATGTCTAATGGGAAGGGCATAAGTTTGAATACAGCTTTGTCATATATTGGCTTCTTAGCCATGTGACCTTGGGAAACATGTTATCCTCTGAGCCTTAGTTTATAAACTGAACTATAGAAAATAATAACTACTTTATGGGTTGTTATCAGGATTCAATGAGATTAGAATAAACATTTGCGGTACAGCACCAGACATGGAGTAGGTGCTTCATACAATGGTGACTGTTATTGAAAGTAGTGAGCGAGGACATCACTTTCACATTGGGTAAGGCTCAGACAGGTTCCAAACTACCAGACAGCAGCAGGTCACTGATGATCAAGGATAATGGAGTGAAGTTTCTATCTGTGGGAAGAGCTTGTCATCTTGCTGAGCGCAGAGAAGGGCATGCATTCCCTCTCAACAGGACAGGTGATCCAAGGGTCCAGGGAAGAGCCAGGGACTACCGTCTCAGAGCAGAGGTCGCTGCACCCCTCAGAGAGCAAGGCGGTATGTTCAGTTTTGGAGTCTTTACTGATTGCTGGAAACGGGTTTCTAGGAAGCCACACAGATGACCAAGGAGAAAAAAAAAAAAAAAAAAAAAATAGACTTGAAAGTATTGCATCTTAAAAAAAGAAAAAGTAAAACAGTATATTTATTTATTTATGAAGGAAAGGAATTTTTAATAGAAGAGATAACAGCCAGCAGTTTTGTCTCCACTGAGGACAGAGTAAGAGGAAATGGTTCTGTAACTGCAGAGTGAGATCTGATAAGAGGCCTTGGGGTGGGAATGATGGTTCGAGAGAGGCACAGGTATCGAGAGTATGGGAGCCCTCTTTTGGAAGACGTCAGAGGATAAAATACCTGTTTCAGTCTAGCAGAATACCACATATTGGTTTCCAGAGCTGAGAAAATGAGACAGCCACCAGTAGAATATATCTGTAAAATGTGGCCTTAATTTTCTGTGGCTCTTTCCTTTGATTTTCATGGGAAATGTGTTTGTGGTAGAATTCCGAGTAGGGCAGATGCAGGCGGATTCACGTACTCAGCACATTTATTGATCTCCCTACAGAGTGAAATGCCAAGTAAACCAAACTAGGCTGTTTCAGTAACCCTGTCATGTGGTGGGAAGGCAAGACATTGATGGGCTATCTTCAGAAATACATACAATGTTGTTGACAATGGTGGCATAACAGTGGTGGGGTGTCCCCTCCCCCCCCCCCGCGTGGTGGGGGTGCGTGTGGGGAATCTGGAGCATTAGGAGCTTTTTAGTTCCGAGGGATGGTTGAGGGATGATTGAGAGAAGAGCAGAGAGAGCAGCAAGTGAGAAAGTCCTGAGATGAGAAGGAATTGAAAGTCCAGATGTCTGGAGAATGAAGAGGAGGTGAAATACAATGATGAGGCTGAAGGAGGAGAGGGATGATTAGGCAGAGCCTTGTAGGGTGATAAAGCGTTTGCTCGATGTCCTAAAGGCAATGGAAATTCACCGAAGGGGTTCAGGTGAGGTGAAGTGGTCGTTCTGGCTGCTCTTTGGGGATGGGGTCAGGATAGATGTGAGGAATAGAATATTATGAGTGGAAGTGACAGTTTCGAAGAGATCAAGATGTCTTTTGAGATTATTTAGTCAGTTGTACGGATTGTCTGAATCCAGGGACTGAAGTAACCGGTAAGCAGTGGGAGTAGACTCAGAAAGAATTAGCATTAAAAAAACGGTGTCGGGAACTGAAGTTACAGCTTAACTTAATGGAGAAATTCGTAGTATATGAAGGTTATCATAATTTTTCTTTGTTTGCCGAAACAGCAGCAAACATTTACCAAACAACTAGATTCTTGGATACTGGAGTCCTCATTTTCAGACTTCTGAGTCCTCATTATCTAAGTATTACTGCAAGTACAAGGTTGCGTAGGGAAATAAAAGCTGTTGTCACAAGAATATTAAACTCACCCTTAAAGAAAAAAAAGCAAAACCTTACCATTAATACAGTACTCCCTATCAAGCACCTCCCTGCTTACTGCCATGCCAGTCCTCTCTCATCGCAAGAACTTGGTTGTGGGCTAGCTTCTTTGTGACTCTGATGCAAGGCAAAATTGCAGATCTTACAAAAGATGCTTGATTATGAAGAGTCTTTGAAAGCGATGGGGGAAAACTGCCCAAATCCTACCCAAATCCCTTGACCAGTTGGGATCTGGCAGAAATAGACCAGTTAACTTTTGCAGAAATTAACATTCTCAAGGATAATGACATAATGAGGCCTTCAAAAGGGATTAATTCAAATATCAGAGGATTAAGAGAGGGTTTCAGGGAAATGAGTGGCGCTCTAGAATAATTTTGCAAAAATTAACTATGATTTGTGTTATAAAAGTCAAATGTGGAATAATCTTGATGGAAAAATTTTAATCCTTTCCCCTCTACTCCCTCCCCACAAAAAAACCTATCATTTGATTCATTATTTGTTTATTCCAAGAATGATCACATATTGCTATTATTATCTAAATTTTGTTAAATTAAAGATAGGCCTCTTTTCAAAATAAAGGGTTTTTTTTTTTTTTGCCCATTTTTTTTATTATGGTAAAATATACACGACATAAAATTTATCTTCTTAACTATTTTTAGGTGTATAGTTCGGTGATGGTAGGTATGTTCATATTGTACAAGCATCACTACCATTCATCTTGCAAAATCGAGACTCTGTACCAATTAAACAATAACTCACCATTCTCTCTCCCCGCAAATCCTCTAGCAACCACTGTCATAGTCTCTCTAAATTTGACTACTCTAGGTACCTCATTTAAATGCAGTCATACAGTATTTGTCTTTTTGTGATTGGCTTATTTCACTTAGCATTATGTTCTCAAAGTTCATTCATGTGGTAGCATAGGTCAGAATATCCTTCCTCCTTCCTTTCTATGGCTGAATAATAATTCCATTGTATGTGTTTACCACATTTTGCTTATCTATGCATCTGTCATTGGATGCTTGTGTTGTTTCCACATTTTAGCCACTGCGAATAATGCTGTTATGAACATGGATGTACAAATATCTCTTTGAAACTTCACTTGCTTTCTATTCTTTTGGGTATATACCTAAAATGGGATTGCTGGATAATATGGTAATTCTATTTTTAATTTTTCGAGGCATCCCTATGCTGTTTTCCTCAACAGCTGCATCATTTCACATTCCCACCAATAGTCCGCAGTTTCCAATTTTTCCACATGCTTGCCAACGCTTGTTATTTTTTTTTTTTTTGATAGTAGCCATTTTAAAATTTAGGATTTAATAATAAGGACCTCCTGCATATAGATAAATGGATGTGCATTTTATCTATGTGAGAAGTAAATTCACGATATAAAGGAAGATTAAATGAAACAAAAGGCAGTATCTAAAATTTATTCATACATAACCTCTCAAGTTTTGCCACTGGGGCTAGAGAGGGTTGAGAGAAGATGAAAGGACCCGTATAAAGAAGAAGGATGGATTGGGTTAAATACCCTTTTATAAATGTGATAGGGTTTTCAGAAAACAGTTATTTGTCATTTTCGCTCTTGTCTCTGTGCAATGTGCAGAGAAATCAGACCCCTCAGTAATTACAAATGTGATCTTAAATCTGGACCACCCTTCCCTCTTTGTTTTTCAGGTTTCAAGTGGCTATCTTGTGGTGGTGTTTGTCTATGTGACAGAATTTATTGGCATGAAGGCTCGGACATGGGCATCCATCCATTTGCATTCCTTTTTTGCGATTGGAACAATGGTGGTGGCTTTGACGGGCTACTTGGTCAGATCTTGGTGGACCTATCAGATAATCCTCTCCACAGCGACTCTCCCCTTCGTCTTTGGCTGTTGGATGCTACCGGAGACACCTTTTTGGCTTGTCTCAGAGGGAAGATATGAAGAAGCACAATTAGTACTTGATAAGATGGCCAGGTGGAATAGGGCAAGCCCCTGTAAGCTGTCAGAAATTTTATCACGGGATCTACACGATCCTGTTGCTTTTAAGCCTTTTGAAGTTAAGTACAACCTATTCGATCTGTTTTATGACTGGAATATTGGAACAAGAACACTTACTGTTTGGCTGGTATGGTTCACAGCATGTTTTGGATTCTATTCCTTCTCCTTGAATTCTGTTAATTTAGGAGGCAATGAATATTTAAATCTCTTTCTCATAGGTAAGTAGTTCAATTATATTTCAGTATAATTATGAAGTGAAATTTTTACCATGTTTTTAATGTGTTTTTATTGTCTTTTTTCTACCAGGAATAATACTGCCAACTATATTATTATGATCTCTTTTAGTATTACTAGACTATAGCACACGTATATATTTTCTTTTAAAAAAATGTGAACAGTCAGAAGAATTTAGCCCCTTCTTCCTTTTCTGCCTCTCCTCCTTGCTTGCTTCCTTTCTTCAAGCCCATCCCCATCTCAGAACCCTCTTTCAGGGTAACTTCTGTAACATTTGGTTTTGTGCCCTTTTACATCTCTTTTTGTGCGTTTCCATATATTTGTGCGGATCAAGGTTTTCTATTTTAACATAAATGAGGTCATTCACTGCATATTGTTCTTTGTAAGTTTTCCTTTTAAACTGTAGTATGTCTTGGAGATATTTTGGTTGCTTTTTTTTCTTTAAATGTCCTCACATTAGAAATTTTAGTCAGTAAAATAACTTAGATACATGTGACTATATCACTTATGTTGTCATGCTTCTTTCATTTTAGTAGTAGCAGCTTAAAACTGGCTTCAGATATTGCCGTGATGGCTTGAGGTGCAACTCCTAGGATAAACCAAATTCATATCAAATATGAGAGAAATAGTAGAAATCTGCATTTGTTCATCTAGTCTTAACTCCTGTTATTACCATGCAGGCTGTCTATGTTTGATATTATCCTTAGAAAATCTTGCTGTAAAATTTTTATACATAGATATCATCGCCCCTTCTCATTAAAGTGCTCTGATGACTCATCTATTTTTGTTTGTTATAGCTCAGCAGGAATTATGAGAGAAGTCATTTTAAGAAAACAACCTTGCTCCCTTTTTGGACAAACCAATATGTTTATGGAAAGAATCCTTTGTGACTTCATACCCATACTAAATGCCAATTTGAGAAATGATGCAGTATTCCTAGAATAGAGCAGCAAACGGTAGAAAGAAGGGATGGGGTGTGGCCTGGAGTTTTAGATCTTTATGATACAATATTTTAATTTTGATGGAGATATAAATTCTCAAGAAACTGGTCAATCTCATAATTATAAAAATGTTTCCAAGAAAAGTATACATGGTTTTATATTCTGAACTCTCTTGGATTTTTCATGTCATTACTCTTCCAAGTCTTCTTGTTGACAGGTGCTTCTAGTCAATACTTCTCTGCTGTGAAATTTTTGAGCAAGTTTTTCTCTCTTGAGATGGTTTGGGGCTGGTGGGAATTTCAGCTCTGGTTTTATGCCAGAACTGGTGAAAAACCCAGGTGAAAAATGCTTCAGTAGCTTTAAGGCATACCTTTTGGGTAATGTGGAGATAGGAGGGGAATGGGGTCCGGCTGATTAGAGAGATTATATATGATTAAGCGAAGAAATTGTTGGCCCATTGTCCTAATCCTGGAAGGGTTGGGCCTCATTGCTTGCTCCATTTCTATCCCAGTCATAGTCAAGCCCCAGATTAGATGTGGTGTCAGTATCCTGAAGCAAGAACTCAGGAAAAATCAGTGTAGTCTACTCTCACTGTCACTTCAGCTGTTTCATGGTTGCTGCCCAGCTTTACTAGACTCCAGGAGGTTGGTTGGTGGCTTTGCACACAGTCCTGTAGAGGAGAGAGCTTTGAATCAGACATGGAGGGAGGCAGTGGAGGAGGCGGACTGAAGGAAAGGATCCTCGGCTCACCAAGACCTTGCTTCCAGCCCTTGAGCTATCCCTTATTCATTTGGCTAAAATCATTTACTCTTAGTTGTCAAGTGGGGATAATAATCCAGGCCTACTCCCATGAGGCTCTTTTGAAGATCTTTGTCTTATTTGATCTTAAAAGTACTTGCTAAACTCTTAAAAAAAAAATAGGGTAGTAGAGATACCTAATGTCCTGGCCTGGAAGCATGGACCTTAACAGCAAGGTCTGTGAATGGGAGGTGTTTCCTCCAGATCTATTTTTTTTTTTTTTTTCATTAACGAAAGAGAGAGACTGTCTCTCAGATGATGCTCAGAATATTATTATGATGATGTCGTTATTACTATTATTGTTATTATTATTTGCCTTTGCTTGAGCCAGTTTTTTCCGAGCAACTGCAACTGAGTTTAATTTCTGATGTACTACTAAGAATGTTCACTTAGAAAATATGTATACATCTCTATGATGTGTTCCAGAAGCTGTGGAGAGAGATATATAGGCCCAGACCTGCCCCCCAAGGTGCTTGTAAACTTCTATAGATGAATGGACAAATGCACAGCACTCCTAAGAGGCAGTGGTGGGTAGTGTCCTGAGATCAGATAAACTGCGGAGGGAGGAAAGAACAGGATTTTGGATTACATGGGTAATTTGGGCTGGTGAACGGTGACTGTTTCCAAGTCACCAAGTAAACAGTCGGGTTGACTCAGTTTTGCTGAGAGCTCTTGCTTGCTCCCTGTTTGGTTCTGGCTGATAGATAATAAAGCTCCTTTGTTCTAGAGCCAAGATTCAAACTTTGGTTCTTCAAGGGAAGGGCTTTTACATCAATTAGGGATCCGACTCTTTAGTTTTTGTCGTGAGGGAGGAAAAAGGGGCCCAAAGCAGAGTCCCTGTTCTGTAGGTGATTCATATTGGATTTTTAAATGTTTAACAATCCATCAAACAGTCATCCTTAGTTTGTGTACTTGAATTTTCAGCTGTGTACACTGAATTTTCTACTTTAGTTTCTAAGTTTGAAGGTACTGATACAACATTTTCCCCCTAGTTCTGTCAAGTATAAGAAAGCAAAGATCAGATATTATCAATGTTGTCTATTAATTTACCTATTTATTTGTTCAACAGGCCTGTCCTCCAGGCACCGTGCTGTGTCCTGCGGAGCTTTCACTTGGTAGGGGATAAGATTCTAGGACAGATGATAAGTGCAGGGTGAATTATGGGAGCCTTAGTGCATTTCACAGGAAACATCTTCCAGGGAGTTTAAAAGTGGTAGGGCTTGTTGCCTCAGGCAGTTGTTGGATAGTTCTGAAAGGCCCCCGGAAGCAGGGATGAGGCTGGTGGCTTCTGCTGGGAGGTGGGTTAGACGTCAAGGTCCCCTTACACACTCGCACACCATGGCTTATACAGGGCCCTTTTGCTCAATGACAGGTGCAGTGGAAATTCCTGCCTACACGTTCGTGTGCTTGGGGATGGACAGTGTGGGGAGAAGAAACATTTTGGTCTTCTCCCTTCTCTTAAGTGCATTTTTCAGTGGTATGATTATGGTGATCCCCAGGGTAAGTTATTTTATGTTTTATTTAGGGAATGATTAGTTATACTATGATGATTTGATGGGAGAATTTTAAGCTTATTACAGTAAGTATGAAGATCAATTCAGACATATGGACAGAGCATATACATATATTTAAAAATATATTTTCTTAAAAAAAATCATTATTTCGCTGTTATATCGAGTTGTACATGCTCATTGTGGAAAATTTAAGGAAAAAAAAAGAAATATGAAAAAAAAATGCCCATAGTTGTACTTCCCAGAGTTGTCCAGTGTTGTGCTTTGTAAACACAATAATCTTGAGTGAGGAAGGTAGGTTATGCCTTCCAAACATTCATTCATTCATTCAACAAAGATCTATCCAGCATCTGTTATGTGTCAGGTGCTGTTCTAGGTGCTGAAGACACACAATGAATCAAGTTTCTGTAAACATTACGAAGAAAAAACAGGACGAGGCATACAGAAAGACTGTGAGTGGGTTGGGGGCACACATGTGTACTATTCTATTTTATCTAGGGTGATCGAGGATGGCGTGCCTCTGAGAGAAGGTGATGTTTGATCAGAAACCTGAAGGAGGGAGGGAGCCATGGAGACATCTGCAGGATATAACGAGTCATATCGTTCCTATTAAATAGTCTTGATTTTCATTGTGGTAGATTACTAGTTGGCAATTTCTAGTACACATAAATCCTCTGAGGGGATCGTTTTTAAACATGCAGTTTCTCAGTGAGAAACACTGCCATAAACTACTGAAACAACTTTTACATTCCTATATTTTGACAAACCCCATCTCCTAGTATACCTCTTGCATCCACCCTCTACCCCCAAATGTTGTCATAACCTGTATTTTCATTCTATATTTGGAAAATATGGTCACTATAATAATACTTTAAAATATTTTATATAATTTTCTCCAGTGATTATATAATTAGGAAGCAATAGTATCTTAGCATTTACACTTGATCTTAGTCAAAAGGCCAAGAAGCGATTACAGTATCTCAGCGTTTAGAGCAAGGTATTTTAAGTTTCGCATATCGTTTGAAATTTAAGCTAACCAGTGACTTCCTTTTTTAGTAACACTTTACTTCACTTAATTGTCAGGGTTGGTGAATGTTTTATGTAATTGAAGTTTCCAGATGATCGATATTATTACAACTGATATAAATGTAACAAAACCACTCAAGACAAGAGTGTCTTCTGCCAATTTGAGGGCACTTCACCCATGCCTGCTGCTGTTTGTGTTTTTGAGTAGTTTGCAGTGATATTAGCTGAGTCGATAGCAGCTGCCTTTGAGTTGGTGAAGATTTAGGGGAACCCCAGAACTTTCAAGTTCTACAGCGGTTAAGCCACAGCAGTAATGCAGAAAACAGAAATGTGGCTGTTGAGGATTTTCAGAAATAGAGCACTAACCCCTAACCACGAATTTCTACCCTTTAATAAAATTTCTTCCCAAATGGTAATGCCAACACAATACAAATTTTTTAAGTCATGTTAATTCATTCAACAGATATTGTCTACAACAGTAATTAAGGTGACAAGGTGACACGAGCTGCTTTAATAGAGTGACTTCACATAATAGACATTTATTTATTGCTCATAGAAAGTCTGATGTGGGTATAACCTGGTTGGCAGCAGTGGGAGTGATGAGGGGGTGTTCAGCTCCCTGGAGTCATTCAGGGACTCAGGTTGACAGAGGCACTGCCATCCTCAACACATGAACTCTAAGGTCACTTGAGTCTCAACATCCAGCAAGCAGATGGGGAGAGAAGAGATGGAATCTCGGAGGTCTTTGCGAGCCATTGCTGGAAGTGGGATGTTAGGGAAAGCAGGGACTGAGTCGGAGAGGTTTTGTTGTTAAGGACTGCATCAGCCAAAGTGGCAGGGATAGGGGTTGTGGGGGGAAGAGTCTGTATTCATAGTTCAGTTATCACTTTCAAATTATTTTCTGAAGATAATTTATAAGCCATGGAATTACTGCTGCAAAGGGCACAATTTGTTTTTATGGTTCTTTGATTTATCTGCTGGATCAGTTCCAGAAGGAGTGGGTCAATTATTGGTGGAACCAGCATGTCTGGGCATATCTCATTCCATAGCAGTCTTCCCAAGGGGCATTCGATTCTTACTTGGTAATTTGAAATCTCCAAGGCTTGGGGGAGTCACAAGAAAACTTTCCTCTAAATTTCTTAAAGATGGAAATCTTTTGCCAACCACGAGTAGCATTTATAAAATAAATTCAAACGGAAAAAAGCTCTTCATTGTTCTGAAAAATACTGGAGAATTAGAAAGTTTTAAGGAATGTGTATGCAAATTAGAACTGCAGTAGAATGTGTGATTTCTGTTTAAGGCAATTTCCCTAGAGAAAACTGGTATTTTGAATATAAAAGATTTTATATATTTTTAAAATATTATGACGGTCTATTTTGCTAACATATTTTTTTCAGAATCACCATATCTGGACTGTGGTGGCAACAATGGGTGGAAAATTTGGCATAGGCTCAGCGTTTGGCCTCATTTTCCTCTATACAGCAGAGCTGTACCCAACCATGATAAGGTAAGAGTTACTTTTTTTTTCCCAGTTATCTTTCACTTCCATGTCATTTTGTTATATTTGGCCTTTGAGTATAAACGCTTTGTTTTCATAGAAGTTACTGGAGCTTGAAGGTATGGGAAAGTTACATGATGATGGTAATTCTGAATCTGAGGCTTTGTCTATACCTCATTAGCAAGGGTATTAAAGAAGTCATTTTGAAATAATGCTCTATTATCCTAAAACCATTTTAAATCCTGAATATAATTCATGTCTTACACTGACTGGCCATACGACTGAAGGCTAATTTTCTCAGGATGTGTCTCTTGATGTTCTAATGTCAGTTGTACTAGTTTGCTAGGGTCACTGTAATGAAACACCAAAACTGGGTGGCTCATCAACAGAAATTTATTTCCTCACAGTTCTGGAGGTTAGAAGTCCAAGATCAGGGTGTTGGGCAGGTTCGGTTTCTCCTGGGGCCTCTCCGCTTGGTTAAAAGAAAAGATACTTATTCCCATTGAAAGTACATTCTTTCCTTCCTGCTAAACATTCTATAAGATTTCTTTAAATAGCTTTTAAAGAAAAGCACATTGAGATATTGCTTGACTTTAAAAAATAAAATGTTCCATAGACAAATTTTTTTGTTCTTCAAAATTCTCTCTCTGAGATACCCCAAACAAATTTCTGCTCTAGAAGATTGATATTATCCTCAATATACATGAGGGCCTCATCTGTATACCATGAAGAATGATTTACCTTTTTTTTTTTCCTATCTTGAATTGCCTTGAATTATCTGCATGCATGTATCCACCACTGTTTCACAGAATGTGGATCTAAATCATGGGTGATTCTTGAAAAATTAAAGTAAAATTATTTCCAAGTATGTTAAGCCAAGCTTAAGTTTTATTATTTATTCCCTGATGGGAGGGTGGACAGGGGCTACAGGAAGTCATTCCATTACTCCTGCATCATCTGTGTTCTACTTGTTTTCTGTTCTTGCTGCTGTCTGTCTGAATACTCTTCTCGTTTTCAGGACACAGGCTGTGGGAAGTGGCAGTATGGTATCCCGTGGGGGAAGCATCTTGGCCCCATTGAGCATTTACCTCTCCAGCATTTGGATCTTCATGCCCCAGGTGTTTAATCAGTTTATAGGACCTTACCGAGATAGCAGAGAGGTAGACCAGCTAATTGCCTTCTATATTTTTATTTATTGGAAGCAAATTTATAATTCAATGATGGGGTTTTGTAGAAGCCTTATTAACAGCTCACCAGTTGATAAGTAGGGTGGTGGCTGCTTTTTTCTTGTTGGTCAGTTGCCTTCCAACCACCAGTGAACTGTACATCACAACTCTGCCTGCCAGAGAAGGGCCTCTCTTCACCTTTATCATGAAGCTGCATCCACGTAAGGGAGAGCTCTGGTCTTTGTAGTACCTCATGCCTCTGCCTCCATCACCTGGCCAACCCCAGCCTGCGCTCCTCTACCTGGATCCGCAGGCTACCACCCACCCCCACCCCTCTCCTCTGCCTTCCCTCTGTGTGCCTGCTGGTCAAGGAGAATTCTAGAGGCTGCCTGTTCCTTGAAGGATTCCATGGTGCCTGATGGAGAGGTTTGGGGGCCTGTGGTTTTCAGATGTAAAAACCCTTCCCATCTAGCTGTGGCACCGTGGGCTATTTGCCTGGTTATGAAGAGTGAGCACAGTGTTCCATTTGCAGGCTTCCTCATGTAGGGGTTGAGAGGTTGGGGAATCACGTGGAGCACGCTTATACTTGGGTTTAGTAAAACCCTCTGGTCAGGAGGAAGGTGGGAGTCAGGGAGGAGTGGGGGAGTAGGGATCCGGAGCGTGGGGCTGGGGGGCGGCCTGAGGTGCTGCAGTGACTTGGGGGAGAGCCCTGGGCCTGCCGGCCCTCTTCCTCCTCCTCCAGGCTGCCTCTCCCAGACTTCTTAGCTGTATCTTTCTCTAGGCTGTTCCCTCTATGTCTCCTTCAGTGCTCCTCTTTCTTTTTTCTTACTGCCCCTTAGATAGACTCGTTTTCCAAGAGCCATCCTGGCTATCTTTCTCAGTCCCTGTGTGGATAACCTTTCCTAAGTTCTGACTTCTCTTCTGGGCTGCAGACACATTTCTACCAGCCTTATGGATTATTCTCCCCGAGTGTCCTAAGTAGATTCACTGTTGCCCAAACCGAACTGGTGACTTAAATTTCCTCCTCCTCTGTCTCCCACTTTGGGTTAGGAGTCAGTGGCCTTCAGCCTGACACTTGAGCATCAGATTTTTATTTGCCCTGTTTTTCTTCCCCGCTCTCCTCCCAATCCAGGACACTAAATCCTTGCCTTCTTTCTCAAAAACACCCCAGGTTGCCTGCTTCCAGTTCAGTTCCTCATCCACTTCCGTCTTTTCCCTGCACTCCACCCCTTCGCCCCATCACAATTCGCTGAACCACAGTTCTGCTCCAACTGCCCCGTCACCTTCAGAATAAAATCCAAACTCTGCCTGATTCAATTCCTTTCCAGACTGAACCCCCTGCCCACCTTCCCTAGTTCATTTTGGTTCTCCACTCCCTCTCCACTTCCCCTCAGCCCCCTATACCTCTGCCTAACTGTCCCTCTGTAGAGAATGTTTCTCTCCCATCTCCTAAACTGGGACCACTGTGGAGGAGGGAGGAAGAGGCTTCTAGGACACATGCAGTGTTTGGTTGTGGGCGATCAAGAGTGTAATTATTTCTGAAACTGTGCATTTGTTTTATACCTTTTTTATACTTAAATCATATTTTATGATAGATAGACATAGACCTCTTTTTTTTTTTTTCTTTTTAAGAGGTAAATTCAAGAACTGTTAGGACTCAAACATCTCAAAAGTAAACTCCATCTGGGGCAGAGCCTTGAAGGACTCCCAGGAATGTAAGATGAGTCGAGGCACTGATTTTTTCCCCATACTTCCATGAAGTTCACGGCCATTGACACAACATGGTCCCTCTCATGAGGTATTCCCAGGCTTTGTGGAGACCAGCTGCCTCACCAGGACCTTCTGGACGAGGCTGTGACTTCCACAGCTGGGGAAATAAGTCCATAGCTGGAACCACCTGCTTCATTCCCAGTTCATCCTCCTGTACTGCCTCTGCCGGATGCCTGGTGGGAGGCCAAACGCTGTAGGGGGTTAGATGAGGCAGCCCCATGTGTCTTTAAGATGCAGAGCAAGCCCCACCTCTCCAAGAAAGCCACTCAGAGCCCCTGACTCTCCCTATGTCCGCTCAGCGTTTCGTGTGTGCCCCTCCCACAGCCCACAGTCGCTGTCTGGCTTTATTATTTGCATGTGTGTCCTTGTCCCCCCAGTTAGTGTTGAACTCTTGTAGGAGAGGTCATTCTGTATCCCCACCACTGGTTCCAGCAAAGCATTTCTTTACTTTATGTGCCACTCATGTTATAATTTGCTTAATATTTTATGAAGCAATTTAAAACTTTAAATTTAAAATAAAAATAAAATTTAAAATAAATAAGTAAAATTTAAAAAGTTTAAAATAAATTTAAATTTAAAAATTTAGATTTAAATTTAAAAATTTAATTTTTAGATTTAGCTTTGCCTTAAACAATAATAACAGTGAAATCACGGGTGTTAAACTACTTATATCTTTTTCTAAAGCACACTAACAGAATCTCACAAGTAGTAAAGCAAGTGTTTGATACAACCTAAAGTCACCTTGGACACGTAGTTGGTTTCCAACTGTTCCTTGGGAATCACTGGCTTGTCATGGGCCTCCCTCTTGTGTCCCAGAGCAGGCACTCAGCCAGATTTGCTTAGGGTGTTGGGTTGCCACCCTCTTTCCTGGGCCGACTCTGAGGTTGAAATGACATGGGCTGTCTGGCCTGCATGGGGAGGTTTTTTTTTGGAGAGTCCACCACCCATTTTAGGATATGGACTTTTCTAGAAGCACCTTCTTTGTGCTAGTACTTGATGCTCCTTAGTAAATAAATAAGAGATAAAAAAAAATAAGAAAGGTGTTTTTTAAACAATGAACTGAAACACAGAAGAAGATAGGTAAATTTATAAAAGCAAACTGCAATAAATTTACTAAAACTGAGTAAAGATTTTTTTTAAAAAAGGACATCTATATCGGTCCATTAAGGACTATGGAGTTTAAAGGGATTTTCATTTTACTTAACAGATCCTTAAGTAGCGCTTGCTCTCTGATAAGCTCTGTTTTAGGTGTTTTACAAAAATTAGTCTTCATAGACTACAGATAACCATTTATTGCTCTTCCCATTTTACAGATGTGGTGACATTACAGAAAGTCATGATTAGCCCAAGGTCACATACCTTCAGGGGACAGAGCTTGGATGCAAACTCCAATAGCATACCTTTTATAGTACAAACAGCGCAAAAGGGAATGCAGAGAAATGAACTCCTTCTCCACCCTGACCCTGACCGCCCAGCTCCCCCTTTCCCAAGACAAGCCCTCTCAGCAGGGTCTTGTGAACATTTGTAGAAATATTCTGTGAATGTGCTTCCCTTGGAGGCCACAGATATTGCTTGTTGTTTTTAATGAGTGAAAAAAGAGAGTATTCAGTTTCTCATTAAGCTTGTTTATGGATGTCAAACTGCCTAGAGAGGCAGTTTGGTGGAACAGAAACCTAATCTAGAAGATAAGTTTGTGTTTTCCCTTTTAAAAAGATGCACATGAAAATCACTCATTCTGATGTTTTTATTAGCAACCATTATTTTCTAGTAATCTAAGTAAAAGTGGATACCTAATTCATATAATTTTTGTATTCATCAATGCATTTGGCAGAAATGTAGTGTGGATCGATTTTGAGTGACCTGTCTGCTGGGTGCTAATTAGCAGAGATGAAAGAAACAGCCTCTGTCTTGAGGGACGTCCAGTCTGGTAGGGAAGGCAGAAGAACAGTCACAAGCCCCAGAGATGGGGGCTGTAGTGAGGAAATGCTGGGGTTATGTGGTTGTAGAAGAGGGCTACCAACCCAGGCTGGGGCCAGAGGGGAGGCTTCCTGGAGGAAGGGGCCATTAATCTGTATCGGAGGGGCCAGTAAGAGTCAGCCTGGTGGAGAAAGAGAGATGGGAATTCCAGGCAGAGGAAACGGAAAGGCAAAGGCTTAGAGGGAAAAGGAACATGGCCAGTTTGGGTTTGGGTGCAAGCATTATTGCTAACACCTGATCAGGGTGGGTTGTAGGAGTCAGGAGATACGTTTGGAAAGATGGGCAGGGGTCTCTGAGGAGGTCAGAAAGGAAGAGCATTTGGACTAAAGGTGCATTTGAGAGGACAAGATGGAAAAGTTGTATGCACAGGATCTGGTGACCAGCTGGGTATGGTGGAGGTGGGGAGCTGGAGGGATGTGAGAACGGTTCCCGGAGCTGGCAGGCACTCAGGAGGGACAGGATGGGGTGGGGAAGGACAGTATGCCATGAGTGTGGGGCATCTGCAAGACGGGCACAGGGGGGACGCGTCCAGGAGACAGATACCTTTACAGCTCTGGCGCTTAGAGGCAGCCCCTGCTGGAGGTACAGATTTGGGAGTCAGCTTATAAGGAAGTGAGGAAAGAGTGAGGGGAGAGTGAAGAGCAGAACCCTGGGAGCACTTAAGGTGTGATGGTAGAGGGTCCAGGGTGGAGACAGGGACAGCAGCCAGGGAGGTGAGGAGGTACGCAGGACCCCAGAGGAGGAGAGGCGGTAAGGAAGGCAGGAGAGAACAATGGCTAAGACAGGAACACGTCCATTGGGTTCGACAGCCAGGGATGTGTGGCCTGGGAACAGCAGCTTCCGTGGATGTTAGGAGTAGGCCAGGCTGCAGAGGGCAGGATGCAAGGAGAGCTGAGAGGGAAGCAGTGACAGAGGATGGGCCAGAGGCTGGGGTGGGTGTGGGCTGGGGCAGAGGTCCTTTCACTTCTTTTAAAAGACAGCATTTATTGACTACTTATCCATGGGCCAGGCACTGTTTTAAGTGCTGTACATGTGTTATTTAATTTAATCCTTTCAACGGTCTTTTGGGGCAGGTACTGTTATTGTTTCATTCTGCAGATAAGGAAACTGAGGAGCAGAAAAGTTAAGTAACTTGTCCAAGGCCACACAGGTAGCAAGTTACTGGGCAGAGTGGTTTTTGAGATTATGCGAGGCTCGAGAACTTTACTTTTTATTGAAGGAAACTAGCCAGCAGAAAGGAAAAGTTCAAAAATATATGAGAAGGAGGGCAGTCTGCCGATGGAGGGGGACCCTGAGGAGGAGGGGGTGAGAGGCGGTGGAAGCTGGAGAGGGCGAAAGGCTCCTCCTGGCCAGGGGGAGGGAGAGGTGGGGAGAGGGCATTGTTTGGATGTTTGTGGGGTGGAGGGAGCTGGCCAGGATGGGGGAGACCAGGCCTTCTGCTTAGGGAGAGAGGGGAGAATGGAGGGTTTGGGGTTTGTTTATTTCCTGATCATTATTCTCACCCCCAAGCTAAAAAGAAAAATTCAGTCTTATCTTGGATCTTCCATTTGATTCTGTTTTTTTGTTTAGACTTACTCAGTGTTTTCCAGACCCTGGCACAGGGCTTTTCTGGGGTTTGTACATCAGTGGCTATACCTGTTATGTCTTGAGGCACCAGAAAACGCTTTTAAACATCCTTTGGACTGTCATTTTAAATTCTACTACTGCTTCTAGGCTTACTTAGGATTTTTCTAGGACTTAGATTGCCAGCATCCTGCAAAACAAAATAAAAAGCTGACTTCCCGAAAGCTTCCATCTGTTACTGATGTGGCCTCACATCGTGTCACAGTTGCACTGCGTGTTTTATGTTTCTTGTTCTCGGAGGCTGTAAAAGCACCAAGTATGTGATTTATCAGAAAAACCATGCCTTAAATTATTTTTATGGGCTCTTCCCAGGCAGTATTTTTTTGCTGGAGGAATTTAAATTATATAAAGATGGAACACATTTTTAAAGACTGTATAGCGATTTAGTTCTGCAATCTACCCAACATCTTCATAATGATCAAAAGAATCAATGTATAGACTTTAATTTTTAGTGTGATTTGAATTTTTAAAGGCAGACACCTTGGTGCTAGTCTAAAAGGCCCCCTTTATTTGTCAAAATCTGGAAAGTAAAGAAATACCAAATTTTTAGAGCAAATAAGATGGACCCCTCACCCCCCCCCAATAGTGATTAGTTTCCATTGCCCTTTTTTTGGTTTCCTTAAGTTCTATGGGTTTGGCCCCCCCCCCCCCCCCCCCAAATAGTGATTAGTTTCCATTGCCCTTTTTTTGGTTTCCTTAAGTTCTATGGGTTTGGTTTATTGAAGCATTCATGCCCGCGTGCATGTATGCATTTATTCATTCCCCATCGTTTACCGAATGCAGATAGATAGCATGCTGATTATTGGGGCAGGGACAGGGTTGACTAAATCCCAGCCCAAGGTTCAGTTGCTGGTTTTCTCCACAAGACTCTGGACTCTGGGAAAATGGGACAGGGAACTTTTTCTCTGTGTAGCTCCTAAGATAGTGCCTGCAAGAGTAATAACGCAGGCAGCAACCGGGACTTATTGAGTGCTGCATGGTGTTTAATGAATGAGTGGAATGATCAGATTAAACCTGGTTGATGAGTTAAAGAACTCCCAGTCCTGCCTAGGTAACCAAAGGTCTTGCTGCCGAATAAAAACGACAGCTGTTATGTCAAATTCAATTCCGTTGCCCTCTGAAAAAGTTTCAGAATTAGTCTCTGAAGGGTACATTTCTTTCCTGCTGTGTCACTTATTTTTATTAATTTTTAAATTTCTTCTAGTTGTTTGTTGGGATTTTGGCCTTTGTGAGTGGACTGCTAACACTAAACCTTCCAGAAACCCTTGGGAAGCCTCTGGCAACCACCTGGGAGGAGGCGGCAGGACTGGATGAGGAAAGATATAGCGGTGCAGGCGTATTATCTCCCACAACCGATAATACCGATGTTGAAAAAAAATAGAAGCGATGAATTCTAGGGATTCTGGTCTTCGTGAATAAATGTGCCATGTTTGCTGTCTCGCACCTGAAATACTGTTTACTTTAATGCCTTTGTATTAGAGAGATGTTATTTTCATCTCCCACATGTTGTTTATATGTCTTTTAAAAAAATTGTAAGAAAGTTTTAAGACAATTGTTTTGTAAAAGAAATAAAAACCAAGATGAGAATGCTCTTTTTTTAGACTGCCTTTTTTTTTTTTTTTATTGCCGCGACGTATTTTTCTGTGTTTGTTGTTCTGTGTCATTATTTCTCAACTTTTTCTCCGCTCATTATCTGAGGTAATAACACCTACTCCAGTAAGTACCAGAGTTGCCCCTGCCCCCCAAGGACTGTCACCTGGGAAGAAGGAGCATATCAAAATGTGTTTGTTTTTTTTTTTTGGCAAAGCCTTTTGAAGATTTGTTTTTTTTTTGGCAAAGCCTTTTGAAGATATTCCTTCTCCTTTTATGAGAATCATAGCTCTAAATTCAAGTCTTTTTTTAGTAATTCCCTGTCAAAAAATATTTGTTAAACCATAAAATAATTTAACTATAAAAACTCTAGCTATGAAAAAGATGTTTTGCTTTCTAGCACTCTTGAGCAAAGAGGGCTTGACTGTGTAGACAAATGTCCTTGTGTTTGGTCCAGTTCAGGGCCTGGCGTTAGCTAGGGGCTAGGCGTGTGTTTTCTAGTCTGACATTTTTACCTTTCTTTAATTTAGTAAATTCTTTCTTTAAGTCACCTTCACAGTACAGAGAAGCTGTGGCATTTTAGTGCATTGCAGACTTTTAAAAAAATTTACAGATCACTCAGGAAATTGACTTTAAGTGTCATGAGGATCTTTTGCCAACGTAAAAAGAAAGTTAAACATTCTGGCCTTTAAACAATAATTTAGAGGAAGACTTTTTTTTTTTTTTTAAGTACTAAATTTTGTTTCCTCAACTTCACTTAAAACCATACAAAAATAGTCTAATATCCTGAACATTTCAACTTAAAAATTATGACATAAATGTTCTCTGTTATAAGAGTGCATTTCAGATAAATTTCCCATAGGTTTTGGGTTTTTCTTTACAGTGGTTTCATCAGAAGTTCATTATTCTTTGCTTTTGAAATTTAGCTGTTAGATGTGTCTTTTGTCCAGGATATTAGAATCTATGAAGTATCAGTGTTTTCTGCAGAGGCAAGTAAAATAAGGATTAAAACAATTATATAGATGCCATTGTTAAAATCATTGCTAATGGGAAAAAGGAAGCATTTGACCTGAATTATTTAAGACTTTTTATATTAATCCAGTTCCCTGGATAGTTGCTGTTCTTCAGTTGGTCTTTCCATTTGTAAAATAAAACATAAAACCACAAACCTTTCACTTTTTTTTTTTTAACAAAATGAAAAAAAAATAGGCTATGAGAAGAGGAAGACATTTTTTATCCTTCCTCTCTCATTTTGTCTTTCTTCTTTTCTTCGTCCTCAGCCTGTTTTACTGTCATTTAGATTTTTCCTCTTAGTTAATATTTGATATTTTCTTGACTTTCTTTTTATGTTCTGTATTAGTTTGGTAGGCTGCCATAACAAAATGCCATAGATTGGATGGTTTAAGCAACAAAAATTTACTTCTTAACAGTTCTGGAGGCCGGAAGGCCAAGATCGAGGATGGCAAGGTAGCTTTCATTTTGAGGCCTCTTCTCTTGGCTTGTAGGCAACCATCATCTCACTGTGTACTCATGTGACTTTTTTGTGTTCATGCGGGTAGGGGTAGAGCGAGGCGAGGCGGGGCAAGAGAGAGAGCGAGAGAGCGTGAGAGCGTGCACACGCTTTGTTGTCTCCAAAGGGCACTAAATCCCATCACGAGGGCCCTATTCTCATCACCTCATCGAACTCTACAAACCTTCAGCCATAACATCCATCTATGTATTTTTTTTTATCAGTAAATGTCCCATCAGCAAAACATAAGAATCACTAGAATTTGTAAATTTTGCAAAAGTAAGATATATTCCCTGAAATCCGTTAAGACCACTATATCTTTCCATCCAGTTTTCATTCTGTCACATTATCCCTCTTGTTGGATGGCATCAAAGTAGTCACAGGCATTTTTTTCTTCCATAATTTTGTGTTTTGTTTCTTAAGAGGGCTCTTAAAACTGTATAAACGTCAGACCCCACAAAGGCTGAATCTGCACCTGTTTCCCCCGAATCTCTGTTAAAAGGTATGTTGTTAGAGAAATGCTTATTAAAAAATATGCTTTGAGTGTATTCAGCGGAATGATCAGCTCTCAGGGGCTTACTTGTCCCCTTTCTCTCACCTCTATCAAATATTTACTGAAAACATACTAAATACAAAGGGTTCATTTTGTAAATGGCATATGCAAAGGGATACTTAAATTCTTGTAAGGGGTGAAGAGGACTATTTTCTCATTTGAGATTGTGACGCTGACCATGGCAGCCAGTCTATGGTAACTGCCTCCAACAGTGTCTGGGAGTTGCAGTGTTCATGTCTTATCCGAATTCTCCAGAAGGCAGTAATGGCTGTTTGTTTTATTTCTAAAGTCCATACAGCACCAGTATTTACTGATAACTGCTAGTTCCCTAAGTAAATTTACTGATTACTGCTAGTTCCCTAAGTAAATTCATTTTTCTTATTCATTCTCTGCCTCTTTCCAAAACTTGAGCTATTTTCAGGCATGTTCCAGTACATAAGTCTTGAAAGTCTTATTTTTCAAGGAAGAAAGTGTTCAGTTATAGATTCTGCCCTACTTCTGTGTCCCGAGTCAGGGCTCGCCAATGTATCAGAGACTTGAGTGCACCGAACTCACTCTTTCTCTGCTTTCCCTGCACCAACCTGGAGCCATGTACTACTGAAATCCTGGACCCACGAACCTGGCTTCCTCAAAAACCTTCTGAAGAATTTGAGTTCTGTTGGCTCGAGGCCCTCAATTTACTGGCAGACCAACACACCAGCAGGGCTAACACACATCCAGAGCCATTGACAGCCATGCAGAGCAGAGCAGGAGGGGCTGAGTGGGCAGGGAGGCCCCAGTACACTTCACAGGAGAGGCTCCGGGCACCTCAAGCCCAAGGTAAAAGTCTCTGAAAAATTGTTGGGGAGGAGTATGAAGCTGAATTCATCTGCAGTCTCAGCGAGATCACTTCGACTCTTTGGACCTCAGCTGCTCCCCTGTAAAATGATAACACAAGGTCCCACTAGATGGTCCCTGAGGCTCCTTTAAACTCACCCTCAATGATGCCTGAATCAGTTTTCCTATCAGTTTTCTGAATGATCCCTACTTCAAGTCACATCGCTACAGTTCTGTGCAGCAGAAAATAAAAGTCCTATTATTTGTATATAAACACAGGCTTCTTTCGCGGTTTCATTTCTAAATGTTTCCTTCTCGTTTTCCTTTCAGAGGCAAGTAGAGTCCTGACATGGGTAGGGAGAGGAACGAGCCCTCTCAGATACCCTCTATGGCTCCCACTACTTTTCAAATACAGTCCTCCATCCTAGCTGGTGCTTTTCACACTCCGCTCTCACACAAACCTTCTCATGTAGCCACCCACCATTTCCTTAGCTCTCTTTTGAACTTTCTGCCTCTGCCGCTTTGCTCACACCATCCTCTGCTGTCCCTCCCCCCACCCCACCCATATTTCCTACCCTTCCTTTGTCTATCCAAATCTCACTGATTCTTTGGAGCCTTCCTCATTTCCAGTCTCGTCTGCTGGACTGACCAGTTAGATCCATCATATGTCCTCTCTCCTGAGCCCTCACAACACCTACAGTTAGTGCTCCTTAGTAGAGGGCTGTCTTATTCTGCCTTGTTTCCTTCCACAAGGGAGAGAACATCATTTTAGAAACCCTTAAATCTCTTGTTGTCCTTGCGACATGCCTTGGACAGAGTGACTGCTCTGTAAATGTTTGTTGATTGACTTTATAACATGTGCTCAAAAAACCATATATACCATCTTACGAAGAATTTTATATATCTTAGCAGATGTTCACAATGACTTGTAAGAGAAATCTTAGTTCATTCACAATTTTCAAATGGGGAAACCGAAACTCAGAAGTTAGGTGACTTGCTCAAGGTAAAACATCTGGCACGAAAGTGTGTGCTTTGATGAACATTTTGAACCTTGGAGACTGACATTCAGACTGGGCTTTGCTCTTAAGAGAACTTGGGCCCTTATTCTCTTGGAACCTTAATTTACTCATCTATAGAATGGGGATAATAATAGCACCTATTTCATAAGGTGGTTGTGTTATATTGTGTTATGCATGTGTCTAGCACAGAGTTAAGACTAACTTCATATTAGTTACAATATTATTATCATTACTTTGATGCATCAAACTGCTTCCCTGTAAACAAATTTGTTGATTGTAAAGTGTCTGCCACAAGGTAGATACTCAGCCAATATTTGAATATGTGAGCTAAAGAATCATTTGGTTTTTATCCTAGATTATCTCCTAAATAATCTTTCCAACTGTGATCAGGTCATCATTTTAGTGATGAACAACATTATTCTGCCTTCCCCCAGCCCCCACACCCCCTCCCACCAGCTGACCCAGCAGAGCCAGGCACCAATGGGAGACGGCAGGAACTCTGGGCAGCCAAATGAGGAAACCAGGGTTTGCTTTGGGCCAGAACTTGCTGGGAGTTGGATAGGTTCACTCGTTATTTACCGTGCCTACAAACCAGCTGGAGAAATCCCAGGCTGGTGGTGAAATGGAGGGTTTGTAAACTAGAAAGAGAAGAGCTGCTAAGTAAGGGTGGACACGCTCCCAGGGCTTGGCAGAGCCGCAGCTCCATGGAGCTTACAAGATGAGGTCAATGGTTCCTTTCTCCAGGAGAATAAGTGACAGAGCCACGGGCGTACGGGCCAATGGAGAGTAAGATTAAAGGGAATGTCCTTAACAGTTTCCCCAATAGGAAGCAGTTTTGCTTTCCCCTCCGCTTTTCAGGGCACTAGACCAACCAACCGCGCACTGGGAAGACAAGCTTTGGTGCCAGAGCCTTCTGTGGGCTCCAGGCTGCTTTTTCAGAGACAGGTACTTGAATCCTCCTGCTTGTGGCTCAGGGGTCATTCTATACATACTCTTTGGGAGTTTGGGGTTGTGTCTTAGCGGGATCAAGTGACAGTGATTCACAGGTCACTGGGCCAAGGTATACCCACCTTGCTGGCTCACGTTCCTTCTCCCTGGCAGCTGGTTATTCTCAGCCATGGGCTACCTGCCCTCCCAACTGAATTTATTAGAGCTATTTTGAGAAAGTTGCTGGGCAGAGAGGCTGGCGTGAAATAGGAGAGCCAGGAAGGGATTAGGTGGCTGCCTTCTATCTCTGGGGGACACATGTGGGGCTACGCTCCTCAAGCTTGCCCCCACCACTGGTCTGTCCCTTGCCTGGACCCTTCCTTTCTCAGAGGTGGGGTTTCAGGTGTGGGGTGGGAGTGAGGATGGGAATGTGGGGGTGGAGAAAGCAGTGACAGAGGCAGGGAAGGGGGTGGCGAGAGCTGGTTAGAGTGAGGAGCAGAAGAGGAGATGCTGAGTTGAGTCGTTCAAACTTTCTGTCACATTGTTATAATTAAAAAATTAGTTCATAGACAGTAAAGCCTAACTCTAAATTGCTGATGTACCCTTCCCTCCCAGTGGCTGTACCTCGGGAGGTTTTGCTGCTCGTGTCTACCTCGCTTACTTCACCAATCTTCCCTACGTCGTGTCCACAGGGAGAGTGGTTTAGGCAAGGGGGCGGGATAAGTAGAAATCTCCCCAAAACGCAAACCTACTTACCTATCACGTGTTCTAGCAGCAACTCCAGGCTGGTTTTGCAATAATGTCTAAAACTCCCATCGAGACCTTGCTGCCCCAACGCATCATGGAAAGAGAGCTTCCAGGGACCTCTCTTTATTCCACGAGGAATACTAACAGGGAAGGTCTTAGTTTGACAGGCTGTGGACCTCAGGAAAGAACCCCCGGGGCCAAACTCTGTGCTGGATCGAATAAACCCTAGAACAAGGCCTATAGCTCATGGCTTCTCTGCCCACAGGCCCATGGACACAGTCCGGGTTGCCATTGTGGGGGCAGGTGTGACAGGGCTCTCCACTGCTCTGTGCATTTCCAAATCGATCCCGCGATGCTCCGTCACAGTCATTTCCGACAAGTTTACTCCGGATACCACGAGTGATGTGGCAGCTGGAATTCTTATTCCTCACGCTTATGAAGGTGAGAAGGATTTTTGCTCCTCTGTCAGATACGATAGACATTAGGTAGAATGATGCTAGTGAAATTCTGTTGACAAAGACAGCTGGATGTGCATGTAAGTGTAATGTACACTTTTAGCATCTCATTGGTTCATCTGTTAGGAAGGGCTCAGTTATGCTGTAAGACAAGAATAACCTCCAAATCTTAGCAGCTTGAAAAGCAAAGGTTTTTTTTCTTGCTCACGAGTATGTTGATCGAGCATCAGTGAGGGACCTGCTTATCACCCAAGGATCTAAGCTGATGAAGCAGAGGCTGTCTTGAATGTCATCAGTACCAGTGCCAGGCGGAAGGGAGTTTTGGGGACGGGGCGGGGAGGGTCTCACTTCTGCAATTAAAGGATCTGTCCAGCCCACCCCTCAGAAAGAGGCTGGGAAGTGCAAACCTGTAAGGCTCACAGGAGGTGGACAGCCAGAAGTATTTGGTAAACAATAATGACTATCACAACTGGTAACTCTAAGTCTCCCTACTGATTCCAGTAATGACCATCAAGTCAGAAACTACTTGCATGTAACGAGACTAAAATTATACTCACTTGTACTCTAGTATAAAAACAATCAGTCAACATGTATTCAGGCCTAAGGATGCATTAATTTTTAAAAACATATCCATGCATTCTTTCCATTTGGTATTTCCCGCGTGAAACGGGAGAAGGGGAACAGCATTAAATAGAAACCCAAATCACTTTGCAGCTAATGAGGTTAATAGTCACTGTCTCCACCTTCTTATTTGCACTCTCTGTTCTCTCCTTGTAGTTTTAACTTTTTAATTCAAAGTTATACACGCACATCGTTCAAACAGTCAGATGTTTATAAGATTTATTACAAAAAGCAGCAAACTGGACTATGAAAATTGCCCTGTTCGTTTAATCTGGAAACTCATGTAGTTCAGTTCAAGAAGCAGTCCCAAGTTACTCAATTATTGAGGCTTCTCTCCTGATCTCTCTTTCGCTCTTTCTGGAGTTGCTGCTACGCTGGGCCTCCTGGACTGGTCCTCCAATTCTCACAGCTTCCCCACCCGCTCCTATTTCTACCTCTCTTTTTATATTCCTTTCTGGAAGATTTTCTCAATTTTGTCTTTTGCCTTGTTGTTGACTTTTTTTATTTCTACTATAGCATTTTTTTAATCTTCCAAAGTTCCTTTTTGTTCTCTAAAATTTCCTTTGTGATAACATTCTATTTGTGTTCTATGGTTGCAACAGATTTTCTTTCTGACAGATTAGTATCTTTCTGAAAATACTAATAATAGCCTTTAAAAGATTTTCTCTCTGCATAGTTTTTGTTGTCTCCAAGTTGTGCTGTTTTGTGGGACATTCTCATTTTTCATATTGCAGGTTTTCCTTGGCCATGTGTTCACTTTTACCTGTCTGCTGACAGATAGGAGAAGGACACTAAATAGCTGATGGGAATTTCTAAGCACGTACACAGGGCCTGTAGCCTTAAGCCTCACTAGAGTGAGATGGCAGGTCTATTTAGTTGGGGAACCTCTAATGTCATTATGTTTAAGTCTTTCTTCTTGGGAAGGTCATGTTTGCCAGAGAAGAAGATTCCAGTCTCCTGGCTGGGGAAGGTTGAAAGCCTACCTGGCATCCTTCTAGGAGGCAGAGGGAGGAGAGGGCTGGAGTCGTAGCACCCAGTTCCTATGTGTTTCCTTAACCTTCCTCTTCAGTATGTTGTTCTTACTTGGTGTTTCCTAGTGCAGACATGCCCAGTTTCACCTAACAGAGAATAAACCCATCTTTTGCCCAGATGGAGAGGGCAATGCCTTGGTATTGGAGGTCCAAGAACTTGGCTTTATCAGAACCCATGATGCTTGTCTACCTCCTGGGAGCTGCCTTGCAGGGAACAAGCACAGGAGGCTGGCATGTTTGCATAACGCTAATTCATACTAGGTGCCTTTCATATGACAAGTTCTCGTGTCCATTTCTAGGAGCCTCCTTGCTTGCACCAGGCCCGGATGAGTGGCCAGAAGGTAGCCTGATAGTCATGGAATCATCTTCAAAGGTGGCTCATCTGAGAGTTCATCCAGGCCATTGAAGCCAGAACTCACACTCTGGGCCGGATGGTTGGGGCCCTGGATCAGGGTCTTTCTCTCTCCAGTCTTCTCTCTGGGCTTCTTTCAAACCAGCCCCAGTGGTAATATCTTCTGTACTTATGTATGTCAACGTTATACAGTGTTTAAGGAAGACAGCACAAATCCACTCCTAAAGACACCCTTATGGACTCTTTAACAAGTTTTAAACCCTGCTACTGAAATGCCTGCATTGATCTAGGGGCTTTGTCTGGGGAGCAGGATGACTCCAGGGGCCTGTTCACTTCTATGGTGAACTCCAGGGAATCGCTCCAAGCAGGGCTGCGTCAGCATCCTCTCTGCTTTAGTTCCCTCATCTCCTCTGTGGCTGCCCCGTAGCAGCCCTTCAGGAATACTGTTCCCCAGTCCCTGGCCTGACCCTGGACTCTCCCTCATGACCCTTCTACGGGAGTCAGACGGCCTGTGGATTTGTCTGTGCCTACATTGGACACTTTGGAGCTCAAACACTTATTTTGGGGCTTGACATTTATGTCCTTCTGGACAAGCCTGGTACCCTTCCAGAAGCTGTGTCTGAGTCCAATCTCTTGTGCTCTGGCAGGGATGCCCATGGGATAGGGAGCACTGGTTCACAGGACTCTTGACAGAGAGGGGGTGCCCTGCATGGTCCTTGCATATCCTTGCTGACTCCGGGGATGATACTCTAGGCTGGCCCGTGATTCCATGGAATGGAGGGGCATGGAGGACATAGCAGCCCTGGCTGGGGCCGTAGGGAGCCCCTCCTGAGGAGCTAACCTCCGCAGTGCAGACCTTGTTTCCTTGTATCAGGAGGGCGAGCTCCATGGGCTTCCCATTGACGTGCAGCTGTTCTCTGTCCTGGTTGATCTGGGCCCCACAGATCTACTCTTGTCACTTACCATGTTTTCAGCCCCAGGAAAGAGGCCCTGGGTTCCTTCTCCTATCATTTCAGCTGTATGGCCAGCCAGATGCCTTAGCTCTGAACTAACTTCTGCTAAGGCTGGTTATGGATCTTTCAAGGACTTCTGGAATATTCTTGGTAGCAAAGACCACCTGCCAGCTGACTCACATATCGGATTTTGCCCCGATTGATTGGTTTCCCCTTTGCTGATTAATCATTATATGAACAGAAGCTAATAGCACACGTCAACATTCAAAACTCTGTATGTTGATGTATCCTCTACCACACTGTGGTACTTTATCTAAATGTTCCTCCTTGTCTCTTTATTTTTTCCATTTTCTAAGAAGGAGCTTATGTAAACCATAGTCAATAACATCACTTTCTTTTCTGTTCCCCTTGGCTTTTCCCTGTGATTATAGACACACCCATCCAAGAGCAGAAGCAGTGGTTCAGGGAGACGTTTAACCGTCTATTTGCAATTGCCAGTTCTGCAGAAGCCAGAGAGGCTGGTGTTCATCTGGTGTCTGGGTAAGAGAAGAAATCCGAAGTTATTTTAGAATTTGGAATGATCTTAACAGACTTTAGAGTTCAGCGTAAACTATTATTGAGTATCTGCTGTGAGCAGCGTGCTGACCTAGATGTGGGCAGATTTAGAAAAACATTTTAGGCTTTACTTCAAAGAACTCAAGAAAGACAAATTATCATATTAGATTTTTTAACAATAAACCAATACAGTTTCTCATCACAAATACTATTTTGAGTTTCCTCAGGGATTATGCAGTGATTTCCAAATATGGCTAAAAAATTTGTCAGGTAAGCAACAAGCTTAGGTTATGTGGGGGATGATGTAGCTGATGGAAGTCAAACAGGTGCGACACTGGAATGGGTACAGAGACCCAAAATATAGGAACATATTATATAGTTAGTGTTTTTGAAGAATGAGACGTTCCAAAAAAAGTAAATTTTCTAGGTCACTAAAGTTACCTTTTGAAAAGCCACTTGGGAAAAAATATTTCTGAAACAGTTAGCACACTTCTATTTGATTCTTCATATCTAATTTCAGGAGACATGCATTATTAAACAAAAGAGTTTAAAAATAAATCCTATGTAACATTTCTAGCACAAACTAGCACTTAAAATATGACAATGTCTTTCTATATCTTCTTACTAGCTATTCTATCATTTTTAATTTATGTCTTTTAATTTATGACATAGCCTATATGCTATCTGTATTCTTGTGTGTAATACAGTCATGCCCTAAGCCTTCTGAAGAACAGAAGGAGGTTTGCCTTTTCCTAACTTCTCAAATCTACTGCCTGTTTTGTGCTGTTTCTAAAAATGAAACAAAACTGTCCTTTCTTTTCTTTTGAGAATCAGGCTCTCTGCTGACATTTTCCGCTAGTGACATTTTCTGCCCTCCCTCACCATCACAAACACCAAAGGGTGTTGATGTCATTAATTTCCTGAAGTCCCTGTCCAAAGTAGCAATTTTCACTTCTCTGCCTTCTGAAGATGGACTGATAACGACAATTCTCTTCAAAGCCAGATGATGAACCACATCGAAGAGTGCTTCTCATTGATATACAGCCACACTTGGTTTTTGTCCAACCAATGTGACCCAGCCTAACTCACAAACTTTGGCTCTAAGTAATTTTCGTAGACAGCTATGTCCAAAATTCAACTATCCTTTCAAGAGTAAGACATTGCCACCATTGAGGATATTAAGAAGAATATACTTTAAGTATTCTAAAAGAGAGTATTTACTTCACATGAATGATTTTTATCCCACTTGTTTCCAAAAAGGATTTGGATCAGTCAAGTGAAGACAAGGGTACAATGTCCTGTGTGTCTTTGGCTTACGTATATAGCCTTAATCATCTATTCATCTATTCATTCCTTCTAAACAATTTTTCAGCGTTCGCCGGTATCAGGTACTGTCCTAGGTATTAAGGATATATAAATGAGCAATTTAGTACACACTACTTGGCATATAGTAGATGCTCAATAAATATGTACTGAGTAAATTTGTAAGAAAGTCAGACTTTGTCCTGCCCTCGTGCAGCTTATGGTCTGTAGGGAATGTCCTAAATCTAATGAGTTGCAAATGAGACACGAGTTACCAAGGGAAGAGTACAGGGTGCTCTGGAAGTATGTATCTGGAGAATAACTTTCTCTGGGAAGTTGTGAGAAGCCATCAAGAAAAAAGTAATATTTCAGCAGAGACCCTCTGGATGAGTGTAGGTTAGATTTGGTGATGTAGAGGTGAAGGAGCAGAGACAAAGTTCAGGACAGAGGAGTCAGTGTACCAGGAGGAGGCACATGCATAGACCTGGATCTAGGGTGACTGATTTATTGGAGGGACAAAAATTTCCAGGGTAATGGAAAGCCACTGAGGGCTTTTCAACAGCAAAGTAACTGATCATGTTTGCTTTTCAAAAATATTCTGTCTGTAGCGTGGAAAACAGATTTGTGGAAAGAGAGATAATGGTGGGATAGATTACGTGTTGATAGTAGGGATAGAGAGTAGATGAATTTGAGAAATACTTAAGAGGAGATTTGATAGGGTCTGACAGTTGATGACATGTAGAAGGTGAGAGAAGAGAGAGAGTCAAGGATGACTCTTGGGTTTCTGGAGTTAGCACCTGGGTAGATGGGGCACCGTTTTCTGAATTGGTGGAACTGGGGAAAGAGGGAGGGGAAGTGTGCAGGGTGGTTAATGTGGAGACATGGGGGTAGACATCCAGTGGGGAGTAGACAACATGGGTTTGGATCTGGTTTTGGAGCTCAGGAGAGAGAAGAGGGCTGGAGATGTAGCCTTCTTTGGAACATTACTTGTTTTAATTTAGATATTTTGTTCAGATTTGAGGTCAGTCTTTAACTTATGATGGTATGTAAAACATCTGGAAAAACAGAAAAACTTTTCCTCAATATACACAGTCATAACTAAATAAAGAAAAGCAAGAGCTTTTTAGAAAAAGAGAATTAAATTCAATCTTTAAAAGACACACTGTTTTTAAATGTCTTATTTTCCTCAATCATGCACATTTTAAATTTAGCTACTGAGTTATCTGAACCCAAGAGAATGGAAGAATAGATCTTTTTCTCTTTATGTTATAGAAGTGTGATTTTTCAATAGTTTAGCAAATATTGCATGGAGTTCACTAGAAATGTGTTATTTCACAAAATTTCAGGAAAATTTTCCACCTAATATGTTTGAGTTGGCAGATATTTCGGAGCGTTCCTACTGTGGAAGTGCCATTCTGGGCCGACGTGGTTCTGGGATTTCGAAAGATGACCGAGGCGGAGCTGAAGAAATTCCCTCAACATGTGTTTGGTCAGGCTTTTACGACGCTGAAATGTGAAAGCTCTGTTTATCTCGCATGGTTGGAGAAAAGGTCAGTTAAAATGGCTCTTTGCTGCTTTCTTCATCTGTCATAGCCATAAATAACTTCGTAGCTATTTATAAAATGTATACTGGAAAGTCTCTGTGGTCCCTCAGAGCTCTTTGCATTGTATCTTGCTGCTCACAAATGGCTGAAGCTTTGTTAAAACAATTTGAAGACCGTGTTTGTGTCACAGGAGCGAGTCATACCATGCTCGTAGTAACACATCCATCTCTTCTATGTGTGCACCTTTGGTGCTCCCCGCCCAAGTAAAACCCACTTATTAAAATAGTATCTTAGTTTCCTCATCCGTAAAAGGGAGTTTAGAAAATACTCTTCCAACTATTAAATTAGATGAGTTACTCTAGTTCTTTGGATGAGAGAATCTTATGCTTATTATATATTATTTTTGAATTTTTTCTCAGTGATAAAATAGCTTCATTATTTTCTTTTGTTATAAATAAGAACTCTGACACTGAGGGTTTATCTAAACTATGTAATTGCTTCCTCATTCAGTTCAGCCCAAAATGCCCCGAACTTGCATTTTGACTTGTTTTTCAGGATTTCCCGCTGTTTCCAGTCAGTTAGGAAACATATCGAGAGCGTATTTATTTCAGACATGTCGATAAATCTCTCTATAGTTTGGTCTAGAAATTGGGAGCATGTTGGGGGTTGTGAAACAGCCCTTTCAATCTCCGAATCTATATATTTGGTAGATGAATAGGAACAGTGCGAATTATTGTGTAAATGTTAGAAAGTGGCTCGAAGTAAGCAGTGGCAACAATGATCTGGTCCCAGACGTAAGATATAGAATAATTGATTCAGATAATTCATTAATTCCACAATTCTTTGTCGAACACCTATATATACACTGGTCAAAAGGAAGATAAAATATCATTTTTATTGAGGAATTTTTAGTCTATTGGTATAAATGGATGTATATATTCGTGTGTTTACATTTACATATTAATTAACAATTAGAGTAACACATATGGTGAGGGGTAAATTCAGATTTATGAGCTCTGAATGGGAGCACAGAAGAGGGGCCTAAGTCCATTAGACATATGTCAAGAGCATTATGATATATTTTTATAGCTTTATAAGTGCTCGTCTCACTTTTACCTGTCAGCAATTTATATGGGTCAATTTATTTTTGAAAGTTTCGGTTTCATAAAACCCACAATTTTGTGCCTTGTTCACTGGCCTATAAACCACTGTTTGTAGGCTAAATTTCCACCTGAGTACATCAGTTGATAAGTGAACATTTTGAGCCATCATATGATGGAGTTGCCCATCAGCCAACATTCAAGTTTTAGCAGAATCACCATCTTTCCCGAGTGCCAGTTTTGTGTAGTGCTGCATTTTTGTCCTTATATTATAAAAACGACTGTAAAAATTTGGAAGTGCTAATGCTAGTGATACAAAGTTGAGGTATCATATATTTTATCTTAATTAAATTCAGATACAGGAAATTATTAAGCATGCCGAAAGTGGCAGTTTTACTATCGATATGGTATATATATATATATATATATATATATATATATATATATATATATATATATATATACCATATATACAAAAACAAAATATTGGGCATAAAAGGTGAGGCGGCATTAGGGAATTTTAAAATTTTTTAAATTTTTAGTTCTCTTAGGCTGAAGTTTTATTATTACCCCAAATCTATTGTTTGGCTTTCTCATCTTGGATTTTTGTATCTATGTTCTTGACAGTCCACAGAAAACCTGGCTGGAGCCCTATGGTCTCTGGAAGATTGGGAAGAGGGTTTGTTCCCATCACGGAGGCTGTCAAAGGCTGACCAAGGGCTTCTCTGTGTGGGGTTGGCCAGGGGCTGGGGCAGGGATGGTCATGGATGCAGAAATAAGGAAAGTGGATGAACTCTTATAAACCCTTTATCCAGATTCCTAACATTTTGCTTTATCATCTTCTCTCTCTCTTATTTATATACATTATTTTTTTTCAGAACAATATAAGATTAAGTTACAGACACTGTGTCCCATTATTTTTATATATTGCCATGTGTGTTTTCTAAGAGCAAGGATATTCTCTTACATAAACACAGTACTATGATAAAAGCCCAGATAGTCATATTGATACAATGCTATAAACTATGGACCTTACTCATATTTTGCCAGTTGTCCCAATAATGTCCTTTATATGATATGTGTATTTCTGGTTCATGATCCAATCCATGATAACACATTTCACATCGCATTTAGTTGTCATGTCTCTTTAGTCTCTGGCCTATCTTTGTCTTTTATGATGTTTATAACTCTGAATAGTACATACCAGTTGTTTTGTAGAATATCCCTCAGTTGTCTAATGTTTTGTTGTGATTAGATTGAAGTTATGCATTTTTGGTGGAACGCCACGGAGTTGGTGTTGAATCCTTCTTGCCTCATATCAGGAGGTGCATGGTGTCAGTTTGTCCTCTTCTAGTGACTTTACCTTCGATCCTCTGGCCTGCCAACTATCTCCACTGTGAAGTTGCTACTTTTTCCCTTTGCGATTGCTAAATGCGTTGTCAGGATATACCTTAAGGCTATGTTAATACCCTGTTTTTCTTCAAACTTCACCTAGTAGTTTTTGTACTTGTTGATAATTCTTGCCTGAACCATTACTGTAGTGTTTGCCAA
Source organism: Pteropus vampyrus (assembly GCF_000151845.1). NCBI lineage: Eukaryota > Metazoa > Chordata > Mammalia > Chiroptera > Pteropodidae > Pteropus > Pteropus vampyrus. Next base: position 5,357,114 of record NW_011888882.1, read on the forward strand.
GTGATACTTTTCTCTTTCTACATTTAGTTTGCTTTCTACTATAAGGAAGAGTCTTTTCTTTTCCTGTATTTATTATTCAGGTGTTTATATCAGTATGAACTCATAGATTCCTATTTTATTCAAAGTATTTCAGTCTATCACTCTTGTTATTTATTTTGATGTTCAAATTGTCCAAGATTTGGCCAGTGGGAGCCCCTTCAAGTTGCTCCTGCCTTTTTGACATGTCTGCATCTTTTTTTTTTTTTTTTTAAGCACTGTCTTACTTTTAGGAATAACAAGATTTCACACACTCCAATTTTGAGAAGAAAAACATTTTCTTTTTATGAATATTTTCTTTTTTTGAACAATTTTTCAAATGTTTTTATTGTTAATCATATATACATTTTTTTAATTGAAGAAATGATTTTAATTTTTTCCCCGGTCTACCTCCCCCTTCTTTCCTCCCCCCTCCCCTCTGGAAACCACTAGTCTATAGTCCATGTCCATGAGTCTCTGTTTGTTAGTCCTGTTTGTTTGTTGCTTTTAGGTTTATATCCCGCATATAAGTGATATCATGTGATTTTCAACTTTTTCTGTCTGGCTTATTTCGCTTAACATGATTATCTCAAGGTCCATCCATGTTATCACAAATGGCAGTGTTTCATCTCTTCTTATGGCTGAGTAACATTCCATTGTATATATGTACCACAGCTTCTTTAGCCAATCATCTATCATAGTTTATGAATATTTTACTCCATCTTTTCCTTAATAGAAATCTGAAGCAATGCCACAAATTAAATTTATGGATTTGGTGCAGAAATAAACTGCCTTTACTCTTTCTCCTTTCTCTTTCACCTTGTACCCTGAAATTACCCTGTTTCGATTTTGGGTAGAGCTAGGGAACACACCCAACATCAGCCCCTCCTCTACGTTGCCCTGCCTGGGACAAGAATAAGAACAGAAGCCCACATGCAGATGTGTAAATTTAAAAATTCTCAATCAAGCTAACAAATCTTTAAATAAGAAATAATTTAGGCTTTTACTTAACAAATACTTACAACCACTGGAAGGCCAAGATACATGTAGAATTCTTGGGTTTCCAGGAGGGTTGCACCTTAACACAGCAGCCTTGGGTGTGTGCCAGGAGGCACCCTAGCCCATACACTCACGCTCCATCTATACCCTCCCCTTGAAAATAGCTCTCTCTTGCCCATCCCTTGGGCTCAGGGGTACACAGACTGGCACAGTTTGCCCTGCAGAGGAAGACAGTGCAGGCCCTGGAAGTGGAGAGGGAATGTGGGGATGCTGGGTCCCCAGCTCATGGGCAGAAAATGAAGGGACAGGGCTCTGGCTGAACGCATCCCCCCACCCCGCCTCCATGCTCACTTCTCATGTGCAGCTGGAGAAGGGCCAGAGCAGGGTCCTCTAGGTGGCCCAGTGAAAGGAAGGTACAGTTCAGATTAGCCGGAGTAAGTTCTGAGTCTTTGAAATAGAGTGTGGGGGTATGAAGAGTTTCTCCCAATCTTTTACAAAAGGTTATGGACTATTAAGTAAAGGCAGAAGACTTAAACAGAAATTTTCCCTGAAAGAGAGGGCACATTGCTTTCATTGTGCTTTAAGTGACGAATAGTAGATAAGGTCTTCGGAAGATGGAGAGTTTGATGGGGCAGAGAGGGAGCACGAAGGCCCAGGACAACTGACGAGGTGGCAGGGGGGCTGTGTCGTGTGGGAGAGGGCAGAGGCAGGGACAGCAGCGTCACCCCAGTGTAAGTGTGCCCTCCTCTGAGGAGTCTTCGGCGATATCTCAGTTCGCCTGAGGCTGCCCTGGGCCGTGAGAAGTTCCTCCTTGGAGGGGCTGGGGGTTGTCCGCACCCTGGACTGTGAGGGAGGGCCAGTCCCCAGCACGGCCGCAGTCCCAGCAGCTCTCCCACTCTGGCTGAGAATGAATGTTTTAGCTATGGAAACAAATGGAAACAAATACAGCTGACCCTTGAACAACACAGGTGTCAAGTGTGTGGGTCCACTTATATGCAGGTATTTTTCAACAATTGTATAGTTGGTCCCATCTCCCCAGATTCCGAGTCTGTGGATTCAGCCAACTACGGATGCAAAGGGCTGCCTGTGTGTAGTCTATGACATTATCTATAAGGAAATGGAACATTTGCAGATTTTGGTATCCACTGGGGGTCCTGGAACCAATTTCCCACTGATACCGAGGAACTGTATTTAAATTTTGGGGAGTCAAAGTTATCAGTGGATTTTTGACTGTGTGTGGGTTGGTGCCCCTAACCCCACCTTGTTCAAGGGTATACTGTATAATCAGGATGATTTGTTCTGCTTGCTTCTATAGTATCACCTTCCAGAAAACAGATCCCTCATTTCCATAATAACTTTATTTTTAGGCCTAATCTCCAACTGTGGGATGAAGGCCTGGGAAAAATCTTGCTACCCTCTCAGTAGTTGGAAACCTGTTGTCAGCATTTTACCTTACTTAAAATAACCCCAAGAGAGTGGTATCTTGTTCCACTGGGAGTCACTTCCTGACTGCAACATCATTGAGCCTGAGGGCCGGCTAGCTGGGAGCGCAGTTTCCTGTCTGCTTTTGGGTGGCAGAATGAGGGAGAAGAGATCCGAGAGGCTGTTCTTATCCCTTTCGAGTCCTGGGGAGGCCTCTTTCAGTCTATTTGTTTGATACACATGTTCACCACGACAGTGGCTGGGACGCGAGTGTCTCAGACAGACAGAATGCACAGTCAACGGCAGGGGAGCCACCCCAGCCCCTCCCAGCTCCCTCCAGGGGCCCTGATGCCTCATGCTTCCTCCCGCCGCCCAGTGTGGGGCCTGCACAGATAGCATGCAGAGGCCTCCAATCGATTAGTGGAGATTAGTTGTCCCCTTTCCCTCAGGGCCTGGCATCTGTCCAGAAGGCCAATGTGAAGAAGGATGAGGGCCCCACATCCTCTTTGCTCTTGAGGGAGGAGCTCTAGGGAAGGGATTTCTTTAAGACCAAAAGCAAGCCTTTCAGGGCGAGGATTTCAGCCAGGCGGGAAGCAGGGCAGCCTCGTGGTAAGGGGGTGGGATCCTGGGAACTCACTCTGTGGGCTGCCACCCACTCTCCTCCACCAGAAGCCACACAATTCGTCCTTGTTCCTCACACCCAAGGTCTGTTTTGTGGCCTCCTACATTCCTTCTACAGAATGTGAACGATCAGCCTACAGTGTTTTGACTCAAAAACAGGCATTTCACTCTACAAGCCACACAATAGCTTCGACCTAAGCATTATTCTTCTGAAAAAATATAAACTTCCAGGAAAGAAAAAATATTTTAACCACAAATTTGATCTGTATCATTTTTCAAAGAACAGAAGGGGTCATCTTCTTTTAAAAAAAAAACATACATATGTGTGTGTATGTGTATATATCACCAATATATGTATCTCCAATAGTATCCAGAACAAATGAACAAAAACCCCTGAGGTTTAATCAGCCATGCAGATCATATTTTATATATTTGGCCCGTGGAGACATATTCTGCTGCTTTTTACTTGTCCGTTTCCAGGAAATGCATCACAGAAGCAGTAAGTCAGCTGAGCCTGTTTCTTCGCCAGGCACACTAGCTAAATTATCTCGGCTGGACCAGCATTGTCTTACCTTTGATGACATCCAGAAGGCTGGGTGCCCCATATCTGTGCCAGCGGACCTGTAACTTAGGTGCATTGCTAACTTTTCAGGAGGCCATGCCTTACTCTGTGGCCCTGATAAGGCCCACACTGACCACAGCACTGACCACACTGGGCTTCCTTCCCAGTTCTTTCCTTCTACTCACGTAGTAAGCCCTCTCCGCTACTTTCCCTAGGAAAGCCCTCTGTCTCCCATTTCCTGTATCTTCTGTTCTCTTACTTGGTCTGACTCATAGAAGTGTCCACGAAAGAAACTCCTGTGGCTCTTTCAGTAGTTGGACAGAAATATGAATAGTATATTAGGGATGTGACAGGTTGTCCCTGCCTCATAAATGTCCCACCTGCAAAGGTCCTTCCTGTGTACAGCAGACCTGCTCCCCTGTGCCGAACACACACCATGCCTGCTAGAGCACAGTCTTCCTTTCCCAGCATCTTTAGGGATTTCCTTCCCTTCCCAGCATCTGTCCACCCCCCACTGGAGGAGCAATGAGCAAGAGATGGCTCCAGACACAGGTCTAATGTGAACTCTCCCCTTTCTCCCTGGCTATGTAAGGATGAAGTAGAAGGGGACCAGCCAGGAAGATGGAAAATGACGGTGTTTGGTTTTTTTCTAATGGTGGCAACAGGTTTAGTAGGGGATAGGTGTCTATGTTGGGTGCAATAGTCTTGGGTGCTTCCATGAACTCAAAGACTTCCATAGCTTTGGGGGCTTCTACTGGGGCTTCAGTAGCTGCCCTAAAGCAGCTACAGAGGTGAACTTGTCCCCTGAAACCCCACTTGCTGGACTAAGGGTGCAAAGCTACTCCCCTCCAGGACCACCTTTCCCATAGAAACCCTGGGCCTCATCCACACCCTCTTCCCCAAAGGGACCAGAGACTGCTCAATGCCTGAACAGGGCTTAGAGTGATTGACACAAGTTTGTGGAGAAGACAAGACAGGGATGGAGATTCAGAGAAGTGGGAAATGGAGTGCAGTAGATTTTATTAGAATATGCATCGCAAAGGAATGAGCGAGGGATGTGGTCCTTAGATGTGATGATGTTGTCAGGTCAAAATTAGACTATATATAAAATGTGAGAAATCCCATGTATCCTTCACCCAGATTCCCCAAATCTTAAACTTACCATATTTGCATTATCCTTTTCCCTGTAAATATACATTTTTTCCTGAACCATTTAGCTGCAGATATGATGTTGCTTTACCTCAAATACTGAATATGTATTTCTTAAACCCAGCACATTCTCTTATAATCGAAGTCAAGTAATCAGAATGAGAGTATTAAATTAATATAGGTACATTTTTGAAATTTATAAACCTTTTCAGATTTTGCCAATTGTCCCAATAACATGCTTTATAGCAGAAGAAAGTCCAGGATAATGTGTTGCAATATGTGTGTGTGTGTGTGTGTGCGTGAAGGTGTATACATATATGTATGTGTATATATATATTTAATGAATATGTACATTCATTAGAAGCAGGTGACTGGACTCTGCTCACATTCAGAGGGAGGGGAATTAGGCTTTAGCCTTGATGGATGATGATTCAAACAATTTGTGAATATCTTTTTAAAACAGCACCATTGGTTCTTTCAGTATAAATTATTGACATTCCTACCACATGCAAAACATGCATTCATATTTAAATTTTTAATGATTATAAGCTATGTTAGGTAAGGCTATATTAAGTGTCACCATGAAGAAGAAGTGGATTTTTTCCCTGTGAATCCCTGTGAATCTATATGTATATGTATAGTACTATAGTATATATGTATAGTACTATTTGCCAATTGAGATTTTAAATGAAAATAGACTGAAAATAATTATTTTCTGTTACTAAGGTGTCATGTTTGGGCTTGAAGCAAGGATTAAGTTTTTTAATTGACTACATTTAATACTACGTACACAATACGTAATGTCTTGCAGAGCCAGCCATCCTCTCTAGGTCTTTGACCACTGTCCCCTGCCAGCTGTTCTTAAATTTCTCTACACCTGATAAGGCTCACCTCCTGGTCTCTCGTTCTTCCCAGGGTAAAAGAAAGTGGAGGCCTGATACTCACCCGGCGAATAGAAGACCTGTGGGAGCTGCACCCATTCTTCGACATCGTGGTCAACTGTTCAGGCCTTGGGAGCAGACAGCTTGCAGGAGACTTGGAGATTTTCCCTGTCAGGGGCCAACTGCTCAAAGTTCAGGCTCCCTGGGTGAAGCATTTTATCCGAGATGGGAGTGGACTGACCTATATTTACCCTGGTATATCCAGTGTAACCCTGGGTGGAACTAGGCAAAAGGGAGACTGGAATCTGTCTCCAGATGCAGAAATTAGCAGAGATATTCTTTCCCGATGCTGTGCTCTAGAGCCCTCTCTCCGTGGAGCCTGTGACATAAGGGAGAGGGTGGGCTTGAGGCCCTTCAGGGCAGGTGTTCGGCTGCAGAAAGAGCTCCTAGTCCAGGATGGCCGTAGACTGCCTGTGGTCCACCATTATGGCCACGGGAGCGGGGGCTTCTCTGTGCACTGGGGCACTGCTCTGGAGGCCTCCAGACTGTTAAACGAGTGTGTCCAAGCCCTGAGGACCCCTACTTCCAAGTCAAAGCTATAAGTGACATGAAATGACAGCAAGGGGCCCTGAAGACTACTGATCAAATACAATTTATTTTCAAAATCAGAAATGATACAATAGGTATCATTATATTTAGGACTAGTACTAATCTAATCTAGTGCTGTTCTGGTATTAGACTTAAGTCTAGTACTAATGACATGGGGCATAAAGCTCTATTTTTGTTAAAAACAAAGATTTCTTTTAGATCCGGTGTTCAAGGATCTATGCTAATTTACATGGATGCTGGAAGCTGTAGGGACTTTGACATTTTTGGTTCACAAATCCATAGGAGGAGATAACGTATGGATATCACTGAACTCACTGTCAGTTGCAGAGCTGCCCACAATGCTCAAAAATTGTAGCCAAGCGAGCCTTATAATCCCTCTAAATAAATTGCATGGTGATCACACAGTGCAGGTTTATTACATTTAATGGAAGACAAAGCATGACTCCTGCTGGAAGAATTCCTGGTGGAAGACAGGGATGAAGTTGCCTATGGATGTGGCATCAACTCAATAGCTGTCTGGGGTCCATCGCCTAAGGGTTGTACTTTTCATTACCACAGATGATTGAGAGCGGGTGGTTATATAGCTGACTTTGCCTAAGCATTTTGGAAGATTGGATAGCATGTGCAGCCAAAGAGCTAATTTGCTAATTAAGATGGAACAATCCTTCTGAATGAAGTATAACCAGAGTTTCCTGCAAGTTGTTAAAAAGCACTGGGGAGAAGGGGATTGTGTCTCATGATAAAATGAGCCTGGGAATTGCTGAATTAACTAAATTTAACCTGGCTTTTTGGGCCTACTCAGAGCCTTCAACCCATTCACGGGTATTGTGAATCCTCAGGTGGGCTTTGTCTTGAGTGAGAGAATGGTAAAGGAGGTGGTATTCGTTGAGATAAGGAAGCGTGGGAGAACTAGGTGCAATTTTAATTTGCGGGGGGGAGGGGGAGATGGCGTATGTTGAGTGATAAGTTCTTTTGGATATCCTGAGGGCGATGTGAGGTTGGCAATGAGAATGTGGGAAAGAGAAAGCCCCCAACATAACTTTGTTTTTATCGTTTCGTTCAGCGAGCTTTTGCATATGATTTTGTTTGAAGAGAAAATTCTGCTGGGAGAGAAAAAGAAGGGGAGAGAGAAAGGCAGGGAGGAGGCATTCAAACGAGGGGTCTTCTCTATAGATTTCCAGCAGGGGGTGGTATTGTATCAAATTCAGATAAATTGGTAAATTTGAAAAATTAGAACTGACTAGAAATAAAAAATGGATACCAGGTGTATTGAGTAAGTATATGATTCTTTTGAGGTTTTGGAGTTTATATGCCCAAAACGCCAATTCTGTTTGAAGTATTTGAGAAATGTATGAACTTAGATAGACTGAAAATAAACATGCATGCACACACACAGAGTTATACAAAATCTGTAAGAAATAATGTTGTGATAAAATGGCATTTTAAAGAAGGGAAATAAAAATTTTAATGATAAAAATAAAAATAAAGAGTGCTGCTTAGAATAGGTAGTCTTTAGTTGTGTTAAAGGTGGTTTGAAGTATACTCATTTGTTGCTCACACCCCTGGTTTTGAACCTACAGCATTTTCATATTGCGTAGGTAGGCTCGTACTCTATGACCATTGTCTATTTGCTACTCTCATTTACTTTCTCTGCATTTTATATTTCTAAAGTCTAACATTACAAGACAAAGATTAGAGGTGTCTTGAGAAAGTGATCATGGCTGCATGCCCTGTTTCATTTTTACTAATTGCTAAGCATTTGTTCCCAAGTGTATCTCAAAGAGGAGGTCTCCAACGTGCCCCC
>NW_011888882.1:5366180-5369182 GCF_000151845.1 Pteropus vampyrus
AAAATCAGAAATGATACAATAGGTATCATTATATTTAGGACTAGTACTAATCTAATCTAGTGCTGTTCTGGTATTAGACTTAAGTCTAGTACTAATGACATGGGGCATAAAGCTCTATTTTTGTTAAAAACAAAGATTTCTTTTAGATCCGGTGTTCAAGGATCTATGCTAATTTACATGGATGCTGGAAGCTATAGGGACTTTGACATTTTTGGTTCATAAATCCATAGGAGGAGATAACGTATGGATATCACTGAACTCACTGTCAGTTGCAGAGCTGCCCACAATGCTCAAAAATTGTAGCCAAGCGAGCCTTATAATCCCTCTAAATAAATGGCATGGTGATCACACAGTGCAGGTTTATTACATTTAATGGAAGACAAAGCATGACTCCTGCTGGAAGAATTCCTGGTAGAAGACAGGGATGAAGTTGCCTATGGATGTGGCATCAACTCAATAGCTGTCTGGGGTCCATCGCCTAAGGGTTGTACTTTTCATTACCACAGATGATTGAGAGCGGGTGGTTATATAGCTGACTTTGCCTAAGCATTTTGGAAGATTGGATAGCATGTGCAGCCAAAGAGCTAATTTGCTAATTAAGATGGAACAATCCTTCTGAATGAAGTATAACCAGAGTTTCCTGCAAGTTGTTAAAAAGCACTGGGGAGAAGGGGATTGTGTCTCATGATAAAATGAGCCTGGGAATTGCTGAATTAACTAAATTTAACCTGGCTTTTTGGGCCTACTCAGAGCCTTCAACCCATTCACGGGTATTGTGAATCCTCAGGTGGGCTTTGTCTTGAGTGAGAGAATGGTAAAGGAGGTGGTATTCGTTGAGATAAGGAAGCGTGGGAGAACTAGGTGCAATTTTAATTTGCGGGGGGGAGGGGGAGATGGCGTATGTTGAGTGATAAGTTCTTTTGGATATCCTGAGGGCGATGTGAGGTTGGCAATGAGAATGTGGGAAAGAGAAAGCCCCCAACATAACTTTGTTTTTATCGTTTCGTTCAGCGAGCTTTTGCATATGATTTTGTTTGAAGAGAAAATTCTGCTGGGAGAGAAAAAGAAGGGGAGAGAGAAAGGCAGGGAGGAGGCATTCAAACGAGGGGTCTTCTCTATAGATTTCCAGCAGGGGGTGGTATTGTATCAAATTCAGATAAATTGGTAAATTTGAAAAATTAGAACTGACTAGAAATAAAAAATGGATACCAGGTGTATTGAGTAAGTATATGATTCTTTTGAGGTTTTGGAGTTTATATGCCCAAAACGCCAATTCTGTTTGAAGTATTTGAGAAATGTATGAACTTAGATAGACTGAAAATAAACATGCATGCACACACACAGAGTTATACAAAATCTGTAAGAAATAATGTTGTGATAAAATGGCATTTTAAAGAAGGGAAATAAAAATTTTAATGATAAAAATAAAAATAAAGAGTGCTGCTTAGAATAGGTAGTCTTTAGTTGTGTTAAAGGTGGTTTGAAGTATACTCATTTGTTGCTCACACCCCTGGTTTTGAACCTACAGCATTTTCATATTGCGTAGGTAGGCTCGTACTCTATGACCATTGTCTATTTGCTACTCTCATTTACTTTCTCTGCATTTTATATTTCTAAAGTCTAACATTACAAGACAAAGATTAGAGGTGTCTTGAGAAAGTGATCATGGCTGCATGCCCTGTTTCATTTTTACTAATTGCTAAGCATTTGTTCCCAAGTGTATCTCAAAGAGGAGGTCTCCAACGTGCCCCCCGCCCCCTAGCCATGGATCAATACCTGTCTGTAGCCCGTTAGGAACCAGGCCACATGGCAGGAGGTGAAACACAGGTGAGCGAGAGCGAGAGAAGCTTCATCTGTAATTGTAGACACTCCCCAGCACTAGTATCGCTGCCTCAGCTTCACCTCAGATCATCAGGCATTACATTCTCATAGGAGCACTTGGTGCCTGGGGGGACCACTGTAAAAATTTGGGTCAGTAGCTACCAACCTGGGCTGCACATTAGAATCACCTGGGAGATTTTGAAAAAATACCAATGTTCAGTTCTGCTCTATTAAAGTAGAATCTTTGGGGAATGGGGTGGGGCACTAACATCAGTATTTGTTCAAAATTGCCATAGGGTTCTCACAGCTGGAGCTGAGAATCACTGAACACTGTTCTCTCTCTCCTCACAGGGCTCCACTGCTACATAGCTACCAGCCTCCCTTTCTTGCTCACCATCTTGGGGCATCATCTTGGGGATGGGCTCACATAAGCAGGAGTGTCCTTCAGCACTTCTGGTCGAGGCAGACAAGGATTAGCTGTCTCTCAAAGGTGCTGTCTAGACATGCTGGGAATCACATTTGCCTAGAGAGAGCTATCTGACTTTGTCTGAAAGAGGGACTGAATATAGAGACCATGCCCAGAACTTATATAAAAGTAGAACTCTGACCTACTGCAACTGGACTTGGAAACCAACTCCTTATTTATAATAACCAGCCCTGGAAGCCAGCTTGCTGTAGGTCAGGTTTGCAGGAAGCCAGTTTGCTATCTCTAGCAACAACTCAGAAAGCAAAACAATAATTTCTGAAACAATGGGCCCCGAATGGCCAGGAATTAATTAATATCTTCTCTAATTTTTGTCCCATTTCTAATTAAAGAACAACCAGAAAAACTAAATAAGCTCTTCTAACCAATTACACAATATGTGGAATCCAACTTCTAGTTAGCTCACCTGTAGCTTCCTGCAGCTGACACACTCGAAGTTGTCTCTTTTGTCCCTGAAAGCTTCTCTCTCCTGTGCCTGCCTTGGAGTGACGGTAGCCAAGTCCCTTGCTATAGCAAAGCTCTAATAAATAGCCATTGCTTTTCTCGTTTGGCTCGTCTTTTTCCCCTGTACCCAAAGATTTCCTGTCTATGTAACTTAAGTTAGTGATCTGTGGTAAGGTCTCGGAATGGACTACTTTGCTGTTTTGTTTTCCTATTTTCTGTTACAGACCACTAAAACATTTTTTTTTTTTTTTTT
>NW_011888882.1:5369232-5380854 GCF_000151845.1 Pteropus vampyrus
TTTTTGTCCCATTTCTAATTAAAGAACAACCAGAAAAACTAAATAAGCTCTTCTAACCAATTACACAATATGTGGAATCCAACTTCTAGTTAGCTTACCTGTAGCTTCCTGCAGCTGACACACTCGAAGTTGTCTCTTTTGTCCCTGAAAGCTTCTCTCTCCTGTGCCTGCCTTGGAGGGACAGTAGCCAAGTCCCTTGCTATAGCTAAGCTCTAATAAATAGCCATTGCTTTTCTCGTTTGGCTGGTCTTTTTCCCCTGTACCCAAAGATTTCCTGTCTATGTAACTTAAGTTAGTGATCTGTGGTAAGGCCTCGGAATGGACTACTTTGCTGTTTTGTTTTCCTATTTTCTGTTACAGACCACTAAAACATTTTTTTTTTTTTTTTTTTTTTTTTTTTTTTCTGAACACGGAGAACAACTGATTTCTTAAATCCCTGTGTTTGACACAGTGTCTAACATTTGTGGCTGACCTCAGATCTGCTGCTCCGGGACCCAGACTGAAATTGTAGCTTTGAGAGCACTGGTGTTGCAGGCACGGTGCTTCTTCAGCAGACAGAGGTTATGTACATACTTTTAGGATTTATTTGCTTAGGAAGAAAAGAAAAGCCATAGCCCAGTTGGACATGGTTGAATAGAAGAAAGGGTATTTTTTAAATGACATATATTATTTTCTTCCTTTTATCGAATAGATCTATTCAAACCAATTGATATTTGAACCAATTTTTCTCAACTCATTAAGTGCTTTTAGAGAAAAGGAAAGAAAAAGGTTGGTGGGACCTGTGTTCTCTGGGAGTTGTAGTCTGGGAAACCTGTTCCAGGACTCTCAAAACAAGTCAGATATTTGAAATAAACGTAGCACTTCATTTTTTTTCTTCATAGCATAGTATTTTTTCTTGATTCCTTTTATCTCTCTTTCTGGGGATGTGAATGATGGAGACACATTTGAAACCTGTTTCCTCTGGGTATCATTCACTCAGGAGCTGACTGAGAGATGTTCAAGTGGTCCCTTTCTTCTTGAAAAATCTCAGCAGTTTTGCCACAAGGCCTGGGGGCTTTATTGTCCTAAGTAACTTTGCTGCCTATAAATCACAGCCCTAAGCAGCCAAAGGAAATGAGTTAACCAGGTCTCTGAAAAAATGTAACCAATGTTTCTTCAATTATTAGCAGAACAATTGACTTCCATCTGCTCAGGGCACCTGCCGACCTGGCCTGCAGCCACATTACCCACAATTCCACCACCCAGAGCCTGTAAAAATCAAAATTTTTACCCTGGTGCATGTTCTACAATATCAGCACACCTGTCAAATTTTCAAGCATCATAGTAGTTCTCTTCGATACAATGGAACTCAGAAATTGTGGTGAATACTCCAAATAGTTTGCCTACTCTGTCCAGGCTCCCTTTCCTGGGAAATCTGCTTCGACCTAGGAGTTCATTACCTGGTTAGTATTCCCTCTGCCTTTCTGGTCACAGCTTATTGGATCAGAGGAAACTATCAGTTAGGTTTAGGTTCGGTTGCAAGTAATGGAAACATCCCAAAATAGATGCTTAAAAAATAGGCATGTATTTCTCTCTCACATAAAAGAAGCCTGGATGTAGGCAGTCCAAGACATAAAAGAAGCCTGGATGTAGGTAGTCCAAGACTGGTGTGGGGACTTCATCAGTGATCCAGGCTCTTCTTGCTCACATTCTGCTCTCTCAAAGGATATGGCTCTTATGCTCATGACTCCAAGATGGCTGTCAGAGCTCCAGCCATCACATCACATGCACCCTACCCAGAAAACTTTCCAGAAGACTCACTCAGCAAGTTTGCTTATATCTCATTGCATAGGATTTAGCCTCAGGCCTACACTGCAATTCAAGGGAAGCTGGGATATAGTCTTTTGGCTTGGTGATGTCAGGGCCCAGGGCATGCTGCCCCAGGATTTTGAACCAAAATCACTCGAGAAGTTATAAGAGAAAGAAGAGCTCTCTGACTCTCCTCTGTCCTCCTAAAAGCAAGAAATAAATCTCCATGATAGGTGCACTCCCCATTCCTGAAGGACTGAGAGACAATCTTATCAAAAGAGTTATAAAACCCAGAATAGAAAAAGCGTATATAAACAAACCTTGCAACGCCTTTACTCATTAACTACCCAAGCCCAAACTTTGTTTAGATTCCTCAAACCTGCTTAGATTCCTTTCTAACGAGCACTTTCTTTCTTTGTCCTGCCAATTTCTCACAAACTTATTGTTTCTTTGTCTAAAAAGTATAAAAAGCTGCCAGGTTCGATCGGTTCTTTGAGCCTCATTTTATGATCTGAGCATCACACTGCGATTCTCCTGTGCACACATATTGAAGTTTTTTCTCCTGTTAATCTAGTCTTGTGTCAATTTTATTATTTTATAACTAGTCCAGCCAGAAGAACTGAAGAAGGATAGAGTGGAGAATTCTCTCCTGCTTCTCAACAGTGACAATGTAAAGGTCAAGATTTTAGCAATCTCTACTAAAAGTATCAAATTACAAATTGAGTTAAGCCAGTCAGATTCTTTAGAATTTGTACTAAGAAATTCTAAGACTGTTTCCTGGTAATGGCAGGCTCTGGAGAGATGAAGAATTGGGCCAGCAGTCTAGGCTGTTCAGATTTATACAGAGGAAGCCAGGCAAGAGAGAGGAGGCAGAAAGAAGCAGAGCATCCTAGTCTCACCACCCCCTGAGATTCTGATTTATTAGGCCTAGAATCTATATTTCTTAAAAGCCCCCCAAGTGATTCTGATGTACAAAATCTAGATCGTGTCTCAGCTCCGGATGCACATGAAAATTACCAAGTTGAGGGTTGGGGGAACTTTTTAAAAATATTGATGCCTGCTTTCTCCACCCAAGAAATTCTAATTCTGTTGGTCGGCGGGTGGGCCCAGGTATCAAATTTTTGTTTTGTTATGTTTTTTTTAGTTCTCCAAGTGATTTCCATACACAGTCAATGTTGAAGACCTCTGGTCCAGCTAGTCAAATAGGATTTTGTTCAAAGAAGTTAACTCACAATTGTGTGGGTACAAAGGTAAGGCAAGCCATGGGAGACCAGACGTATTGAAAGTGTTATTGGCAGACTAGGTGAACAGCAGCAGAATGCAGGGGTCATTGTGGGAAGGACAGAGCTGAGACAAGGCATCAAGCTCACCAGGGAGCTTTCTAACCAATGCAATATCCTGACACAGGTCTCATATTTTTATCTTTCATCTTTTTCATTTTCCAGTGGGAGCCAAATCCCAGGCACAGCAAGCCTGGAGGTTGTAAAAACCACAAAGGCAGAGAAGATACATAGCTTTAAGCCGCTCCCTTACCAGAAGGCAGCCTTAATCTCCTTCATGGTCCCAGCTCAGTAGAATAATGCCAGTGAGATGTGCAGAATGGATGGGGGCATAGACATACTGGCTTTGCTCCTAAGAAAATTTTGTTTGTCCTTATTTCTTCTAGTTGGTTAGATAATTCAATTGCCTGAGAATCCAGGGTATAAGTGTATTCTCTGTGGTATATTCAAGCTGTGAGATTTTAGCAATAGATAGTTTTGAAGTTTTTAAGGAAAATCAATCAGAAAGCCAACAAGAGAGCTTACTGGCTTTTCCAAATTTAAGCTGGGATAATCTGTTCATTGATGTCACATTGATAGTTTACTCACTCAGTCATTAAACAGATTTTGTTTGAATACCAGGCTTGGTGTTTTTTGAATACTAGTTTTTGGATATGAACTGTTAAACAAATCAGGCATGATCACATGGAACTTGCAGTTTAGTATAAAGCAACTACAGCCCTCAGGCCATATCCAGCCCTCTGCCTGAGTTTGTAAATAAAGTTTTATTGGAACAGAGCCATGACCTTTTGTTTACACATTATCTCACTGCTCTCAAGCTATAGGGGCAGAGTTGGGCTGCTGAGAGACTGTGTGGCCTACAAAGACTAAAATAGTTACTAACAGGGCCTTTAAACAGAAGCAGTTTGCCAACCCCTGGGCTAGTGTATAGTTGAAAACTGTTTTCTCATCACAGAGATCCACTTATTTTTTATAAGCTTAGACAAGGGTTTTTGGTTGAAAGGAGAGAATCTACTTAAATGGGCTCAAGGAGAAAGAAAAAGTATGACAAAATGTTTCCTCAGGAATCCAGAGACAGAAAATTAAATACAGGTGTTACTCCTACAGCATGAGTTTTTGCTGTAAATTAGCCATAACTCAGTTCTATTAATTAAAAAATATAATCTGCATTCCTAAGGTCACCATTGGTTGCAACAAGATCTTGACCAGGGATTAATAATGTATTTAGGAGCTAGCTCCGATACAAGAAAAAACTGTTGCCTGAGCAACACAAGAGCTTTGTTTGGGTAGTGTTGACTTTGTTTATCCTAACAATGGGTGATAATAATGATAAAGAAGATAAGGATATAAAGATATATGAAAAGTCCCGTTGGTGCTAGAAAAAGAAAAGATAGAAAAAGAAAGGATAAGATTTTAAAGAAAAACCTAGAAACCACCAAATGCTGAATTTGTTTCGTGTTTAGATTTTATTCTTTTAGCTGTAAGAAGTGTCTTTATTATTGAAATTACCACAGGAAAAAAAAACTTTGGGGAGGGGAGGGGTCTGAAACGCTCCAGCTCCTATCACTTTTCTTTCCTTAATATAATAACTTTTATTTAAAAAAAAAATTTAAATTAATTTTTACAAAAACAGTTTTTTAAAAAGTGAGGTTTCTGGGAATACAGAATTGACTGTCCAGTCAGACCTCATGCGAAGTGGAACTGGCTCAGAACCTGAGGAATCCACACCGTCAGCTCTCACTGTCCTACCTCAAGGGTATATCAAGTCTTCAACTTTACGTCATAATTTAGTTTCAGAGATCTTGATTGCCTTTCCCCTTCCACAAGGTATCTTGCAGGTCCACTACAGTGATGACACTATGTTGATTGGACCTGGTGTTCAAGAAGTAGCAGTGACTCTAGATTTATTGGTAAGACATTTGCATGTCAGAGGGTGGGATAAATCTGACAAAAATTCAGGGGACTTCTATCTTAGTGAAATTTCTAGGGGTCCAGTTGTGTGGGACATGTTGAGATATCCCTTCTTGATGAAGGATAAGTGTTACATCTGGCCTCTCTTATAACCAAAAAAGAGGCATAATGCCTAGTGAGCTTCCTTGGATTTTGGAAGCAACATATTCTTCATTTGTGTGTTATTCTGGCCCATTTACTGAGTGACCTGAAAAGCTGCTAGTTTTGAGCAGTTTCCAGAAAAAGAAAAGGTTCTACAACAGTCCAGGCTGCTGTGCGAGCTGCTCTGCCACTTAGGCCATGTGATCCAGCATATCCATCAGTACTTAGAGTGGCAGTGGCAGATAGAGATGCTCTTTGGGGCCTTGGCAGGTCCCTGTTGGTGAATCATGGCACAGGCCCTTAGGATTTTGGAACAAAGCCCTGCCATCCTCTGCAGATAACTACTCTCACGAGGAGCAGCACTAGGCCTACTACCAGGCCTTGGTAAGACTGAAGGCTTCATCATGGGCCATCCAGTTACCATGTGACCTGAACTGGTACCATCTGACCTGAACACGACCCACCAAGCTATGATGTTGAGCATGCATGGCAGCACTCCATCAGCAGATGGAAGTGGAATATTGGGGCCACGCAGGTCCTTAAGGCACATGTATGTTACATGAAGTGGCCCAAATGTCCATGGCTCCCACTTCTGCTGCACTGCCTTCTCTCCCTCAGCTGCTCCTATGGCCACATGGAGTGTTCTCTACGATCAATGGAAGAGAAGACTTGGGCCTGCTTTATAGATGGTTCTACATATGGTACATATGCAGGCACCACCTGAAAGTGGACAGGCACTACAGCCCCTTCCTGGGACATCCCTGAAGGACAGTGGTAAAGAGAAATCCTCTCCAGGGGGCACTATAGTCCCTTCCTGGGACATCCCTGAAGGACAGTGGTAAAGGGAAATCCTCTCAAGAGGCAGGACTTCAAGCAATGCACCCGGTTGTTCTCCTTGCTTGGATGGAGGAATGGACAGACATGCTACTGTGTCCTGGTTCATAGGCTATGGCTAATGGTTTGGCCAGAAGGCCAGGGACTTGGAAGGAACATGATTGGAGAAGGTGACCAGCAGAGGAGGATTTTAATAATCTAGTTGACAGGATGACCTGCTGTGTGGATTACAATCTACCTCTTTCCCTAGCCACTCTAGTCACCACTCAGTGGGCTTGTGAACAGAGTGGCCGTGGTGGCAAGGATAGAGGCTATGCATGGGCTAAGCAACATGGACTTCCCCTCACCAGGCTGACCTGGCTACGGGCACTGCTGAGCGCTCATTCTACCAGCAGCAGAGTCCCTGATATGGCACCACTGCCTTAGAAATCACCCAGCAACTGGTGGCAGGTTGATTACATTGAACCACTTTTATCATGGAAGGGGCAAGTTTTGTTCATATTGGAATAGACACTTATTCTGGATATGGATTTGCCTCTCCCGCATGCAATGCTTCTGCTAAAACTACCATTTGTAGCCTTACAGAATGCTTTATACACCATCATAGTATTCCACATAGCATTGCTTCTGATGAAGGAACTCATTTCACAACAAAAGAATGTGCCCATGCTCACTGTTTTTGCTATGTTGTCCACCATCCTGAAGCAGCTGGTTTGATAGGATGGTGGAATAGCCTTTTGAAGACTCTGTTATAGTGCCAACTAGGTGGCAATACCTTGCAAAGATGGGGCAAGGTTCTCTAGAAAGCTGTCTATGCTCTGAATCACATCCATATGGAACTGTTTCTCTAAAGGTCAGGATTCATGGGTCCGGGAAGCAAGGGGTGGATGTGGGAGTGGTACCACTCACTACTGCACCTAGGGACCCACTAGCAAAAGTTCGAGTCCTGTTCCTGGCCTAGAGGTCTTAATTCTAGAAGGAGGAATGCTTCCAATGCAGCCATGATTCCTTTGAACTGGAAGGAAAGACTACCACCCAGCCATCTTAGGCTCCTCATGCTTCTAAATCAACAGGGAGTTAGTGTGTTGGCTGGGTGATTGATCCTGATGACCAAGGGGAAATTAGACTACTACTCCACAATGGAAGTAAGGAAGAGTATGCCTGAAATCCAGGAGATCCCTTAGGGTCTCTCTTAGTATTCCCATGCCCTGTGATCAAGGTCAGTGGAAAACTACAACAATCCAGGACTACTAACAGGACTACTGACAGCCCAGGATCCTTTGGGAATAAAAGTTGGGTCACTCCACCAGGAAAAGAATTGTAACCAGCTAAAGTGCTTGCTGAAGGCAAAGGGAGTACAGAATGAGTAGTAGAAGAAGACAGAATATGACATATATAATAATGTGTCATTCTGTACTGTAGAGTCTTGAAAGATAAAAACTACGTTTCCTAGGCCCTCTTACAGCTAAGGTTCTATATATGGTTTAGATTCCTTTGGACTGATTCATTTGCATGAGATTTGGACTTGGAACTGAGTAAAGTGTGGAAAGAGGTGGGGCCAGAAACAGCCACTCTTGTTGGAGCAGATGGACCATCAGCCACTTCCTCATTCTTCTGCATCCATAGCAATGGCCGCTGCTTTCCCAACAATGGCAAAGGGCGTTGAGAGTTGTTCTCAGTAGCTCAGTCAGAACCTATTCCTCTACTTTGCCATGATTTAGGAAGGCACTTAATACTTGGAAATAAATACCTTTCTGCTTCCATCAACTCAAGTGTAGCATTCGTTGTCTACAACTGAATGCTGCATACCACCCATGCCAGGGGCCTGGGAAGCCATCATCGCCATCATCTCCACCACTCAGCTCTCAGTGCTTGGTGCTGTAACCAGGGTTAAGTTAGCCTGTAGGTAGAATAAGTAGCACCCAAGCCGAGTGACTTTGGGAGATGCCGAGTTTACTGCCTTCAAATTGCACCTGAAATACCACTTTTAGGATTTCATTTCTTTAATTTAAAGCCTTTTTCTCCCTCCTCCAAAGTGTTCCTATGTGCATCATATTTCCGTTGGACCATCTCTTATTATACAGAGATTTTTAACAGTAATGGAGTTTCCCCTCTGCTCCGCTCACTAGGGATAGGTTGTGGGAGAGAATATACATGAAGGGTGGGGAGAGAAAGTGTATCAGAGTCCGAAGGAGAGGCGTATGAAGTACAAATATTTAGGAGGGTGTAATGTAGCTCCTCAAGCAGATACAATTTAATGAGAATGTGCTGCAGGTCTCAGGTGAAAGTTGGTTTTGATAATGTAGAGTTGCGGGTGGGCAGGGTGGTGGAAACGTTTGGGAAATATACATATTTTGGGTTTCTGCTGGAGTTGGAAGTGTTTGTTGCTGAGCATTTGGTGTGCAGAGCACGGAGGTATTAAGATATGTTTTGCTGACGGTGGGCTATGCTTTTACTTATTGGGATTTAAGTAAAAGAATAACATATGCTGATGTGTACAGATGTGTAAAAAGTATGTAGTGTATTTGCTAGTTCTTATATTTGGAAGGAAAATATGTTTTGAGGATAGGAAGGGAGTGGGTAATAGGAATGTTTCCCCAAGGCAGGACTGCTGGAATTTCTCTTCTGACTAATCCAGGAAGGGTTTGGAGGGTGGCACAGCTCTTTTTGCTTTTTGTCACTCATGTATGAATTACTCTTGGGCTTCAAGTGAAATGATTTTAAAGAGCTATTCAGAGATGAGGGAACTGGCTGCTTGGTCAGCAGAATTCTGGGCTTTTAATGGAAGAAGGCTGTGAAATGGGATCATTATGACTGTTTTAAAGTTCCGAAGAACAAGTTTATCCACAAAGCATTTCTCCAGTCTTTCCTAGGAGAATTAGAAACACTTTCACAACTACCTAATTTTAATCTTTCTAACATCTTTGTGAGGTAGGTAAGAAGAAATATTCTTACACTTTTTTTTTTTAACAGATCATAAAATTTCATGACAAGTAGTTTCCAAAAAATCCATGTGGGGCCAAAGTGTGAAGCCGGTCAGAGCAGTCTGTCTTCTGAGAGCAAGCTGTTATTCTTATTGCTGGAGCGTTTTGTTTAGTCTGTGCTTTCTTCTTTCTCATCTGATCTTATAGGTACCGATGGCCTTCGGTGTAGTAATGCAGGGCTTAGCATTGACCTGTGATGATTCAAAGAGCCTTAATTATGAAGGCTTTCCTATGGATCTGAAAGTGGACTGTGCATAGAATATGCTTTTTTGCTAGGCCCTTAGAGAGGTTTCAGTTGCAGAAATTTTCTCTGATTCGTGAAGCTGTTGAGCCTTAGAAGCTGTCTTTTGTTCAGCCACTCAAAAAGCCTTTTCTGGAGTATGAACTGCTAATGAAAGACAGAATAAAAAAAGACGTTGCTAATCATTATCTTCCTACCCTCTATTGTTTGAAGAAAGAAATAATTCTATTGATCTGCCCAGCTAAGTTTTACCCCTGTCAGTAACAAAGACTTAATTTCTAACAATGGTGGATGAATAATAGATGAACAGCCAATTTATCCTGGGATGATAAAGCCTGAAAAATAATGGAACCTTTCCTCTTTGTTTAACATGGAATTTGAAACAGGCTACATAGAAGTAGTTGCATTTTATTAAAGCATGGTGGTCAACAAGATAAAAACCTTTTTGTTAAAGCGTGTTCCTGTTTTAAAGAGATATGATTGTGACAGATTGTAGATTTAGTTTTTATTTTTATTTCTTATCCATGATACCCTAAAGTATCTTCTTTTTACATTTAATTTAATTGTTAAAAAAGCTTAGAGCTAAAGGACCTTGTGAAATCAGCACCCTTTTGCTTTCAAACCAGAATTAGGCAAAATGAAGGATTTCATTGACCATACATAGTGCTCAATACTCACCAGTTTCCTCTTATGCTGGAATCGAATGCTGGAATATGACTGTGTGGCTTGCAAGCTATTTTCATTATTGTCCACCAAATTTAGGGAGGCTCTAATCTGATGTGTTGTGCAAAATCAAGATTCTCTTAAAATTTCATCAGTGTAGCTTTTAAGCGTTCAGGAATTTTTGGATGTAGTGCTCAGCACTATGAGGCTGTTCTTAGGGCACGCTGTGAGGCTGCAGCGAAAGGGAGAGGATCTATCCCGAAACAATTATGCTACACCATTTTCTAATTTTATGTGAAGAAAATGTATAGATGGTCAATAACCACTTTAATTTTTTAGATCTATGTATTTAAACCTTATACAATTCTGTACATTTATGGAAGAATGTTTTACAGTGAAGAGGGAGATCCAGTTTAGTCTTGGGTGGTGAGAAGTTAAGAAAGGCCTGGAAAAGCGTTCTCTTTTTGCACTCAGAGTTACATTCAGAGGATGTAGAATCAAGCTTTTTCAATGTCATTGTAGCTGATGTTCTGGTTTTACGGTTTGGTACTGCTTTTACTTTGAAGTATATAGGCGGAGGTTTGGGAGCGTCATAATCTGCATTTTTCTGGTCTATAAAGGTCTGAATCAGGCCTCAATTTGAATTCACCCCAGTGTTTTCTGCTCAAAAATCCATCGATGACTCCCTATTGCCCTTTAAATAAAATCTAAGCTACTCACCCAGCTCTTTTCAAACCTGCCCAGGATCTTCTCATTTCTACGACAGGGAGATGGTGTTCCTCTCAGGCACGGGGAATGAGCAGAGGTCCAGAAGGGGGAAAGTACAGTGGGCATGTGGGGAAAGTACAGTAGTCAGTGGGGACGCCTGGCTGGAGTGTGGAGTGCCTGAAGTGTAGGTCCATATATGCCAAGTTCAGCTTCTCAGAGTTCTTGAAATCCTCAGTTGCATACATTTTACTGAGCTCTTCTCCCTCACTGGTTTCTGCGGGGAGGCAAAAATAAATAATTCACTATCCACGTCCCCACCCTTACATCTGCTGTGGGACTGAGGCTGGTAAACAATCACTGCAGAGGCAGTTAAGTGCTGTGATACCTGATGGGCCAAAGGTATGGCAATAATGGGCATTTGTGTCCTGATTTTTACATACAACCTCCCCACATTAAAAGTTGAATTAAAAACCCACAAAGACACTAAAATAAGAACTGCGGTTATTAAAAACCTATTACAGCGATCTTATACTTTGCGGCTGAAGCAGCTAATGGCAGCTAAACACACGCAGTAGTAGCAAGAAAACAAAACTCGTTCCTACTCTTCTGTGTCGTCCAGCCTAGAGCGGCTTTTCTCCTGGCCTCCTTTTGTGACAGAGAAATATTTCTCCTCCTTTCTCTCCTAGCAACAGCAACATTCTTTCAAGACAGCATTAGTCTTCCTCTCCCAGCAACCCTTTGAGTCACCAAGGAGGGTTGGGGGCCTGGAGGAGAAGGGAGAGTAGCTCTAGGCCTCTGACCCCGCTCTGGATGAGGGCTGCTCTCTGGAAAGGCTCAGCAGTCTTTGCACTCTGAACAATCCTGAAGGAGGAGTTGGGGGATGTGTGCTGTGCACCTGGGTTCGTACCTAACACTGAAGGTGCAAATTCATAGTCAAGTGAACAGCGCTGTGGCTATTCTAAGGGGTGGGTGAAAAGGAATCAGAGGTGATGGAGCTGGCACAGTAGGAAGAGCCTGCTTGAAAGAGAAGGTGTAAAAGTGTGAGCACAGCAAACAGGAAGAGAAAGGTAAA
>NW_011888882.1:5382294-5385289 GCF_000151845.1 Pteropus vampyrus
GGCAGTTAATGTCTGTTAATAAACCTATCTAACAATGCCTCCGGTGTGTTTTCCGAATCCAGGAGAGTGTGTGTGTGCATGTGTGCCATAGTTTTCACCCTGTCTGTGTACTGCTCTCCCCACACCCACATCTTTTACCTTAGTCCTTTTTCCCAGTGGCTTGTATGAAGCATTCCCTGATTCTTTCCAGTTCCTTGAGGGGGAAAAAAAGGTAGCAGGTTGGAGATATCACCTGTGAGTCATCACCCACAGGTGTGACTATGATTCTATTTGGTTAGGATGGATGAACAACAGGATCTGCTGAAAGAAATGTGCTATCTTGGGTATGATTTCAGCAGGGTTGGGTGTAATGTCTCGTTTGAAAACAGTTCCAGAGACAGGACTGGGGCTCATCTCGAGCAAAGCATTGCTGGGGTCAGAGGTGAGTAAGACCCTATGCCTTACTTGAGAAAGAGCCTGCGTAGAGGAAGAATAAAGCAAGTCCACAAATGCTAGAGTAAGATAAACACCAAGAATGGGAGAACACAGTGTTAGGGGGATTCAAAAGAGGCAGGAAAGGCTTGAGCTCTCTATCTGAAACAGGCCAGGCCGTTAAGCCATTATGCAGGCATTTTCCACAAGGCTAGCCCAGAGGCAGTTTTATTAGGTTGTGGACTAGGCAGTGGTGTGATTTTAGGCAGAGCTCCCGTCCACAAACAGCAGTTCCGGTGTCTGTCATTCTAATAGAATTTTGTTCTTCTAGGTCTTAAAAGCTTTTATCTTGGTGAGTTCTTCCTTTAACATGGATATTTCTGATGGGGCCTTAGGTCATGTTGAGCTAGTATCTTCGGGTGGGGAGGAGGAAACTAATTGACAGTAGAGTGAACCCAAATCCCATGGTGCTGTGGCTTGGGATGGGTGTTTGAGGGGAGTTCAAGTGTGGGTTCACGTGTAGTGATGGAAGGAGTAGGAGGGAACTAAAAATAAACTGCCTAGTTCATCTGTCTGTCAGAGGCTGGCTCCACCTATCCTTTGAGGTTTCTCATTGATAAAGGAATATTTGATGGGCTTTAAATGGAATTAATACAGCTTTTTTTTGATGGACTGAGAAATTAATAATAACACTTCACATGAAAGACTTACAATTATGCTTTAACTTAGGGATTCTACTTTTAAAATTTTAACATGACGAAATTATTTTGAATGCACACAGACTTGATTTATTCTTTATTCTTTAATTCAACAATTGTTTATTGAGTACTTACTATACGCCAGGTACTGTTGTTTTAGGAACTGGGATTATAGCAATAATAGAAGCAAAGTCTGTGACCTCATGGAATTTATGTTCTAGTTGAGAGAGACAGATAATAAACAAGACATTGCATTACCGAATTTCAAAGGCAGTTTCAGCCCACATTTTATTAGACATCTCAGTCTCTTCCTTCTAAAAATACTTTCTTTACTTGGTTTCTAGGACATCACATTTTCTTACTTTACTGCCTATCTATCTCAATATCCTTTGTTGGATTCTTCTCACCTTCCTGAGTTTAAATTGGTGGACCTAGAGCTAAGCCTTCAAATACTTTTTTCCCTCTCTCACTTAACATCAATGTACTGATGATCCAAATTTATACTTCCAGCCTTCACTGCTCCCCTGAATTCTAGTCTTTTAAATTCAACTACCTCCACATGAATGTCTTCTCAAACTTGGATGTTTTTCCAGGTTCGGATGGCTTCCCAAATTTAACATGACCACCAAAATCGATCTCCTGATTTTCCACCCCAAAATGTTCTTTTTTTTTTTTTAATTAATTTTTTTACTTTTTAGGCAAGGCAACCCTTGGTTGATCTCACAGATTGCAAGGACCTTGTCAGCTTACGATCTTTTTTTTTAAATTTTTTAATTTATTACGCCTATAGCACCTGGTCTTCCTAGGTGGTCTCCCATCCAAGTACTAACCAGGCCTGACCCTGTTTAGTTTCCGAGATCAGATGGGATCGGGCTTGTTCAGGATGGCATGGCCGTAGACAACCCCAAACTATTCTTATCTGAGTCTTTCCTGTCTCAGTTAATGGCAACTTCATTCCTCCAATTACTTTAGGAATCATCCTTGACTTTGTTCTTTCTCTTACTGTCCGCTGCTGATCCATTAGGTTCAGTTACAAAGATATCCAGAATAGTGTTATTTATAAAATGAAAACTTGAAATGATCTAATTCTTTAACAGTGAAGACTGGTTAAATCATGGTACATGTAGCCATTAAAAATAATGTTGTAGCAGGCACATGAAAATATGTTCCACATCACTATTATTAAGGAAATGCAAATCAAAACCACAATGAGATATCACCTCACACCTATTTGAATGGCTGTCATCAAAAAAACAAGAAATAACAAGTGTTGGAGAGTATGCGGAGAAAAGGGAACCCTCGTACATTGTTGCTGGGAATGTAAATTGGTACAGCCAGTATGGAAAACAGTATGGAGAGAATCCTCAAAAAATTAAGAGTAGAACTACCACATGGTCCAGTAATTCCACTTCTGGATATTTATCCAAAGAACACAAAAACACTAATTTGAAAATATATATGCAGCCCCCTGTTCATTGCAGCATTATTTACAGTAACCAAGATATGGAAACAAGGTAGGTGTCTATCAACAAGTAGATGGATAAAGAAGATGTGGTATAGATACACAGTGGAATATTACTCAGCCATAAAAAGATGAAATCTTGTCATTTGCGACAATGTAGATGGACCTTGGGGATATTATGCTAAGTGAAATAAGTCAAACGGAAAAAGACAAATACTATATAATTTCACTCATATGTGGGAAAAAAAACCCCAAATGAACAAAGAAAACAAACAAACAAACAAACAAAAGCAAAAACACTCACAGAGACAGAGAACAGATTGGTGGTTACCAGAGGGAAGCGGGGTAGAGGGAGGGCAAAACTGGTAAAGAGGGTCATTTGTATGGTAATGGACAGAAATTAGACTTTTGGTGGTAGGCATGG
>NW_011888882.1:5385339-5417471 GCF_000151845.1 Pteropus vampyrus
ACAAGTAGATGGATAAAGAAGATGTGGTATAGATACACAGTGGAATATTACTCAGCCATAAAAAGATGAAATCTTGTCATTTGCGACAATGTAGATGGACCTTGGGGATATTATGTTAAGTGAAATAAGTCAAACGGAAAAAGACAAATACTATATAATTTCACTCATATGTGGGAAAAAAAACCCCAAATGAACAAAGAAAACAAACAAACAAACAAACAAAAGCAAAAACACTCACAGAGACAGAGAACAGATTGGTGGTTACCAGAGGGAAGCGGGGTAGAGGGAGGGCAAAACTGGTAAAGAGGGTCATTTGTATGGTAATGGACAGAAATTAGACTTTTGGTGGTAGGCATGGCGTAACAAATATAGATGTCGAATTATAACATTGTATACCTGAAACTTATATAATGTTGTAAACCAATGTTACCTCAATAAAAAAAACCCCACTGATTTTATTTTTAATTTCCATGAGAGCCATAATCATAAACTGATAATAATAATACATTAACTTATCTTGATAATTTTTAAAGAAAAATGTAATTTTTAAAAACTGAATACAATCATGGGGACTTTGTTTCTCTGAAGATATTCTGATTGATTTTTCTTCTCATTAGGGTTTGTCTTAGATCATTGACATTTCTTATTGCCAACAGAAGAACCTGGAGATGAAATAAGAATCCAAGATGTAAAAATAAAAGGAGGGCCATTTAAGGGAGGATATGAGCCCAGTACACGCAAATGGGGAATGACAGATGAACACCTTGCTCCAACTGGAACTGCATAAAATTCCACTATTTGAGATACTCTTTTTGGACCATAAGGACATTTTAGGCAGATTCCCGAATACCCTAAGAGGGTTAAAATCTCCTCCATTAAAGTGATAGGATTTTAACAGCCTTAAAATAATTTGAGGAGTTTCTGTTCAACATGTATGAAGTTTTAGTCATGCAAGTTCTGTACAACATTATACTTCTAGTTACAAATGCTACACTATACATTTAAAAATTTGTTAAGAAGGTAGATCTCATGTCATCTGTTCTTACCACAATAAAAAGATACAAACTTAGACTGTTAACAAGAAAAAAAAATGTTGTGGGTTAATGAGTTACTGTTTGATGACATTTTTATCACAAAAATTTCAAACATACTCGATAATAGAGAGCTGTGAACCCCATTATCCAGCTGTAACAATTATAAACCAGCCATTCTTGCTTCATTTATTCTCCTAGATATCTGTCACCTCCCCCACTGGATTGTTTTTAAGCAAATTCCAGAGATCATATTATTTAAAATGTAAATTATATAATAACGTTGTTATGAATGCAGATTATAAATATGTATAATATAATCTTATTTTTGTAAACTATATATGCATAGAAATAAATCTGAGAGGGAAGCTGTTTCTGAATCATGCTATATGAATGATTGTTGATATCTTCTTCTGTTTGTGTATATTTTCCACAATGAACATGTATTAGCTGGAGAAAACATGATGGGGATGAGTAAGTTGGAGGAAGATGCTGATGCTAGACATTCTAGCTCTATGTCTTTCTAAATTCGATGACTTTACTTCAGGCTAGGTACCTCACATTGTGAAACAGAAATAGCCACTTCGTGGAAGTGAGAATCCTTGACTGTCAGCCTGTTTTCTCTCCGGACAGTTTGTAATTAAAAGTTGCCACATTAACATCTATGGACAGCAGGGGTTCTCAACTTCAGCTCTATTGACATTTTGGGCTGGATAATTCTTTGTGGAAAGCTACCCTTTGTATTGGAGGATGTTTGCAGCATCCCTGTTTTCTACCCACTAGATGCCAGTAGCATCCTCCCCCACCATCTCCTGTTGTAACAATGAAAAATGTCTCTAGAAATTTGCCACGGGTCCCCTGAGAGGCAAAATTACCTCTGCTTGAGAACCACTGCACTACAGCTTGTATGCAAATTGAAATTCATGGTTTCTAGGAGATTAGCAGCAAAAATGTTCTGTTTCATTCATTTTGCTGGCTGAAACCTCAAGGAGGATATAATTTGTGATCTGATGAAAGCTGCTTTTGTGGTTTACTGACCTGTGCGTTTAATTAACCAATGTACGACTCAATGGTTAATGATTATCTGCATTTTTGAAACATATCCAGAAACGACCCAGACAAGTTCAACTCTATGAGAAAAGCAAAGGTCATGAATGAAAGATTGCTTGTCAGCTATGACAGTGATCACATTTGCCTCTCCAGTCTGCCAACTGACCCATTTCACTATTCATTATCGTCCATGACACAGGGAAATATTTTGTGAAAGTTAAAAATGGGAGATTTCTTCTTAGAAAATTAATGATGCTACATACATATAAACGGTTTTTTTATTAGTAATAAACACATAGGAACAGTTGCAAAAGATAGGAAAAAATGCAGTATTTAAATATTGCATTTTATTTAGATTTCCTCTCATAATGGAAACATTATTAGAGAATCATAGACATGAGATAAGGGAAAATATAAGATCATCTTGTCCATTCTCTTCAAGAGCTACACTGTTCTGTGTGTCTGTCCCCTTTACCCCCATTCCAGAGTCTTATAAAATATCTCCATTTTAATAACATAGGCTACTCCTCTTGTTTTTCCTCTGGAGAGTAACTCAACAGATGAGCAGAGGGCATACATCAGTGGTATCATAATTTTCAAAAGATTATGGCACTATGTTGGTTGCATAGAAAAGAAAAATATTGAATCTGCAACAGACATAGGTGATCCAGCTTTATGAAGCACAATAAAAATTGTGTCTTAAATAAGATTACACAATTATACACCTTAATAGAGTGTGCTTGTGGACTCTTGCGTCTTAATGGTTGTTTCTTGCATTGTTGGGTACTCCTAATTCCAGAGAAGACTGTATAAAATATTTACAAATCTCCTTATACTTTCTCATATTTACCTACCTTGGAATCAATACTTAAATTTTGTTTTGCATGATAACACCCAGGATTTTTTTAAATGGTAAATAATAGAAAATCATTACTATTAATTGAGTACCTTCTGTGGTCCAGGTATAACTTGGGTACTAATCATATAACATTGTATGCACTCTTTGTAGTCTTACTAGATATATAGGTCTATCTATATGTAAGAAAACTGAGGCTCAGAGAGGTTAAGTACTTTGTCCAAAATCTCACAGCTTCTGAAAGGCAGAATCTTGATTCAAGACATACTTCAAGTCTGATACTGCAGCTTAAGTTGTTTAAATAGACACAGGATGTGAGGTTTTCTCTTTGAGTTTGTGTCAGGAAAAAATGTACTTGCTTGGGTTCTTTAAAACAGAGCCCATCTGCAACAGCTGGAGGGTTGCTTCTAAGAAAAAAAAGTCAATTCATAATGAAACACTGAGGAGCCTGAGGACCTGGCGTGCCCAGAGAATGGCTAGATTGGATTAAGAAGTCTTGCTCCATGTGAGGAAATAGCCCAAGCGCTTTGTACAGTGACAAAGAATAAATTGGGTCTTTCGTAAGCCAGAGGGATTTTAGAAAGGAGGGCTCCCAGATGGAAAATTCCCGAAATTCAAATGAGATGTGGTGGGAGGGGGTTCCATATTTGGTCTGTGTTATCCTTTCTGCAGGCTGCTAAGGGGGGAGGATAGGTCAGCAGGGGTAGTCTCGCATGGAAGCATAAAAAATGAAAATGTAAAGCATGAAAAAATGTGGCCAGAGCTAAAGAAAACCGAAATCCAAACCTAAGCCTAAACCCCAAACCCAAACCGCAAACCGGTTGTGGGAAAGAAATTTACAAACGATTGAGAATGAAACAGCCAACACTGGACTTCAGGCTGTGAACGTTCAGCCTGATTAATTAAGGTCAAGGTGGTGATGAAAATACCAGCTGGGGAGCATTTTGCCGAAAGATGAATTTGTCCCTCTGTATCTCTGCAAGACAGCAGGGAGGTGTGTGAGCGGAGCTAAATTAATTTGATTTACATCATGCCATGGTAACTTCTGTTCTCTCTCCCTGCTGTCAGATGTCTTAGCTAGCATTTCCCCTCTCCTTCACCCCCCTCCCTCACCCCCCATTTCATAACACGGAGAGAAAGCGCCGATTGGCTTCAGGCAGAATTTAGAAATGGAACAACTCTAATTTGATTATTCTGCACGGAACGGGCGCTATTCTTTCCTCCCCTCTCCCTTCTTTCTTGAGGGAGAGAAGTTGTGAACCTGAGCATAAATGCGATGTATTTTTATATTGTTCTTAATGGCATAAACTGCTTGAAATCGGAACTTGTTCAT
This sequence comes from Pteropus vampyrus, assembly GCF_000151845.1. Classification (NCBI taxonomy): domain Eukaryota; kingdom Metazoa; phylum Chordata; class Mammalia; order Chiroptera; family Pteropodidae; genus Pteropus; species Pteropus vampyrus. The sequence goes on from NW_011888882.1 coordinate 5,389,610, forward strand.
TATAGCGAAACCTGGCAGCTCACCTAGCCTCATCCCGTGTTTCTTCATCAAAACTAATACTAGAAAATGAAGTTATGGCCCAGGATCCCTCCCATTAGGAATGCGCTTTTTCTGAACGTGTAGCTTGCAGCTCTGCTAGGCTCTGGAGGCCTGAACGTGTAGCTTGCAGCTCTGCTAGGCTCAGGGACCCCCGAGGTAAGGCTGGGCTCTGGCTCTTGCCCAGCCGAACCGCCTGCTTCCCTGGGACCTCGCCTAGCCTGCCGCCCCTCGCCCCTTACAGCGGCCGGGGGTTTCTTTGGACGGGAGGATGGGAGGCGGGTCCGAGTCCGCTCCCGGGCCCTCGGGGGAGTTCCCACAGTTGGCAGCTCGGGACAGCCGGGCCACATCCTTGCTGCCGGCCGGGCGCCGCGCGCGGGCCGCCGAGCGCAGCGCCGGGGTCGGCCCGGGCCATGGCGAGGGAGAGGCCGCCCGGGAGGGGCTGCGGCGCCCTGAGCCGGTGTCTGCTCGGCGCCGCGCTGCTGCTCGGCCTGCGGCTCTGCGCGGAGCTGCGACGCGCCGGGCCCCGGTCCCCAGCCCGCAGCGCCCCGCCAGGCCCGGTGCCCCGGCCGCCCGCGCCGCACCTGCCACCCGCGCCCGGTCCGCCGCGCGGCGCCAGCAGGAGGCAGGTGACCTACGTGCGCAGCGGGCGCCGAGCGCCGCCGGGGGGCGGCGGGAGCGGGACGCCGGAGCCGGGCTGCTGTGCCCCGCGCGGGCTTCCCCGCCGTAAGGTCAGTTGCGAACTGTGCGGTCTTGGGCCTTAGACCCGAGTTCTCCTCTCTGATCGCTCTGCGGCACCTTCCGCTCCCGGCTTCGCGGGCTGCCCCGCTGAGACCTTTAAAAAAGTCGTAATCCTGCGCGCTCGCAGGCGACTCCACTGGTAGCATCCTTCAATGCCCAGACATAACGAAGTGAGACAGCAGAGTTCATTCACTATCCAACCACTATTTGCGGAGCATCCACTCTGTGCCAGGCTCCCTGCACTGGGGGCATCCAGCAGTGAAGCCCTGTTCTCACCGAGCTTAAATTTTAGTGAGGGGAGAGTATGGGTGGTGGGCATGGAAAGGAAAAGAAAGAAGTTGTGGTTCTGTACTTTCCCCAATTTTCTCCTCGAGTCCTGGCCAAAGCTGGGTGGATATCCACTGCGAATGGCTTTTCACCTCCTTCATCGCGGTGATGAAGATTCACTCTCCAGCTGAATTTCCCTTGAGTTCCGCTGCAGACGGCAAGGTGGCTGGCGCGGGGTGAGAAGTCAAGCCCCCCGCACCACTTAATGGGGAGTTAATTGAAACCTGTAGGACTGAAGTAGTAACCTGGGTTTGTCTTACAACACTTGACAGTGTTGGTCTTCCTATCTCATTAACTTCTTGGCTCACATTTCACTAAGTAGTTCAGTTTCAACCTCTCATTATTAAGCCTCTGGCCTCCTTTCCTCCTTTTGGAGCTCAATAATTTACTTGGTACTTGGGAGTGAAAAGATTAAGAACTACAGGTATGAGCTTGCCTGGTCCTTATACCCATCAACCCCAACCACATACTTTGAGGCAACTTCTTTGTTGCCTGGCTTTTCCTCTTTTCTTTTAAACATCTCTCTCCCCCTTCCCCACCACCCCTCCTCTGAGAGAGAAAGAAAGAAAAAGAAAAAAACCTCTTCCTTTGACTCTCTGCTACATTCTTTAGTTTTCTAGTTCTAACCTACTTTTCAATATCACGTCTCCTCCACCGATTGTTTCTTCTGCTTTCCTCTCCCCGACCTCCTCTTCAAGCCTTGCCCTCTGTCTTTTCACACCGCTGCTGTCCCTGTCTACACCATCAGTGTTATCTTCCTGGATAAGCTCAAATACTTTTCCCTAGCTCCCAAACTTCAATTCCTATATAAAGTCATAATTTGCTCTTCCAGAAGAATGCAGCCACTTCTTTCTCCATGCTCCTAATGCATGTCCCATTACGACATGTTATGCATCCAGCACACTTTTGCTAAGGGTTTACCAAGTCCTGTATCAGGTGCTGGGGGCATAAAATGAGTTTAAAGTCTAGTGGGGGAGGCACTCAGCACAAGCTTCTAATAATGTGACCAGTGCTATAATTAAGGTCTTCAACTTTACCCAATGAGAGGGAACATTTGACCTAGGACTTGATATTTTGTAAGACTTCAGGCTCTTTTGTCCCTCTGGATGTCCTCAAATGTCCTATCCTTGATAACTCAACCCCCTGCACTTTTCCTTTCACATCCGCTCTCAGCCTCCATTGTTTCTGTTGTCACCTGTCCAAGAATCACTCTTAGTCTCCGCTTCAGACAACAGTGTCTATAACTGGAGCTTGTCCTGTAAATGGAAAAGTTTGGAATGCACAGACTCAGAAGGTCTCTAGAGGGGAAGATCACATCCACCACCTTTAGGAAGCTTCAGTGATCCAAGCTGGAGGTGGTGATGTCTCGGAGCCGGTGGTGGAAATGGAGGTGTGGTTGATTCTGGATCTATTCTAAAGGTAGATGAGGAAGTAGTTTTTGTTGTTGTCGTTTAGTTTTTTGGTTTGGGAGTAATGGATGGAAATCAAGAGTTTGGTTTTAAACATGTTGAGTTTGAGATATCTTTTAGGCATCCAGGTGAAAATGTCAAATTGGCAGCTGGAGTTGGAGGAAATGTTCAGGCTGAAGACAGAGTTGTGGGGATCATCAATGTACAGTGGCGCCAAAGCCGTGAGACCATAGAGATCAACTGGAGAGTGAGGGTGGCTATCAAAGATGAAAGCCTCAAATCTGAGCCCTGGGGCTCAGTGTTATTAAAATTAAATTAGAAAAAAAACCAAAAGGAAATATTTGTATAGTCTGGTGTGTTGTAAGCACGCAATAATGGTAACTTTAATTTTCACTAATCTGTTCCAGGTCTTTAGCCTCAGCCATCTCCCAGTTGTAATTTGTTGTTATAACCTGTTTCCATTCCTCTGTCTTATGCTGATTCTTTTCACCCGCAGGGCCTCCATCCTCCTTTCCTATGATTCATGCCCTTTCCATCTTTGAACATTCAGGTCAAGGTTATCACCTGGAAACCTTCCTATATCAATCCTACTTCCATGCTGATCTTCCCCCAATTTGGGGTGACAACGGAAATGCATTCTGAGTTGTGAGTTGCTTTGCAAATATTGCAACCTAGTAATCTATTTCAGATTGAATGTTTTGTCTCCAGAGTTGTTTTTGATGGGAAGGATTGTGTTTTCCAAAGTGACCCCTAGTAAATGCTTACTCCTGAGACACCAATACGTAAAAAATAGAAGAATCTGTTTCAACCTATTATGTGTAACTCTAAATTTAGTCTTTGGTTAAAAAAAATATAAGAAAGAAGTGATGAGTTTATTGCTATTTTTAAAATATTGTTTAAATTTTCAGTCTCTTAAGGAAAAATTTCCCTGGATTTCCTATCTATCTATCTATCTATCTATCTATCTATCTATCTATCTATCTATCTATTTATCTATATCTATCTATCTATCTATCTATCTATCTATCTATCTATCTATCTATGTATGTATGTATCTGTCTATCTATTTATTTAGCTGTTTAGTTATTTATTTACTTATTCTCTGGGTATACATTCTGACTTTCCCAAATTCCTAGATAGTGGGAATCTTGAATTTGTTTTTTTCCCATTTTGATTGAATTAAAATGTTCCTCAAAACTGGAAAGATCAGTTATCTGATCTGTTCTGTCACTTCTAGGGAACAGAGAGCTCAATATCCCTTATCCCCCCTGTGAGACAAATCTTGTTCCTTTTTAGCCTCCCGTCAAGATGTGCTGAAGTATAAGCTAAATACACCATTAAAAATCAATATAATTAAAATTTGGAAGTTATGTGTTAAACTCCTTGGATCTTATTTTATTTAACCTCTGTTTGTTGAGAATAACGATAAACAATGTTGTTTAGGTTCTTGGTTACTTGCCATAGGCACCTACCAAATTGGTGAAGGAGAAAAAGTTCCATTCTATTTTGAAGATGGCTTTCTGGGTGGATGAAAACCTGCATGAAATAATTGGGTTGCCGAGTGTTTCTTGTCAACATGCTTCCTCTGCAGGTGTTAGAGGCACAAAAATTCAGCAATTATATTGCCACTTTAATCATAGCTATGCTTCTCTTAAAGAGAATAATCTGTTATAAAAAAGAGAAGTGAAATTTAGTCCTCATAATTCTTTCCCTCTTGCCTCATCCCTTCTTTCACTAAGCCATGCAAGAACTAGCTCTAAATATTAAATCCTCTTTCATATCAGGGATTCTAATCTTAGAGCACTGTGAAATGAGGGCTAATGATACATAATGGATAAGTACTGCACCTTTTTATTAGGACTAGGCTGGAACCCATATATTTTTGTATATTATAGAGGCTTTAAGCAGTCTATCAGAGCTCTGTCTTCTAATTCTGCATACTACACATGCATAAAAATATCACCATAATTCTTTTCTTTCCCTTCTCCTTGTTTTCTGTCTATGTTACTCCCTGGTTTTTCTTTACTATGATTACATGGGTCAAGCTTTTTGGGGGATGTTTACAGTGGACTAAGATATGGTCTCTATGATTTATGCTCCTTTATGCAGTCTTGGATAGATGTTTCTCTTACATATTGGCAATCCACCTAAAAGACAGCAGCAAAATATATGGCTCATTTGCACAGGAGAGGCACTCATACAGGAGCCAAGCTTCCTGAAGAAATTTCTTTTCTCTTATCAAAGATATTTTCCTGACATTTAATATGTTGGATAGAAAAGTGACTTCTGAGTCACAGAGCCATGGAACCCAGCGATGTGCTGGCTTGGTTTGTTAGTCATAGATCTTTTGGAACAGCGTGTCAGAAAGAAAGAAAGAAACAAAGCTGTTTCCTCTCCTCTTGAAAACCATATGGCAAAATTTGGTTTTTATCACTTATCGTCTTCCTCTTAGTTTTCTAATTCTGTGATTATCATTAGGAAGAAAGAGGAAAAATGGCATAGTACCCCTCTTGATAGATCCAACTGCCTTAGAAATCCTTATTCTTTGCAAAATACTTGAAGGTAGATTTGAATTGCTTGTGAAATATAGCCCAGCAGTCGTTCCCAGTGCTCAGGGTTTTGCTGTGTACCTACACTTCTGTCCGTCAGGGAACAACATTAATCAATCCCATCACACTGTCCTCAGGAGGCAAAGCATTTTCATTTTAAACAAAGTCGTTGAGGGTAATTGAATGCTCTCCAGCAATATGTGGGTGTGAAATAGCAGTTGCTTAGTTTTGCAGAGAAAGGCAGGTTTCGATTAAAACTTTGATGTGCCTTCAAGAGGGAATGGGCCTCTGTACTCCCTCCAAACCCCGCAGTTCCTCAGAGAGCATTCTGTGGGCAAAGGAACAGCTAATGGAGGTTCCATTGTTTTTCAGCAATTGCTGGTAGAGCTTTTAGGTTTTTGAGTGCAATTTGTCCAGTCCATTTTCTCCAAGGAAAAGAAAGCCTTATCAGTTTTCTTGAATTGGATTTCCTTTTTAGTCTGTGAAGAGAATCAGAGCTGTGTAGGTAAACTGAAGACTGTTGAGAGTGGTATTTGAATTTTTCCATCTGTGCTATGATACCTTTGGAGTCCCCCTGCTTATAAGTAGTTTGGCTCTTTATTTTGTGATTCATAGAAAGTAACAGGAGCCTACTTCATTTACCACGAGACCCACACTAAAGCAGGAATCTACCAGCGTTGATAAGCTCTGTTAACCTAAAAATAAAATCCAAAGAGAGAGGCAACAAGTGTTTATTCGAGATCAAAGAATAGCTGTTTGAGAAGAACGGATTCTGGCAGACACCCAAATAGTGTTTCAATTATGGGGTGAGGGTAATGGGTTTTTATGAGAAAAGGAAGAGAAATAATTACGTAAATAGAAGAAAGGAATTTCTATTGGTGTTAACAAGCTAATTTACTCTTTAGCTATACATGGCTGGTTACCAGTTCTAAAGAATGTCCGTTATTATCAGTCCTTGTGAGAGGAGGTCTGTTTTCTTGTTAGCTTTATAAGCAGTTGTTTGTAACACAACATGGGCTTGACCCAGTCCAAAGGTTATTTTGGCCAAGTCAAACATTCCATAGTTTCAAGTAGCAATACGTTCAAGGCCTTTCCTCTGGGATGGCGGCTCTGTCTCAGCTTTTTAAAAAGAAGCCCTTGAGTTCTCGTTGGTTCCATTAATGGTCAAAGGAGTTTTATGCTAAAAGATGATGGGAAAATTTGCTGCCCAAGAAGCATTTTTATCCTACTCAAATGACAGTAACGTAATTGAGTTTCATGAGCCTTACAGTCTAGGACCATATGTAATTTAAACTAATAGCAAGCTGGGTTGTTAGTTGATGGCACAGGGGGTAAACTTGACCTATGAAGAATTTTGTTTGAGCCACATAGTGTTTTCAGTATTGGAGCATAAATGTCTTTAGATGAGGCATATGGTGTCCAGTGGAGTGCAGCTCAGCACTCTCTCCAAACCTGTTTGATCTCTGAAGGCATTTGAAGTTGCAACCCCTGAACCAGATGTCAAAATTAACAACCGTTTTTCCTATAAAGTGACAGCGAGGTTAATGCTGTTACACGCAATGGCAGCATGACACATAAATACTAGATGCACCAAAGCTGAGGGTCCTTTTAAGTCATTCCTAGTAAAGAAAGATGAGTTATCTAAGACTGGAATTGGATACTGGGGAGAGTAAAATTGTAGGAGAGTATGCTTAATTAATATAATGTTCCTTTGGTTGCAAACAAGAAAAATAGACTCTGGCCTAGCTTAAGAAAAAAAAATAGAAAGAAAAAAATTATTGAGAACACTTGGGAATTTTTCACTGAATTGGATGAAGAGTTAAGTGACCACCATGTGGAGGAGAGAGAAGGAGTAGGGCTGCTCTGAAAACCCCACTTTTCCTTGACCTTCTCTCTAAAGTGCTACCATAACCAGACTCACCTCCTTCAACTTCCAGCCCAGCCTCTTAGATTTTCACCCTAGATCAGCTAGCTCTAGCCGCAAGTCATAAACATAGCCCAAGAACCCCTCTCTATTATGGAAGCCATTCTTAGAGAAAGGGGGAACTTTCTCTAAGTTACCGCAAGAAGTCAAGTTCTTGGCGTTCCTTAAGTATTCAGTATAATTATTGCACGGTTTTGTCTATAGGTTTTTAAGTTCCTCATATTTTATTCTATTATTTTAATGAGTCCAGTTCAGGGATCTTGGACCTGAGCACCTAGAAATAGAGTGTAGGTTTTTTTTGTTTTGTTTTAATAATAATCCCAGAGCCTGGATCTATGCTTCTGTGTGAGTGTGTGTATTTCTTTATTAGTTAACTGTTTATTCAGTTGGATATATGCACACAAGCTCTATGTCGATGCAATATTTTTCTTTCTTTTTTTCTTTTCCTTTTTTGTTTGTTTGTTTAGGAAAGTTATTTGTGAGGACTTTTAATAGAGAAAGTAATATAATTAGTATGCAGCCTACGATCTCAGTTAGGGTTCTTAAACCAAAATTAGTCTTATGTTCTTTGTTTGATTTTTTTTTTTCCGTCAATGCAGGGAGAGTTTGCCAAAAAAGATATGAAAAATTCTTCAGAGTATATGAGTACAGCCCCGTTTTCAGCTGGCTAGTTTGGGATTCTTTAACGTAGAGTTATCAGGACTGTCTGGGTTGCAAGTGACTCAACCCAACTGAAACTAGTAAAAACGGAGATTCATTGGAAGGGCCCTTGGGTAGAACTGAAGGAAGAGCTGTCTGAAATAAGGAAGGCTCTGGGAACTTGATTATAGACTGACATGAACACTGAAGACCTGTTATCTGTAGTGCTCATTACTGCAGATGGAGTGGGTATTTATCATTCTTTTTGATCACACCTTTGGATTTCCTTCCTGTGTTTAGGGAATTCTCCACCTTCCTAAGAAAAAAGCCCCCAAATTTTTTTCCCAACTTTTCCTTGAACCTAAAGTGCATCCAATGTAACCTAGGCCTCACCATTCAGAAACACCTATATGAGAGTTTGGATTGCACCTTAGAAATTCAAGTGGCACAAGGACCATGGAGCGGCAGGCAGAGTGGCTGAGGCTCTAGTGAAGGCACCAGGCATCCAGGTGGTGAAATGAGCTGTAGTGTCTGTGCCCAGCGGTGGGGCAGTGCAGTCTACACTGGTGCGTATGGTGGTGTTCCTGCCTTTAAGTTTCTGTAAACAAATAAATCTTTAATCAGTTTATTTTCTACTTAACTAGCCAGAGTGGTTTCTGTTATTTACAACTAAGAACTTGGGCAGATCAATAAATTAGAACTGACAATTTGGAAGGTTACAACTCTAACTTTCCCTCTTCAGTTTTGCTTGGTCTGTTTAAATCATATTTTGGAATGTGATGATTGGGGTCCAAGTGAACTATGGGCCGAGGCACCTTTCCCTGACAAGATAATAATATTTAGCATCAGATACTAAATTACACAAATCTGCTAAGTTATCACTAAAGAGAGCAAGCCTTTTTTCATGGCCCCATTTGTCTGTGATATGGGGCAGGAAGGCCCAGTTTATGCTATGATGGCGAACAACCCTGAAATCTCAGGGCTCATCCTAACAAAGGTGTGTTTCTTGCTCATGTTATGTATCCATTCCTGGTTGTCGGGCGTGGAGTGTTGCTCTGTGCTGTCATTCTCCTCTCTCTGGACCCCAGGCTGGCATCACAGCCACCATCTGGAGCACTGCCCGTCACCTCGGCAGAGAGGTGAATGCTCTGGAGAATCTTGCATGGCATTATCAAATGCCCTGGCTGGAAGCTACATATAGCACTCCTGCTCACAGTCCAATGGCCAGAGCTGGTTGCTGGGCCCTACCCAGCGTAGGAGGACAAAGGCCTGCCATGTGCTCAGAAGTCAGAGAGCTGGAAATGTCTGGCGAGCAGCACTTGTGGCCACTGCAGTATCTTTCAGTCATCCATACCTAAATGGACATCGTCTAGGTCATGTTTCACGTTTGCTGTTTTGAACGCTTTGCTGATTATGCACATTCGACAGTATTAAATAAAGCATGGGAAGCTCTTTTCAGAGGCCTAGATCTAAAATGAAGCAGACATATGAATTTAACAGAACAGTGAAATAAAACAAGACTCAATTTACATCTTCTAAACAGTGTTGTGGCGTGTCCTGGAGTTTGTTAAATGCAGTGATTCTTGTTGACATTGTTTATGTTAGACTCTTTGCACAGAGCAGTAAGGGGATGATGGTTTGCAGGTCTTTTTTTTTTTTTTCCCCCCCTGGGGAAAAAAAGCAAGTTATTTGAATAAATAAAGTCATAAGTGTGAATAAGCTGAAGGCCTCTGGTGAGATGAATCAAACTCCATGCTAAAGTCCATTTTCATGGTGATCATTTTTAGTTGGAGCAAATTGAAAGAGTTCCAAATGTGTTTTCAGAATCTGGCCACAAATCAGAGGCAATATTCATATTGTATAATGTTGTCATATTGTGCACAATATGACAGCAAGTAGTTTTATTTTTCATCTACTTTGAGTGAAGCACAACAAATCACTTAAAAATTCTAATTAGCAAAATCTATGCTTATTGAGCACAGAGTGATTAGATCATATGTAGAAGGAGACCTCTTCATTCAGCAGTTTTGGAAATAATATGGGAGAAACCAGTGAAGGTACCACATGAAATCCTCATGTGGATTTGCAAATAGCATGAAACTATGTTATTTTGATGCAGCCTCACCTGTAAAATGGGATATTTTTACATTTGATGTCAGAATTTTAAATTCTGCTCCTCTACTTACTGGATGCGGACAAGCGGCATACTCTGTCTGAACTCCAGTTTCCTCCTTTGTAAAAAAGTAGTAGTACTTAACTCACAGGGTTGTTGTGAAGATTAAACAAGAACGCTAGGTGAAAGCACTGCCTGTGGGAATAGTTCAGTAAAGGAAGATTGTTTCTGTTCAACCCCATGTTGCTGGCTGGCACGCAGGCAACAGAAAGGAACAGGCATGTGTGTCTGTGGGGTGTAAAGCCCAAAAGTCACTGGAATTTTTAATATTTATCTTATTATTCTTGAAATTTAAAGCACATAGAATATGCTCAACCATCAGAGGAGCTGGAATATATATTTTAAAAAATCTTAAATAAAAGCTAGCAGTAACCGGCAAATTTTTGTTAGCATTTTTATTATAAATTTATTCCCCATATAATGTGTTTTTTAAAAATGGTTGAGGCTTACCTGTTCATACCAGTTTGTGATTTTTTCCTCTCAAAACTAATTATAAATATATTTACAACATGCTGTTAAATAATTTTGGTCCGTGTCAGGGTTGACTGATAAATGTATTTCTAAGCTTTCGAAAAATAATTTTCACTCAGAAAAATGTTTACAAATCTCCTTTTAACTGTGCCACTAACTATAACTCTGTTACTTCCTTAGTTCAGGCCAGTGGAGTAATTGTGGATTAAAGAGCTAGTTGCTAAACTTTTTTTCTGATCCTGTCTTCTACATTTTTATCAACTAAGTGCACATTATTATCCTTGGTACTTTATATACATTTTAAAGATAAACTCAATTTAACCAACACAATAAACAAAATCTGAGTACTGACTCTATACATGGTATTATGGGAACTATAAGGCCTTCACGAAACATACAAATTAAGAGTGAGGGGGCCACTGTGCTAGGGGAGTTGTGTATATTCTTTTATTTAATTCTCACAACAAATCTGTGAGGTAGGAATGGTCCTCATTTTGCAGACGAGGAAGCTGAGGCCGAGAGACATTAATACATTTGAGCAAGACGCAGCTATAAAGAATGGAATTGGTTTAAACTCAAAATCCATGACTTTTTCATTTTTCTCACTGAGACAGGCAGCTAACAATCCATTCTCACATACAGTAGATTATTTACTAGCTAAAAATTAAACAAAAGACACCACAAAGTTTAAAGACAATTCATAGGCTGGGAGAGGATATTTGTAATGCATATCACCAATAAAGGATTAATATCCACAAATTTAAAAGAACACCAACAAAACAGTAAGAAAAAGAAAACTGAACAGAAAAACAAACAGAGAATTAACCAGGAACTAACAGAAGAGGAAACCTGAAATATTACCTTTATCTATCTATCTATCTATCTATCTATCTATCTATCTATCTATCTATCTATCATCTATCTATCTACCTACCTACCTACCTACCTACCTACCTACCTACCTACCTATCATCTATGGAAAGAGAGAGTGTGAGCACACAGAAAGATGATAAATCCTACCAATAAACAGGGGAAGAATACAAAATGTCTGCTAAAACAAGGATTGATAAGAATGGTGAGAAAAAGGAACTCCTTACTAAACCACTTTATCCAAAGTAGCTTCCTATCACAGTCACCCTCCTAATACCTTCTCTTATTTTCTGCATGGCATTATCATTGATATTTTTTTATTTCTTTAATTCTTGTTTGCTGTCTCATCTCCTAAGAAGGAAGGGAGCTGGTCTGTCCTGCTCACCAGTATATCCCCAATGACAATGATAGTTCTAGCACATAGTAAATGTGCTGAAAATATTGGCTGAAGGAATGGTTATTTCAATCAATGAGGTACTAGACCAGTGAGTTTGAGGAACATCTGCATCTTCTGAGAGCTATTCCAAAATCCTCTCCAGGTCTCTAATTTCTGAATCAGGGTATTATTATACTACAGACTCTTGGAACAGAGCATCCAGCATTGTCTTTGCTCCAGACAACAGTGACTAGACCACAGAGATCTGGAGCCACATCGGCCTGTACCTGTTTCTCTATGGCCTGTGCGCTAAGAATGGTTTTTATAGATGAACATTTGCAATTGATTTGATATTAGGAAACACTAACTTTGAAGTCCAATGAAATAAATGCTGTAAAAAAATCCATTCTTCTCCTTAGTAGACCTACATTATGAAAAACTTGTGTACAATTATTATATTTTGAATTTCATCAATAAAATGTAGAAGCTTGTCTTCTCTCTTGTTATATAAATACCTACTTAATATCCTTCATTCTGCCTCTTTGCTCACAAAGTCTAAGATACTTGCTATTTGGCTCTTACAGAAAACATTTGCCTCCCCCTGCTGTGGAGTGGCCTCAGGCTCAGTCACCTAAGTGGCTGTTCCAGGTGGGGGTGACCACTGACCTTCAGTGACCCCAATCAAATCCATGAGAGTCTTTTGCTAGCGTTTTCCCTCTGAAGCCTGAGAAGGATGGTCCTAGACTTTCAAGAGGGCCATGGAGAAAATGTTTTGGTCCTCTGTAACCATTCTTGGGAATGTCATCATAAAGTCTTCCAGGTCTTTGTTATGAGGTCATTGCCATGCAGGGAACATTGAAGTGGTTTAAATCTTGGTATTTGTTTACACTGCCTGTTACTGACTTTTTCTAACATAAGTATAAGATTATTAGATTATATCGTGACAGTCAGATGACCCCATCTTTTCCAGCTTCGGGAGTCATCTTTTACCTTAATACTTAAATTAAAATGGCTTGGGTCATGTGCTGAGAGATCTGGTACTTTTCCTCCCTTGCGGTGTTCTGATAATGTCCGAGGCTTCCATTTTCTGGTCTCTCTGTGAGTTACTGCTCCTAGTTCAGTGTTTCACCTCTGGCCACTGCTTTATCCTCTCTGCTCTGCGCTGCCCACTTCTGTTATCCCCCAGAATGACACCAACACAGGCTTTGTAGAGGGAGATATTAACACAGTTCAAAACAAAAGCAACTGAAAATTGATTATTTGAAGTTTTCTTAGCCATTGAGGATTTCTTTCAGGCTGTGTTTTCTTCTTAGACTCCTGCACCATTGACCCTGCCTGCTATCTCTAATCTACACATCAATCTCTTTCTTCCATTTTCAAGCCTTCAAACCCCCACTGCCCATGCTAGTACTCTCTTACGCTTCCAGCAAATAAATTCCAAACACGTGTCATTTTCTTACTCAGGCAATTTAGCTTCCTCTGTTTTCCTCTCTCCTTCCACATCTGGCCTGGAGATGAATTATGCCGCTCTGTAGGAAGGCACAATTGGCTGCAATCAGTGTTTGTTTTCAAAAATCATGTTTTCCCCATCCCCTTGACTATTAGACCATTCACATAATGTGCTCAGCACAGTGCCTCGGATGTGGTAAGCTCTCACTACATGTCGATTGTTCTTATTTTTAGGAGGATTGTGCCAACTTGGGTCCAGTGCTAGTCTCCTCATCCTAGCTATGCCTACTGCTATTTTATTTTATATTATTAGTGGCATTTTGGGGAAAACAATATATTGCTTTACGCAGAACCCCTTTTTTTCCTTCATACATGTCTTCATTTCCTCTTTTGACTTTTGGGGTTCCTGGTGAACTGTGCTTCCTTCTGTCTGCCATAGAAATGAGTTCACAGAGAGTGCTGACATTAACATCAGGTTCAAGACTGCCCGGAAATGACCCAGCAATTACACTTGCAGATATATACCCAAGATAATAAAAAACATATGTTCACACAAACTTCTACACAAATACTTATAGCAACATTATTCGTAATAGCTGGAAGTTGGAAGCAACGTGAATGTCTATCAACTGATGAATGGATATACAAAATATGTTATGTCCATATGATGAAATATTATTCAGCCATAAAAAGGAATGATGTTTTATACATGTTAAAACGTGGATGAACCTTGAAGATATTATGCTACGTGAAAGAAAACAGTTGCAAAGCTCACATATTGCATTAATCCATTTAATTAAATATCCAGAAGAGACAAATCTATAAAGATAGGAAGTAGATTATGGTTGCCAGGGGCTGGTAAGAGGGAGGAATGGGGAATGACTGCTACTGAAAATGGATTTTTTTTTTTCCGAGATGATGAAAATACTCTAGATTACTCAGACAGTGGTGATAATTTTGCACAGTCAGTGTGTATATTAAAAAACCACTTAATTATTTGAAGTGGTAAATTTTATGGTATGTGAATTATATTTCAGTTAAGAAAATTCTCAGAAGCCCATGGAATGAATGACAATTGTGAAAGTACATGCTCTGCTCTGTTCAAATAAAGACAAATGAACCGTGAGAGAGCCCTGAGACCCCAGCCTGATGGTGCTCACTGATGGACACGGGTGCGTTCAGCAGAAATGTGGAGTCCATATGTTTGTTTCTCTAGCAATCATCTGGCTTGGCCCCTCAGGACTGGTTCACCTGGTGAACTTCATGATGCTTCCTCTCCCAACCGCTTCTCAGGCCTGGAAGATGCTTTGCAGAGTCTGACATAGGCAGCTCTCCACTAGGAAGCCAGGACCTTGGCGTTTGCTGGATAAGTGAGAACCTCAAGCTGTGAGCATTTTGCATAAAGCACTGACCCAGAGCACCGGGCCTTTGTCAAAAGATGTGGCCAAGCACCTGTCATCCTATTGCACCTTTTATATGAGTGAGTTCTTCTGCTTTGGCTACCTTGGTTCTTCTTTCTTGTCTTCATTCTCACTCACATGACTCTTGTCACTTTATTCATAAGGACATGTACAAGAGCACCCTGTACATTTTGTGTTAAAGGGAACAGTAGTTTATACCAATACCTTGCTTTTATACAACTCTTCCCTGTGTCCAAAGGCTTGCTCTGGACCATCCCAAGTGGTTCTCATAATGGCCTTATGAGTGAGACCAGTGTTTTTTCCATTCCACCAAGAGGGAATCTGTTAAATAACAAGTTTAAGGTAAATAGAAAATGTAACCTGGGTTGGCTGAGGTCAGATTTAATATTATTTCTACTCTATACTGTGGCTACCTCCATTCTGAAATCTGGATCTCTGCAAAATATGTTGATCATTCAAGATTTTAAGTTTGATATTAAGGGATCTTAGATCATTTCCAAGTCAACTAAAATAGTTTAAATCTTAATTTTTGCTATTTTGTCAAGTTGGAATTTCAAGCAGGACTTACATTGCTTAAGAACAAATTCGAACTGATTATATAATTATGATAGGGAATGTTCTTTTGAACAGTGAATATTCATTTTGTACAGAAATAGTAAAAAAAAAAAAAAACCCCAGCTTATTTAACTAATGTGCATTTAGAAAACATTAACCTCAATCAGGAGCAGAGAGCTACGTCAGTTTTGAAACTGCAGTGCTTGAATTTATTTGGGTACCCTGGATACAGAGAATTGTTTTGGAAAATCTGAATGTCTGGGCCTTACTCCTGGATAAGGCATGTTGGTATTTATAAAAGTAAACCAGCACAGACCGGAGCCTGTTTAACGACACAGCATTGTATCCTTCCTTAGGATGGTAATGTGTTGAGATAAAGAGCAGAAAAAAGAGTATTATATCTATGAAAAATTCATTTAAAAAATATAGGCAAGCCAGGATGCTGGTAATTAAAATAAAGGTATGTATGTTTGGTCAAGTCATTCACTTAATAGGAAAAACAGATCAAAAAGTGCTCTTAAGTTTTTTTTTTTAATGTTTTAATAACAAAACCATGAGGAATGGGAGAAGGGGGGTAAAGAATATTGGAAATTGAATTTTCGGTGTCTTTTATCTGAGGAGTTCTAAGATTATAGTTATTTTGAAATCAAAGTTTTTCAATTTAAAAATAGACGTGCAGAAATAAGAACAGATTGGAGCTTAGGAGGAAAAAAATTGGAGTGAGAAAGAAAGAAATACAACAGGAAGCCTCTGTGTAGGATTGCTGATGTCCAGGTTCTCCTCGGCTTTCCTCTGGACTATGTGGACAGCCAGGGTAGTGAAGACTTGGATTGATTTCAGAACAATGATTCTTCACATTTTTCGCATTATGAAAATTTGATGAAAACAGTTTGATGGAGGCAATGGACAAGGGTTCCAGAATACTGAACATGTGTTTGCATACACACTCATTTGCAATAGATTTCAGGACATTCACGGACCTCATGAAGCCCTAAATTCTTAATTCTAGAGTGGATCAGAATCTCTCATAGGAGTTCTCAGAACACAGATATCTCAGCCTCACTTACCCCAGGCCTCCTGTGAAGGACCACTCCCTCCCTAGGGAGGCACGCGTGCCTGGTTGAGACATATCAGTTATGACTGGGATGGTTGATTCCTAAAGTTGGGGTAGATGTTCCAAACACTATGTTCTCCTTTCACTAAGAGCTGCCCTAATTCCATGGGCTTTTTGCTCCTGGAATCACCTCACTGTTGACTGGGCTGAGATCTCAGGAGGTAGAAACCGGAGACCTGGCAACAGCCTGTAGAGTTGGGACCACCCCTGGCCTGGCCGGGTGCTGAGATGTGGTGCTGAGATGTGCGATTCTACTGATGACCAGTTCTGCTCTCCTTGGTTTTCTTAAGCTACACCTTGAAGAAGAGCTGTGTTTTGTTTTGAGAGTAGTAGCCAATGGTTCCTCCCTGGTATTGATTTTTATGTTATTTCATTTGTAAATAAGTTCTTGTTCTATGCCGAAAAAATGTTGAATGCTAAAAACAAACAAAAACTTAAAGGTGGAAGAATTCATAGCTTCTTGAGAAAACAAACATAAAGGAAGTTATGGGTCATCTCCTCCAGTCTTCCACCTTGTCCACAGTCCTGCTTTATGTTTCTATTTTTCCAGCTGTGCACTGACAGTAGTCTAGCATATAAATTGATTAATAATGTTGCAGTCTCTAACTAAGCACTTGTGGAATCTCTACAACCATGTTAATTAGCAAGTCGAGTAGAAGCATCATATCCAAAGTCACTAATTCATAGTAATTGGTCAGTTATACAGAGTTGGTTAAAATATCGAGTCACAAAAGTACACACAGTCTATTTTAACTTAAAACATATGCATGTACATTTGTTTGCCAGTCTTTTGTTCTGAGTATGGCCCTTGGCTGGAGTTCTGGTGTTTCTAGTAAAAACCCATCTGAACTGCATCACCCGCCATTGCCAGATTTGTTTTCTTCAAAGTGGAGCAAGAACTTGACACTTGTGAAGCAGCCTGAATGCAGAACATCTCTAGATTTTAGTGTTCTTGTTATTCTTTTTTACAGTTACTTCACAGATGCCTAACACAACAGTATTTAAAAATAGCACCTAGCTTTTAATTGACTTGATTTTTATAGAAAGGAGAACCTGTTTGCTCTCTGTGCACAGACTTCATTAGTTTACCTAAATTTTAATTAAATTATGTAATTTCAGTAACTTGTACAACTGATATAAACTGGTGTGGGAACAAACCAAATGACTCCTGATGAAAACACAGCTAGTCTGGTAGCGGGAGGAGTGTACAGGTAGAGAAAATACTGAGAGTCAACTAATCAGACAAGTTGGTTTTGTAGACAGGTTGAGAGTGCTTCTACTGTAATAGACATTGAAGAAAATCAGAATCGTGCACCATGTTTGAAAGCATATTGAAGTTACTTAATTTAATTTGTAAAATAAATTCCTACAAGGAGGAATGCATGTACTTAACTTTAAGAGAATCTGCCCAGCATTGTGCAGGTTGAGTGTTCAGAACCAGGTCAGAGCAGTTATGGTCAGAAGGTCAGTGTCTGCAAGGCTTTGTGGGATCAGCCTCCCATGGCAAACATAGTTTTTACCTTTATCTGAACAATTAATTTTTCTGCACTTACAAATAAAATTTACAGTAACAAATATTTATAGTTTCAAGGTTATATGCTGACAATCTTTAGAATCATGAAAACAAACTTTTAATATTATAGGAAAGCTCTGTGCTCTTCTTAACAAATAGATTTGGATAAACTCTAACTTTATGATTTCAAGGTATAGAAGTTGTACAAATTTAGCTTAAATTTTATAACTGGTATGCAAATATTTATTAACTTTTTAATCTATCAAAACAAATGTTAATTTTTAATGAAATGTTTGAAATTCTCAACAACACTTTTTCACAGTTTCTCTCAGGACTCCTGCTAAACTACTTGTTCTGGTTTTATTTTAATTTGAATAAAGCTGGATCAAAGACATTTAGGGTTTATAATCATTTATTTCTACCCAATAAATAAAGAGTATTTGTATTTAGTTAGATTAAGGTATAACCATAAAGCTCAGCTAATGAATTTCCCTATTTTCTTCCAGAGTAATAAAAAAATTGTCCTCAACCCCAAGAATTATATCATGTTCTTTCCTCCCTGGCATTTAAATCAATGTAAAAATGTCTCTTGGAGTCATTTCTGTGGGGGACTTTAAAAGAAGCAAAACACATGGTGTCCTCACAAGGCTTGTAGTCTGGTTAGAGAAACAAGATCGACACACTTGAAACAGATTCTCCCAAAGGTTTGATTAAGCAGAATGAGAAGTATAAGCAATAATTGCTAAACGCCTGCTTTGCATAGTTTATTTTGTGCATAGTAGATGCTTGAGTAGGAAATTAGGAAATTTGGGAGAAGTATGTGGGACTAAAAATGGACTCTGAAGAATAAGTGGACTTTTAACTGACTAAGGAATAAGGGAGAGAATTCTGGGTAGGAGGAAAAAGGCCTGGCACAGCATGTTGTGGGCAGAATGCACTTAGGAAAGCAGACCAGAACGTAGGATTTGTTTTGTATTCAGGCTGTTCTTATGTTCTTTATCTGAGCACTTTCTAACTTCTCTGAATTTTATCAGCAGTGAATTATCTTCGGTTACACCTCCTCTTTTCTTTCCCTATCAGAGAATATCCGTAAGACCAAGGATCTGTTCTGGCCTACCATTTAATCACTGATGGTGAAGGTTCTGTGAGGATGCATTCGTGATAATGGTAACCATCTTTTAGTTACCTGTATCAGTCAGATGGGCTAGATTGTGTGGCAGTTACAAACACTCTCAAAATTTCAGTGGATTAAAATAGCAGACTTTTATTTCTTGCTCATGCCTCATGTCCACTGTGGGTGGGTTGGGGTGCAAGGCAAGATCTCAGCTTCTCGGAGTCCTTCAGGGACTCAGGTTGACCCTTCCTCAACTGAGTTATATCACTGTCATTTATCAGAAAGGCCTGAATCCTTTCTCCTGACACATTCTAATCCTCCTTTTTAACTCATTGAGGATTGGTCATCTATGACATTTTCAGAGCCACTGGTAAACTTTTTGGTGTGTTCCATATCTTATATATAAAGACTTTCATAAATATGTTACCTATTGCATGTATGAATGTGTCAGTGCAAGACAGCCATTGTGAATCCCTTCTGAAGTTGCTATTAGGCATGTCCTGTCTATATTAACAGGAAAACTAGGTATGGAGAAGATAAAACTCTGAGGCTTGGGATGGAGGCAGCATGGTGTCGCAGAGCAAGTGTGGGACTACCATCCTACAGCTTTGGGTCCGAGTCAAATCCTTGCCTCTTCCTACCTGTATGACTTTGGAACGTCATTTCACCTCTCTGAGCTTCATTTTCTTTAATTATAATATAAAAGTGTCTGTCTATATTATCTTTAAAGTCTCTTTAAATACCGTGATTCTCTATAAATATAGAATATTCTCTATAAATATATAAGTAAAATTTAAAGCTGGAAATAGTTTCTATTCTGGATTCTATAACCTGCTTGTTTTTTAAGTTCTTCCATGTGGAAGGAAGTTCGTTTTTCTTTAATGCAAAAAAATGTTAGTCCTCCCTTTTCATACGATTAAGAAATATGGTAAAACTTTTCATCCTTTTAGATTTTGCTATATTTATTTGCACAGTTTGTCCCCTTTACTCTTTTTATTTCCCATCTGAAATGGGGAAAGGGGACTGGGCCAAGGTCAGCTGCCACTTTGGCAGCTTCCCTCCTAACCTTGGAGATTCTCACTCTCAGCCACCAAAGAACTCGGAGGCCAAAGAGTTACACAGCGGCAAACCCAAAAATAATTGGCCTCCAAAAAGGTCTGCTTCCTTTAGCAATTCTTCAGGTTCCTGAAAGGGCCACTTAGTGATAAAGATTGTAGATCTTTCCTACCATTTAGGTTTGAGGCTTAAGTGCTTTTGGTCCCAGAGTTGTCCGGCCAGCTCTCTGTGCCTTGTTTTATACTGCTGGCAGCTGCCCACAGACAAAAAAGGAACATGTATTGGGCTGCTTCTACTTGTCAGGCACTATAACTTAGAGTGCATTCAGACATAAAAATGTTCTATAAATACAGAATCATGTGAAGAATGTCCCAGAACCAGAGTCTTATCTCTAATTGTCAGCAGGATTCACTCAGGCTACCAAATACTCAATCACTATCAAAAGGGCCGGAGAGTGGCGACATGGACAGTGTAAAACATGAATAATATGAAAACGACAAAAGATTTAGTTAATAATGAATGAATGCAGACCTAAAACTGAGACGTACATACATACCTGCATGCATACATACAGAATTGTGAGCAAGTGTTTCAGGCACTGAAGTATATCTTTCCTGTAGAACTGCTCAGCAGCATTGAGCTTTACCATTGACAGGCGTTCTGCTCGACATGGCACCTCAGAAACTCAGCAGAGGCTCTAAGGCTGGGAAACCCACTGAGGGCATCTGCATGGATGTGACCTGTAGCCTCAGGATCACAGTGAGGGAACCCTTGGGGAGACCTATGGTTTGGCATGTGGTTTGGGGACCAATGTGGACTGAGAGCCACCAGCGGGTTCTGGGTACCCCCTATGGACAACCCTGAGTTCCAGGTGACCTCATGGGGAGGATGGAGATTGCTGTGCAGGTATTGGGGAAGCAGCCCCTCTCTCCTCTCATGCCCCTCTTTTCCTCGTTTCCTTTCTCCATTCTTCTCCCTCCCTCCAGGTGGTTTTTCTCTTCTCCCTGCTGTCTGCTAACTCCACGTCTCCTTCGGCTTTGGCAGCTTTCAAGATCCAAGGATCCTTGAAATGGGTTTAGAGGGGTGCTGCAGACCTTGCATCCTGAGAAGCTAATGGTTTGGGAACCGGTAAATGTTTGGGAGCTTGTTAACTGGCTGGACTTTGCTGACTGAAGTAAGTCCATGAACTCATAGCAGATTGATGTCGATTCAGATGATGTTAAGTTTCTAGGATTTCGAGGCCCAGAAAATCTGGGTACCTTATGTGTTTTGAATAGGGTGCATATATAGTATAGGGCTGTGTGTGTGTGTGTGTGTGTGTGTGTGTGCGTGTGTGTGTGTATGTGTGTGTGTGAGAGAGAGAGAGAGAGAGAGAGAGAATTTTTAAAAATGTGGTTCATACTGTTTTTAAATTCCCACTTGCTTTCTTAGGAATTCTTATATAATCTTACTTTCACAAGACGAATGAAACTCCTCCCTCCTTTTCCTGGGTGATGTGTTACCCCAGTGAGATCCATGATTTGGCATTTGAGTGCTTACTATGTACGCAGATGCTATATAGTTTCCACATCATGAAAACAAGTGCAAACCTCTGCATTTCACTGGCTCTACTCTGGGAATTTGGCTTTTCTTTTTACTGTCTATGATAAAAACCTAAGCCATATAGACTATTTTGACACACACACAAAACATGCTGAATTTAAAGATGTCAGTTTAAGAACAAAACCTAGCTCAAATTTGTTTGGCATTTGTTTCTAACTTACCAGGATAACTTAGAGATAAATCTAGAGCTGAACGTTTAATCCTTCTTGTCCTTCCTTGTTTTTTTCTTTTTTTTCTTTCTCTTTTTAATTTCTTTCTAAAAATTATCAGGGCCTGCTTGAATTATAGTACATTTTTTCTTGTCAGAGTTGATTTGATTTCTGGTCCCTTGCCTCCTGGCCTACACTGTAATGATGAAGAGGCAGCAGATTGGTGAAGAAGGGAGTCAAAATGCTGCTGTGGATTTGGGTTTCAGCCTGTGTGCTGTCTGCTGCCAGAGACAGTTAGATGGACTTGGGGAGGTGGAACCGGGTCTTAATGAGGAGGGAACCCCAGGGTAAGGGGCTCCCCTGTGGGATGGGCTGGCTGTGTCCTTTCCTACCCAGCCACTTCGACCCTGGCCCAACGTCAGGACCTATCACAAGGTTAACAGAGACTCAGCTTTTTTGTTGTTTTTGTCGTCTTTAGTTTTTAGCAGTGTGACTATGATGTGTATGGATGTGGATTTCTTTGAGTTTTCCTGTTTACGGTTTGCCAAGCTTCTTGAATCTTTAGGTTTAGGTCTATTGTCTAACTTGGGAATCTTTCAGCCATTACAGCTTTAAATATTTTTTCTGCACTGAATTTTTTATCTTCGCCCTCTGGGGTTCCAATGACTGAATGTTAGACTTCTTGATGTTGTCCCTCGGGTCCCTGAGGCTCTTTTCATTTTTTTTTTTTTCAAATTATTTTTTCTCTCTGTTGTTCAGATGGATACTTTCAATCGATTTATCTTCAAATTCACTGACTCATGTCATATTCATTCTGCTATTGAGTCCGTCTACGGAGATTGTTATTTGCGTTACTGTATTTTTCAGTTCTAAAATTTTCATTTGGCTTTCTGTACTTCCTGTTTCTTTGCTGAGACTTCCTATTCTTCCCTTCGTTTCAAGAGTGTAGTCCCTTACTCCTTGAAGTACTTTTCAAGTTAGTCACTTTTAAGGTTTTGTCAGATAACTCCAGCATCAGTGTCATACCTGCATTGGCATTTGTTGATTGTCTTCTCCTCACAGTAATTGGAATTTTTTGATTCTTTATATACTGGATAGTCTGGGATTGTTTCCTGGAAATTTTGAATCTTACGAGACTCTGAGTTGTGTTTAAATACTATAGATTGATATATTTTTTTTATATATCAAATATATCAAAATATATTGATATTTTTTTTTAACAGGCAATTGACCCGGTTGGGTTCAGGCCTCAAGTTCCAGCCAGCTTCTGTGGATTGTGACTTCAAAATCAGTTCTGTTTTCAAAGCCTTTGCAGTGTTTTTCAGACCTGTTCCACATCCATGCTACCCCCTGGCCTGTCTGGGACAGGGGCAGAGGTCTGTCTGTTAGCTCTGTTCTCAAAGTCTTTGATATACTAACAAGGATCAGATTAATGCACACAGAGCACAGGGGTGAGCCCAGGACTTCATAAACCACTTTTTGAGATTGCTTTCCCTCTCCCTGATTTTCCCAGTGTTATCTAGTTCCTTGCATTTTCTGAACCTTTGGCCAGAAAGATTGGGCTTTAGTTTCCCCAAACTTTGCCGCACACTTCCCGTGACTGTGCTCAAGGCCAAGGCCAAGCTTTGGGAGAAGAAAGACAGAATATACTCAGGGGGGTTCACCCTGCCCGCTTTGGCCACCGCCTCAGATTGGAGAGGAAGTTCTCCTCTCCTCAGAGCTGTAGTTGCCTGTGGCCCCTGCTGTAGCCCTCCCATTACCTCTGTGGAATCGATTTGGGATGCAAGCATTGAGAAAAGAAAAAGAAAGGCGAGGGGGAAATGGGAAATTTTTCCCACTCTCAGCATTAGGAGACCCCTTTCCTCCTTGAGCCTAAACAAGAGGTTTTGTCAGATAACTCCAGTCTCTGCCAATGCCTGCTTTCAGTGTGAGTCTGCCTTACATGGGAGGCAGGAGCAGACATACCAGAAGAAAAACAATGGGGACCTTATTGCCAGTTCATTGATACTTTGAATTCCAGTCTTTCCCCACAATCTACCTGCTAGTATTAGCTTTTCAGATTCCTCAGATAGCTGCTGCAAGCATTCTGCCCATGTTTTATTGCTACATTTAGTGGATGACATGGGGTGGAGGTCTGCTTACCCATCTTATCCAGAACGGAAACTGAGATTCTTTTTTTAAATAAAATTTGTGCATGGGATATGCAAGTTTTAATTATTATCACAAAATGTGTAACCAACCCCTGGTCTTTTTGAAGCAGGCTGACTCTGAGGAATAGGCCTATTCCAGGAGAATGTTGTGGGGAAGGCATGTGAGCTGCCACCCCAGAGACTTTCAGAGCCCCTGGTCACACTCCAGCGAAGGCCTAAAAACCATGACGATCTAAGGGCATTCCAGAAAGGCAGTGGCTGATGCTCACAAACTCTCAGCTGTGGCCAGATTCATGTCCTGTCCAGGCACAATTTTGTGCCTCCTCCTCCCCCAACAACTTGCACAACCCTCTTCTTTTTCTAAAAAGGAATAAACAGTTTTCTTCAATCATTGTTTCCTGCCCACTAACAGATGCTCTTAATTAGCACAAAATTGCAATGAAATTGCTAAATAAATGTATTTTGCTTCTTTGGGATTTGTTTTTCCCAGAAAGCTTAGCCTTACCCAACATCAACACATCAACATATACTCAGTGTATTGTTTAGTTTGAGTCAAGAACTCACAACCTTGTTTTTTTCCAAGAGCACAATCGTAATGCAGAGAATCAATTATTAGCCGTCTCTCCCAATAGAAATCGCTAGTTCTCAAACCTTTCAGGACCTTATTACCGGTGGGAATGTGCAGTTGAGAGTTTTGAAACTTTATGAAAATATCCCAAACACTCTACCAATTATCCATCGCAATAAAAAAACCGATGGTTTAAATCACTCATCATACAATTCCATTCCTAAAGAACTTTAACATTGAAACACAGAGGAATGGACCATTAGAAGCCTTCTTTTGGCTTATTGTATATTTGTTGTTTTTTTTTTATACCAAAAAAATGTAAAAAAAAAAAAAAATGCTTGTAAGAAATTTGCTTGTACAACCGGTAGAGGTATTGTTTTTAGTTTGACAATTTCTGCTTGGGTTTCATGAGGTCATTAAAGGGTGTGGAGAAACTGCTTGTGAGGAAGGAAGTTGTTATTCCAAATTTCAAGATAAGGCAAGCTTTTGCACAAGGCAGTATTGGTGGCTCTCTTTTCTGGGTCATGGGTGGGTCTGCTCTTTTCTATAATTTTATTTTTTGTTATAGTGCAACCAGTTTTATTTGGAGTTAATGCTCTTGAATTAATATATTCCTATTATGTGCATAAGTTTAAGATTGTAGGCAAAAGCGTATTTTAAGAGATTGCTTTATTTTGTGCATTATTTTTTAGGAGTAAAATCTTGGAATTCAGTTTCTTTGGCTTGAAAGAATCACTTTCATTTTTCAAGAAACACATTTAATGCTGAAATCATAAATTATAAAAATATCCGAAAGCCTCATGGCTATGCTTGTTGCATTCTTTTTGAGCCAAATCCATTATCTTCGTGCACCAGCTTGGACTGACTCAGTGGCTACTTTTCAAGCTTCGAGAAACATAATCTCAGATGTCTGTAAAACAGCCCCTGAACAACATAAGTTTGTTGTGTATAAAATCATTTGCTGTCCTTAATTTTGATTTTTGGAAATTTTTCTATGTTATCAAAACATTTGCTCCTCATTAGAAGAAGCCAACTCACTTTTCAATGCACATTTCCTGGAGAAAGTGCCAGATAATGCCTTCACAAACAAAGGAGGGGGCTGCTTCCTTTCCTCAGAAATCCAGTACTCTGCCTTCCCTGAGATGCTGGTCCATGCTTGGAGAGGGGCTCCGTTGTATGAGTGACCTGGTGGTTTAGTAGGCGGGACTGACTGCAAAGGCCTGGAGCCCCCTGCCTCTCCCCACCCCACCCCCACCCCCAGTCCCTGCAGGGGCCTCAGGAGCATGGCTGATTCTCTGTGGCAACTCATTGTGTATGCTTCATTTGACATTTGAGCTCAAGCCTGCTGGGGACAGACAGACCAGCCCCAAATGACAGTTTACCTCCAACCATCTTCTGCTTAAACTGCTCCTTTACTGTCTGAAGAGGTAGTGAGGGCACAGACAGGACTCGGAATTCAAGTTCCTATCTCCCAGGAGTTAGCATCCTGGGGTTAGCATCATTCTGGCCACTTGATATTTGGAGCACGTAGAAAAGAGTGTATTCTGGAGTTTAGGAAATTGTTTGGTGGTAAAATCGTAATGATACATTTTATTTTAGAAAAAAGAGTTATTTTATTTTTTTAAAATTTTTACCTTGTTCTATTAAACACTGCCCATTGGTATTTTAAGGGGCTTAGAGAATTCTGTTTGTGGGATTTTTGGAAGAACAAATATTAATGTATTCATTACAGTATTAAGACAAATGATAACTTAAAGAGATGATAAAAGTTAGTGGTTTCCTTAGGGAAATAATCACAAATTACTGTCAGATTGATTCCAATAAGAACATTACATGAAATGTTTTTTAAACAGCTCAACCGAAGCAATAAGCCAGAAAGCACTTCTGGAGGCATCTCTTTGCTGTATGTTTCTATTATATCCCCACGTGAAGCCCCTCAACTTATGTTATTCACTGTTCCAGCTGCCGTGTTGAGGTCAACACTCAGTTGGAAATGAGAAATATCAGATTGCAAGTAGGGTATTGTTTGTGGATCTTTGAGATAACCCTATAGTTTCTCCATATTGATTCCTCATAAGATACAGTACAGGGGAACTTCCATTTGCCCCCCAAGACCTGCTTTGCACCCCAGGAGACTGACCTGTATAGACCAACCTCAGCCTCCATCTTCTCTGCCTTCCTGTTGGGTTTGACAGTTAGTGTTGGTAGGTGATAGGACAGGATGTGATAGAATTGGCTATGTTACTCTTTTAAATACCTTCTCCATACAGTTTCTCTCTCCAGTTTCCAAAAATTCCTCCCTCTACTTGCTCGTTTAAGCTTATAGTTTATAGAGGCTCTCTGGTGCTACCAGCTTCAGGCATTGCATTATTCCTTATTGGTTTCCTTAAACTCTGCCCGCACCTTTGTAAAGATATTAAATTCTTCTCAAATTAGCCGGTGGGAAGGATCCCACTGTATCTTGCCAGAACCCTAACTGATATTTGCCCAGGTCACACAAATGACAAAGTTGGTTATAACGTAGATATCATAATCTGTCTCTTTCACATTATTTTAAGTAAACACTCTCTTCTAGACTGGTCCGCTTCCAATTTAGAATCAAATAGAGCAGGGCTCAGCAAACTACAGCCTTGCAGGCCAGATCCAGACTGTCGTCTGCTTTCGTAAATGGAGTTTATTGGAACACAGCCACGACCACTTGTTTACTTACTGTCTATGGCAGCTATTGAGTTACAACTGGAGGTGTGAAGTTGCAACAGAAACCGTACAGCCTGCAAAAACTAAAACGTTTGCTACTTGGTCGTCACAGAAGAAATTTACTGATCCCTGATTTAGAGGAAAACCATAATGGGTGAACTTTTATCATTTTCATCAAGAGACTCCTGGGCCAGATGCCGGGGCATTTGTGAGTGGTCCCACAACGATGCCATGGGAAGCTTTAAACCCTCAAGCGTGAGCAGGCTCACATGAAGCACTGTGTTGCTGTGATGACAGCAGTGACAACCTGGGAAGGCACTCTTTGTCATTTGATGTAAAAGTAATGTGGCCAAGCAAAACGGGAGGTGTTTGTATTTAAATGTGCTTATCATTTATGATTTCATAATTAGTTTCCTGAAAAGAATGGCTCTCCCTAGTGTTTCGGCATTTCTCTGTCTAAGTTATTTTGGATGTATTCATCTCCCCACCAGACTGTGAGCGCCTCTTGGGACAGTCCAGGTTTTATTCATATCTATGTTGACCAGTGCCTAGCACAGTGGCTGATGCTACGTGCAAGAAATAAGGGGGAGGGGAGAAGACATTAACTGGGAAGGTATATGAACTAATGTTCTCAGGCTCTCTGACTACCGTCTCTGCCTGTTCAATCTTCAAAGAATAAGAACAGCCATAAGAAAAGGGACCCCTCAGGGCAGCGTGACTACATAATTTGTGGGGCCCAGTGCAAAATGAAAATGTGGGGTCCCTTGTTTAAAAATCATTAAGAATTTCAAGACAGCGTCAGCAGAGCATGAAACCAAGAACGGGCCCTTCTAAGACTAGGCAGGTTGCATACCCGTGAAACTGGCTCTGACTTAAGAATTCCCAAAAAGAGGCAGGCTGTGGAAAAATCGGCGAGGGTTCTTTAAGAATGGAGGGACGCAAGGCACTGAGTCACAGCA
>NW_011888882.1:5417521-5419718 GCF_000151845.1 Pteropus vampyrus
AGGCTCTCTGGTGCTACCAGCTTCAGGCATTGCATTATTCCTTATTGGTTTCCTTAAACTCTGCCCGCACCTTTGTAAAGATATTAAATTCTTCTCAAATTAGCCGGTGGGAAGGATCCCACTGTATCTTGCCAGAACCCTAACTGATATTTGCCCAGGTCACACAAATGACAAAGTTGGTTATAACGTAGATATCATAATCTGTCTCTTTCACATTATTTTAAGTAAACACTCTCTTCTAGACTGGTCCGCTTCCAATTTAGAATCAAATAGAGCAGGGCTCAGCAAACTACAGCCTTGCAGGCCAGATCCAGACTGTCGTCTGCTTTCGTAAATGGAGTTTATTGGAACACAGCCACGACCACTTGTTTACTTACTGTCTATGGCAGCTATTGAGTTACAACTGGAGGTGTGAAGTTGCAACAGAAACCGTACAGCCTGCAAAAACTAAAACGTTTGCTACTTGGTCGTCACAGAAGAAATTTACTGATCCCTGATTTAGAGGAAAACCATAATGGGTGAACTTTTATCATTTTCATCAAGAGACTCCTGGGCCAGATGCCGGGGCATTTGTGAGTGGTCCCACAACGATGCCATGGGAAGCTTTAAACCCTCAAGCGTGAGCAGGCTCACATGAAGCACTGTGTTGCTGTGATGACAGCAGTGACAACCTGGGAAGGCACTCTTTGTCATTTGATGTAAAAGTAATGTGGCCAAGCAAAACGGGAGGTGTTTGTATTTAAATGTGCTTATCATTTATGATTTCATAATTAGTTTCCTGAAAAGAATGGCTCTCCCTAGTGTTTCGGCATTTCTCTGTCTAAGTTATTTTGGATGTATTCATCTCCCCACCAGACTGTGAGCGCCTCTTGGGACAGTCCAGGTTTTATTCATATCTATGTTGACCAGTGCCTAGCACAGTGGCTGATGCTACGTGCAAGAAATAAGGGGGAGGGGAGAAGACATTAACTGGGAAGGTATATGAACTAATGTTCTCAGGCTCTCTGACTACCGTCTCTGCCTGTTCAATCTTCAAAGAATAAGAACAGCCATAAGAAAAGGGACCCCTCAGGGCAGCGTGACTACATAATTTGTGGGGCCCAGTGCAAAATGAAAATGTGGGGTCCCTTGTTTAAAAATCATTAAGAATTTCAAGACAGCGTCAGCAGAGCATGAAACCAAGAACGGGCCCTTCTAAGACTAGGCAGGTTGCATACCCGTGAAACTGGCTCTGACTTAAGAATTCCCAAAAAGAGGCAGGCTGTGGAAAAATCGGCGAGGGTTCTTTAAGAATGGAGGGACGCAAGGCACTGAGTCACAGCAAGATGGTACAGACCTATCTGGTAGCCAAAACTATGGGCCCTAGGGACTCTGTTCAATGATTAATAACCTGCCCTGGAACAACTCTTATCAGTTGCAAAGTGTTTGCAGTTATCTCAGACTCTCACTCCAGAGTGTATTCCTTTTCCCCAAACCCACACTGACTAACCTGCTTGCTCCCCTACTCCTCATTGCTTTCAGTTTAACCCCAAGTCACCTAGGCCACCCGATCTAGGAGCAACAAACCACAATTGTACTAAAGCATCTCAGGGCTAGACTGTTTAGGTGTTTCTTTTCTGGGTGACAGTTCCTGCCCCAATACCTATCTTAGCCTGTTTGGGCTGCCATAACAAAATGCCAAGGACTGGGTGGCTTATAAACAACAGACATTTATTGCTGATGGTTCTGGAGGCTGGAAGTCCGAGATCAGGGTGCCAGCATGGTTGGGCTCTGGTGCAGGCCCTCTTCCGGGTTGTAGACTTCCTACTTCTGGCTGTGTGTCCTCACATGGTGGAAGGGGCTAGGGAAGTTTGTGGGGTCTCTTTTATAAAAGCATTAATCCTATTTATGAGGGCCATGCCCTCACCTTCCAGAGGTCCCACTTCCTTGGGCATTGGGATTTCAACATATGAATTTGGGAGAACGCAAACATTCAGACTGTAATAATACCTAACTGAGGAACAATATATATATGTGAATGATCCCTGTGTCTTGTCTCCAGAACACTCCCCTGCTTCTGTCCTCACCATAAGAGGGAGTTTGGGGTGCATCCCAAGCACTCTGCAAGAATCCCAATGCTAAGACACCCAGCCTTTCCAGGTGTTAGACACTCACCTTGCCAGGAGCTGAGCTTCTCCCAGCCCCCAACCCTTTCCCA
>NW_011888882.1:5420593-5492742 GCF_000151845.1 Pteropus vampyrus
CTTGCACACTGACCTTTGTCTTCTCTCTCACAGGGTCCCCGGTGGCATATAGACCTCCAGCCTTGGGCAGGCCCTACTCAGTCTCTGGATGAAGAAGCCTTGAGGTTCCTGAGATATATCAGCACCACCCAGGTTGTGTTTCAGAAGCAAGAGGATTTGGAGATGATGTAAAATATACTGATTGCCCTCTTTAAAGAGGAATTCTTCAGTAAGGGGTGGGGAGGTTCTCAGCCACTCCTGATGGGGACTTGATAAGGACGTGGTTTCTGAGGCATCACTGCTTGAATTTATCCACTCACTTAGAGGCTGATAAGGTGCCATCTATCTGCTTCAGCATCCTCTCCCTTCCAAGAAGTATTGTCATCCTGAAATGTTTTAATGATTCATCCTGATGTGTTTTAAGGATCCACTTTAGAAAATTGCTTTGGAAAACCATTTGAAGTGATTCTTGCCCACTAGTAGTCAAACGTGTCGCAAAACAAAACCCTCTTCTGGAGGTTCGAGCTTCATTTTGTATCTGGAGGAATCTGCCTTTTTGCTTTTCTGCCACAGATGCTTGACAGACAGGGACATGCTAGGCCAGAGAGCGGAGGACACTTTGCAGGCAGTCCAAGGAGAAGCTTATGAATCCAGAGGGTTTCTGTTCTTTAGGGCACTTTAAATCATTACTGAGTGCCGGCCTGTGTTAGTGACTTAACATACTGTGGCAGCTCCTGCCCAGCTCCACACGCAGGCTGAGTCAGTGCCCTGAGCAGACAGAGAGACCGTCCATTAAGGAGAGTCTACGTCTCTTGACACATTAATCGGGAGATTCTGTTTTCAAGTAGACTAATCCTGGGAGAGAGAGGCATAAGAAGAAATCACGGCCGGAGGGAAATTTCTCCCTGAACTGAGAGGTGCTCGTAAATTAGCATCTCAGACTGGCCGTGAGGAGTGCATAGGCCTGCTTGGCAGACTGCACGCTGGAGCTGGTATGGCACTGTGGACCCTGGTTCTTTTGATGTCCCTTCAGCCCACTGGCTCTTGGCATCTCACTCTTCCTCCCAAACCTTACTGGTGGCAAAGTCCATTTTTCATCCGTGGGAGAGAATATATTTTTAGGTCTTTAGAAGGCTAATTTAGGGGTAAAAGAAAGTCTCATTTCTCATATGATGCAGTCAATCAGGGATTTTAATACTTGTCACCTCGACATGGAAGTAAAAGCTTGTTGAATTAATCATGAGTAATGGGATGATAAATTGGTCCCTGTGCTTTACATAATTTTTATCTTATTTTGCTGCTGCAAATTAATTTGGTGGACTGACACAGACTTAATTAAAATACTGAAATTGTAATTTTATAGTTTGGTTTTATGTGAAGAATAAGAGGCTGGATCTCTTAACTGTGACTTTAAGAAGCCCTTAAAGGCCCCAGATAAAAATGAAAT
This sequence comes from Pteropus vampyrus, assembly GCF_000151845.1. Taxonomy (NCBI): domain Eukaryota; kingdom Metazoa; phylum Chordata; class Mammalia; order Chiroptera; family Pteropodidae; genus Pteropus; species Pteropus vampyrus. Next base: position 5,422,020 of record NW_011888882.1, read on the forward strand.
GATAAATTTATGAGTTGAATTTGAGAATGATGGGCTCCACCCCCCAAAATAAATTGACCAAGTGAAAGCATCCAAATTCCATTTAATATGTATTGCAGGTTAATGTTCTGTAACTTCTAAAAGGCATATTTACTTAGAAGAAGCTCTTGAGGCATGAAAGGGTCATTCCAAACCCCTTTGGGTCTTTCCCATAGGTTATGAGCTGAGAAGAGAAAAATTCTAAAAAAAAAGAAAAAAAAAAAAGAATAGCGTTCTACAGTGTGCTCTGATGTTGTGACCCAGCGCAATTGATTTTGCTTTTCTGTCTCTCGCTGTTCAGATCTTGAAAAGGAAGAGTATTAAATTATTTCCAAGGTGTCTCCCAGTTCTGTGACCTTGTACTGTGTTGACAGTAGTGTAGGATTGTTATTAACCAACTATTTTTGAGCACCTACTACATGCCAGGAACTGTGCTAGGCCCTGGGGATATAGTCTGTCCTCAAGAGAAATGAAGCATACAGTGTCTCATTTGCAGAGAAATGGGCATACAATGATTGTTCGGCTTGATGAGTACAATAATAGAGATTTGGTTGATGAAACTAATTAGAAGGATTTTTGTCCTCGAGAAAGAATGAGATAGAATGAGATAATTTGGGGTCATTTTCATCAGGGGCATTTTACCCAGGTTAAGTCTTTTGCTTTTGGGTCACTAGAAGGCCAGGAGGTGGGAGCTCATCAGAGATGACACTAACTTATTCTTAATCAGAATCTTTTACTAGCCAGTGCTCCCTCCCCATCTCTATGTAATGCAGAGCTTCTTTTTTTTGGCTGCTTTTGGGGCTTATGCTTCATTTAGAACGCATTTTGAAACTGAAAATATATAAAACTGGCAGAATATTAGAGTCACTATTACCTAAAATGTTCAGTTAGCATAGTGAGTCATAACGGGCAAGGAAGAAAAAACTTAAATCTCTAAAGGTACTAAAGCAAATTCCACTTCCGTCCTCTTATGCTGCTTAAAAAAAAAAATTCCCTCAAATCTGTGTTCAAACTTATACAGCAAGGCCCGGCATCTATTATGTTCATCATTGATTTATTCTTTCCTCAATTCAGCAGGCATTTGTTAAGCACCTGTTTCATGGCTGGCACTACGCTGGACACTGGCTGGAATACCACTCAAACCTGAATTAAATACCCACTCACTTTGGTAAACAGCTAGGGTGCGAGAGAGTTCTAGCAGGATGGACAGATAGGTGGGGAAGCTTCCTCAGACCGAGGTTGCTCAGCCACAGAAGCATAGAGCATGGGACAGTGTGGCATTAGACTGCAGTCGGGATGATGCTCCTGGATTTGTGCATTGTAGTGACTCTGATGACATGATTGGGGCCCTGTATTTTTTTATGAAACACCAGAGGATATGGTGTTTGGGCAGAGTGTGCAGAACATGAGGCTCAATTTAATTAAGTGTTGTTTTCTAATGCAAGAGACCATGATTACATCTCTGAATTCTAGAGTCAGTGATACACCACTGCTAACTAATGGTTAAATCATAAAAACAGTGCTCTGTTCTAAGGGAAGGCTTCAGATCTAGCTTTTTATGGCAACCCCCAAACCATATGCTTCCAGGAAGCATATCTTGCAGTACAAAATTAATCTAAGCAACAGTTGCTGTTTTAAAAAAGAAATATTAAATATGTTTTAAAATCTATCTATCTCTCTAATCCTCTACCTATCTATTTTTGAGAATAACATAAGAACCTGAGCTCTGGAGATTCAGACTTTAGAATTTCATAACAATAGTATTTATAATATTTATAATACACACACATCCATATACACACACACACACAAATGGGGGGGGTGGATAAAAGCAACAAAAACACAACTCTTTCTTTGAAATTTTACCTTTCAAAATAATGGTGATCAAAATACAGTTGATCATTGAATTGATTCTTGCCAAAGGTCCCCAAATTTTAAGGGCTCTCTTTGCCAGGTTCTATTGAAGGGTTGGCAAAAATGCTATTCAAGCTTTTGGGATATAAAATTAAATAAAAATAAATCAGATCCCTGTAAGTTAAATAACTAAAAAAAATTTTAGAAAACATTTTCTTCCTGGAGTCTATTTTCCTTTGTCTAGGCCTACTTTGCTTTTATATGGCTAAAATTTGTTTTTATATGGCTAAAAGGAGAATTAGAAGAGAGAGAGAACACAATTCCTGTAGTTGAAGCTTAGGTAGGAGTTATTGCCCTCACTTATTCTGCTTGCAAGAGGGGTGATTGAAGCCTTGTCCATAAATTAACAAGAAAGTTTGAAAAATCGATATTTAATTAATTTTTAGGAGCTCAATTTTACTGAGTACTCTTAGTTGTTTTCAAAAGCTAATGTCTATCAACAAGATAGTTAATAAATGGTTAAACAGGAAAAACACTGTGTTTTATTTTTGAACTAGGAGAGGAAAAGAGGGATATTAACAGAGAGGTTGAATGGAAAAGAATGCCTTTCCATATCTGTGCAAGATGAAGTCTGTGGAAGAAGAAGAAATGCTTAAAGAGTCATTTTAATATAATAATACCATACTCCCCAGTGTTGGCAAAGGAGGAGCAGCTGAACCTCAAAGCCCTAATCTTGACTCTTAATATTTACCTGACTCTTTCAGGCCTCTGGCTAATCGTCAGTGCTGCCTCTCTGGCTTTGTTAGGAGTGAGGTTGGAGGGGCTGCTGTTTTCAACTTAAGAGTTCTGACCCAAGAGTTGCCTCTTCCCTTGATTTGCTAAGGCACAGCGGAGGCCAGGCGGAACATTTCACTGGGGCTTTACAAAGGGCTTTCAGTAAACTCACAGGACCACTGCATAAGAATCACTTGAGGAAGCTTATTAAAATACATGTGCCCAGGTGTCAGCTCAAAAATACTGATTTTACAGATCTGGAAGAGACTCAGGAATCTGAACTTTTAAGTACCTCCCAGGTCCATGAGAAAGTGGGTGGACCACACCTTGAGAAACACTGTGGGAGAGGCCAGAGTTAGGTTCTAATGGTGTTAAGAGGGTGTTGTAAATGAGAACATGTGAACGTCGCTATCCTTTCTGTCATAATGGAGGTTCTTAGGGAGAGGTACACACAAAGAGCAATAGCGGATGGGCATTATCATACCACTTTAATAAAAATACCCTAGGAAGCTGTCCTTGAGCAAATGGCTCAACTTTGAGGTCCAGGCATGCTTTAGGGGCACACAGAACTGCCCTGGCCTAAATAAATGCTTGCAGGAGGCAGGGTATGGAATAGAGCGCCAGTGGATGTGCTTGCCCTCTCTTAAAAACAGGCCCAATGAACACACTGAGCTCTAATTAGATTAGAAACTTCTCCTCCCTTGGGTGAGCGGGTGGGGACTAGGAGATGGGCAGGCAGAGGCATAATTTTCATTTAGATGTGGGAGAATAATAGGAATGAATTACATAAATTAATATATTGACACACCCAGTTAATAAATGTATTCTGTACTAGTTGCTTGGGTGAAGACTCAATCCCATTTATTATTATTTTTCCTTTACAGTGGTTGTAGTCAGAGTTACTGGGTAGAGAAAAAAGAATATAAATGTATAGGGTTTCATTTTTTAAGCTTTCCTCTAAAATGTCCAAATCCTAGCAAAATAGGCATCACATAATACACTATTTTCAGATTAAAATTTTGGAAAGTCAGTAAAATAAAGGACTTGGGCAAGCCTAGAATATCTTCTTCAGAAGAAAATTGTTTGCTGTTATGTTTTCCAATGAATTAAAGCAACGAACCTCAAAACATCCTTTGCACGTGGAATGGACTGTTGTCTGTGATGTGACAGCAAGAGCTGCTGCATGATTCGTGGAGCATGGTGATGACTGTGAGAGTTTTGAGGGATTGGGGGAAATACTGTTGCTCAGTAAGGTAAATACCTTGGCCATCAACTTGTTTTCTTTGGTTCCAACAGCCTCAGCCATTCACACTGTTGGCCTCAAACGCAAGTCAAAAATTCCTTACAGAGTACATTTACTTAATGTGCATTTGAAATTAGAGCTTGCTTCTGCTTGACTTAGGTGCACATTCCCTTTAGTTTTCTTCTCTAATTTGACGGATGAGTTAAGAGAAGTGCATCGGTTAGCTCAGGGAGAGCCTCCTTCTTGGCTGGGGCCCTTGCTCTTCTCTCTGAGGAGAAAACTTACTAGAACATGGTATCACAAAGAGTCCTGCCCTATAAACAGAGACTAGGGTTTAATTTCACTTGATCTGGATTAGCTGTTTACCTTGGAGAACACATCTGGACTGTGGCCCCACTTCATCTGCCTGAGATAAAGCATCAATAATTTTGTATCCTTCCGAGCCTACTGCGCCCATGGATGAATCTCACAACTTCTGATGAGAATGCTGTGCGTAACAGGCCTCTGTGTTCTGGGAGCATTGTTCTCCATGTCTGGAATGCCCTTCTTGGTCTCAGCCTCTTAATCAACCTCTGTTCACCCTCCAAGACTAACACACTTCTGCAAAGCCTTGCCTGACCTCTCCTCCCTGCCATCTTTGTTCCCGATTTGTTCTCCCCTACGCACTTTGTGCATATGGCTATGGCAGCTCGTAATGTCCTTTCGAACCTGCTAATGGTCTTCACGAGGTTACTTATAATCTGGTATTTGGAATTCTTCTGAACATTTTCCAGCAGTCTTGTGTTTCCCTGAGGAGGGGCGTAGTTAGCAGTGGAGAAGGATATAACTCTCCTGTTATGGTTTCTAGGGATTGGGGAAGCAGTAAGTCCCTACCTACCATTTATCATCCAGCACTTTAAATTATTCACATTGATTTCCAATCCTTACAGATTGCATGTGATCACGTGAACACGGACAGCCTGACTACCAACTCCAGCCCTGCAAAGAAGCCCTGGTTGGTTTGTCTCGATGACAGGTTTGGCTTAGCTCATCAGATCCGCAACAAGCAGTGCCGTCTGTATTCTTTAGGGTAAGTATGTTTCGCAGCAGAAGAAAGCAAAAACAGTTCTGCATATAACGAAGGCCTTCTCAGTAGCACGAAGTTATGAATGGGTGCAGTGTATAAAAGGTGGTACACTTTGCCTCCTGTCCTTATTTCAGACTCATCTGTCTGTTATGTAACAGTGGCTGCTTGCAGATCACCCAAAGTTGTCAAGGCTACTTTCTTTCCCATTCTGCTGGTAGTAAGCTGGCAACTTCAATTTTCAGCATGATGATGATCTTCTTAGTGAAGCCCATGATTTCCAGCTAGAATTAACATTTTTATTATAAAGAGAGAGAAAAATATTAAGAATGCACCTAGAAAAAATAAATTAGAAATTTTATACACTGTTATGATGAGTGACCCAAGGCAAATGGCCACTGCTGGATTTCTATGTTTTTTGCCAACGGCAAATCTGTGTATACTTTTACATTAAAAAAGAAAGAAACAAAGGAGACTATTATGAAAATCATGAAATTTTGTCAAAATTGTGGGAAATATTGATATTCAGTTATTCAGGCTGAAAATGACTTAAATGTACAAATGAATTTAGAGAGCTTTTTATAAAAGGGTGAATATAAAGTAATGAAATTATTTCACCAAATACACCAATATTAATAAAACAGTCCTGAACTTACAAATGATACATGTCTCCAAAAATAGGCAGAGGAGAGTTATTTTTGTTTGGAACACCCTGTTCCATAGACTCTTTGTAGCAGCTGGTGGTTAGGTTCTCAGGCAAGGTCCCTGAGGTCCTTTAGAAAGTACTGGGAACCACAACAAGTGTCATATGCTTGTTCCTCACCTGTAGGTTTCATTGCCTCGATGATTTACATTCAGGCCCATGAACGTAACCAGAATCCTAGATGGGAAGCGTTAGGGGCAAATCCAAAGGTCCTAATAGAAGATCCATTACTTGTCAGACTTTACACTTGATCTTAGCCAGAAGTCCAAGAAGCGATTGTCAAACTTTACCAAACAAGACTTCTTAGTTATAGTCATTGTGGATTTTTTAAAAAACAAGGTTCAAATAAGAGTTTCAGGAAAATAGAAACATTCTTCTATGGGTTAAATGAAGAACGGTGGTATATATTAATGGAGCTTGGTAAGCGGTAGGCACTCAGTATACATGTGCTACGTAAATGATTGCTTGAGGTAAGGAGGCTAAGGAAGGAGGCTGGTTATGCTGTAATTTAAATTTGGAATCTTGAGGATTAGTAAATAAATTGCTTAGCCAGTCGATTATAATAGAGCTGTTTTTCTGGGAGCCCACCGGCTCTGCTTCAAGATTGTAGGAAGAATGGGAAGTTGTGACAGTAGAGTTTATTTTATATCATATTAAAAATGTATGAAAGTAGGTCATAAAAATAGTTGCATAGTACCACATGCAAATTGGAGATCTCATCTTGGTCTTATTTTCTTGCTCTAAACTGCATTTATATTTTGCTTAATATTTTATACCCTGGAATAATTTCATTTAAAGACTATAACTGAGTAACATGAAACTGGGTAAGCTGTTTTTGGAGAAATTTTTAAAATTCCTTTTTGCTTTTCTTATACTTCAGAGCTATTAGATAAGGTAGTTTTGCTGTAAGATTCCAGATTATTACATACAAAAACATAGTTTCTTATTTTCATTTATATGTTCACTATTCAAAACCAACTTTGTAATCACAGATAAGAACAGTTGAATTCCACTGAGGAAAGAAATGAATAGATTATGAGGGTCAACACATTCGAAACTCGAAAATACTTAATTAAACACTGGAAATTAAAGATAATATTTCTTGTGCCCTAAAAAAGAATGCTTTGGATTGTGGATGTATATGTTGCTCGCACTGCTACTCAGGACTGAGGGTTCCCTTTCTCAGGTGAATTGCTTGCCTGGGAGGCAGGTAAATAGCCGGCTGACAGCATCTCAGTTGATGCTGAAGGAAGAACAAAACCCAGGGCCGAAGTGGAGCTCTCGAAATGAGGTGCAGGGACAGGACATGTGGGCCCTGGGTTCCCAGCATTTGGGCTGTTGAGATAGTCGTGAAAGAGGTGGGGAGGAATGTTGGAAGGTGGGCCATATGGCCCTTACATCCAAGCCGTATGTGCTCCAAGCCCCAGGGCTGTGGCAGCGGCAAGACCATGCCACTGCTATGCCCAGTCTTTTCCATCCTAACCGAGGACAATGGATGCAGCTGCAAGTGGAGGTAACTTTCCTGGAGTGAGAGGAAGGGATCTGAGGACATAAGGATCAGAGGACAAAGGCTGATTGCCCTGCTTCCTGATCCGTTTCTTACCTTTCTTCCACCCACAAGAACTAGAGCAGGTATTACGTCCACCTTCTCTCTGATGTCTGAAATCTTTTTACTAGGAGTCGAAGCTTTTTTGTTTCATAGTTAATATAAAAGACATTTTTTTTTCTGGAAAAGTGCACTCTGTGTAAAGTTCAGTTGAAAATTAAAATCAGATCCTTTTCAATTTTGCAACGGGGTAGAATAGACTACGATAGGAAAGGCACTATAAAAGAAAGTTATGTTACGGAGAAAGGGAGAGAGAAATGTGGCTTTGGATAATACCATCTACCGAAAAACTTCAGGTAGGGCTCTCTCTACAAATGTTCTTGTGTGTATAGTGGAAGGAGCTGGTGGGGAGGGTGAGGGTTGTGGGAGGTAGCTAAAATGAAGTGGAAAAAAAATCACCTATTTCATCCTTCATGTGAAAGATTGTATTTCAGGGATAGAAGTGAGAGTGGAAGAGAAAACTTGAGAAGGGATAATACATAGGCAAATATTTTTCATCTCTTCCTTAGTTCTCTAGGCGGTTGCATCATTTGCTTTCAAGACATGAATTCTCAGCATAAGACAGAAGAATGTATAATAGATGACGCATGGTTAGGCAACAAGAGCCAATATTTTATACAGAAAATCTGAGACTTCCAGTTGCCATGAGCATTTTAAGAGGAATGAATGAGCTTCAGAGCCCAAACTTTTCATCTTATACTATTTTAATGAGCACAGCAGGAGCTCATAGTATATACGAATGAGAAACCAGAAAATCCTAGACAAATTTAGACAATTTTTTTCCTAATTGGACCCCCATGAAATTTTAATATGATAGAAATACTGTATATCTTCATGTAATGTATCTATGGTTTGTAAGAAAAAAAGAGTAAGTTTTTTGCCCCCCCGCCCCCGAAGAATCAGTTTTTGCTCCCTTAGGGATGAGATCATCCCCATTGAGAATATATGTTTTAGAGGAAATCTTGGCATTTCATGCAATGTTATTTAATAATAATAATTATAATTTTTAAATCTACTATTCAATGTTATTTATACTTTGAAAAACCTATTTCTTTCCCTCTAGTAGTTGGCAATTTATTGATCTAATTCTAATAACTTTAATAATTAGATAATAGATAATCTAATCATCTATATCATAATAGATGATCATTTGTCCAGATTCTCTGATTTCTGCTGGGATGAAGAATGGACTATTGAAACTCCTGGGGAAAACCCTAATTGTCTTACTTCTTCCAGCAATTCTGCTTTCAGTGGTGAGGGTTAAAAACTTTCCCTGTATCTGTTCTGATTTTATTTTTTTAGTTTTTTTTTTTAACAGCTTTGTTGAGATATAATTCACATACCACACCCATTTAAAGTGTATGATTCAATGGTTTTGGGTCACTATGGTCATTTTTACAACATTTCATCACCCCCCAAAAGAAGCCCTGTACTCAGTAGCAGTCACTCCCAATTTCTCTCCAACCCTCTTTCCCACTTCCGCCTCCTAGTCCTAGGCAACCACTTATTTGCTTTCTGTCTCTGTGGATTTGCCTTCTCTGGACATTTCATATCAGTGGAAGCATGCAATAAGTGGCCTTTTGTGACCTTTTTTTTTTTTTTCCATTTAACACAATGTTGTTAAGGTTCATCCATTTTGTATCATGTATCAGTACTTCATTCCTTTTTATTGCCAAACGATATTCCATTGTATAGGTATACTATATTTTATTTATCCACTTGTCAGTTGATGGACATTTGGGTTGTTTCCAGTTTTTTGGCTATTATGATTATGTTGTCATAAAAATTCAGGTACAAGTTTTTGTGTGAACATTTGTTTTCATTTCTCTTGGATATATACCATTTTACATTTCTACTAAGCAATATATGAGGCTTCCAATTTCTCCACATTGTTGCCAACACTTATTATTATTGGAATTTTTGATCATAGCCATCAAAAAGATAACCACTTTATAGCCACTAGTGGACCTGAAGTGGTATCTCATTGAGGTTTTGATTTGTTTCTCCCTGTTGGATAATGATCTTGAATATCTTTTTATGTATTTAACTCCCGAGTTTTTGATTCCTGGGGAACATAAAGGACACTCACCTTAATACTCTCAGGACTCTTTTAAAAAGAATAACCGAGGACCTGAAACAGTGCCACATCCATTCCTTCTACTCAGGTAGTCGATCTGCTGCACCAGATTAGATAATGGTAAATTTGGGGGAAAAGTAAGGTGGAGATTTCAATGTTCTGAGCTGTGTAGATTCAATAGGAGGTTGAAAATAGATAATGAAGTCTCTTAGGTGAAAAGAATATAGAAGGGGTTGGGAGAGGAATGCTGAATGTTTTTCTAGGCCAAAAAGATCGAGAGAATTATAGTTGAGGGACATCAGAAGGTTGACAGGCCATGGGTCCAGTGAGAAAAAGCAGTGTAGTAGGTGTGAAAGGAGAGGACAAGTCAAATAAGAGTATTGAGAATGTCTATATGGATGATCTCTATACTGAAGACTTATTTTAGTTAACTAGAACCATATAAATACTAGTTATCCAATGAGCTAGTATATTTCTAAATTATAGAATAGGTTGAAATAGTAGAGTCTAAGAGAATGACATATTTCTGTAATGTGTTCAGGTTTGGCCAATATATTATAGATATTCTGTAAGATTCTGGTACCTTAAATCATATCTTAATTATAGGAATTTGGGCAGAGAAGCAATAATCACCACTTTAAAAAACCAACTCTGGGTTAATTTTATGTTTTTCATTCAAATTGATGCTTTAATCAGAGTGATGAACCTTATATCACTAAATAAGGAATATTTCTGAGTAAATTAAAATTTTGTAGGTATATGAATTTTCCACACAATGTGCTACCTGTTGGGTACTTAAATAGAATTTCTTTCCCTTGTTTTTTGAATTTTAGGTGAGACCCCTCTTCTGCTTCCTGAGTACTATATCCAGGAGAACCTATATAGTTGTTTTTTTTTCTTTAACTGTACTATTTTAAAATACATTCTGTTTCTAAGAAAACAGCTGTTGTCTTTAAGTCAAACTGCATGCACAGCACTGTGGCCATTAGAATGGAGAAGGATTACCTCATTAGTAGAATGCATCTCTCCCTAAGGATCTCAGCCTGGGGCTTTTATTTTTGACATATTCAGAGAAAATCTTTTAAGATGGCGGATAGTTTTCTTTGTTTCATCGCTACTGTGGTTTGCATTTTTTTTTTTTTTAAAAACCAACATGATACGCTTCTACATGTTTGAACATGTGATTCTCTTGTTTGCATTTAGCAGATAATTTCTCTACTTCCTCTTATCCAGAAGCTTTTAGCTACAATGCCTTTTGTGAGAGAAGGTTTATTGAATGTGTACAGTTAGCCATGTGTTAAAATAGAAGAAGGCTTGATATAACTAAGAAAACTGGCCTTGGAACCGCCCTTTTGTCAATCCACCACTTTTTGCTACATTACATGTTTTTATTGTTGATTTCCATCCTCTTTCTTTACAGGTTGGGAAGCGATGATACCCATTTTGAAGTTAGCATGGCCAACAATGGATGTGAAGTGCATCGTTTTGATCCTAGTGTTAAATCAGCTCACATTCTGGAGAGTCAGCGCCTTTGGCATCACCGCTTGTCCATTGACTGGCGGGACCCCCATCCAGCTGTTGCTGCCCAAAAACCGCATAGCAACACCAGAAAACTGAGAACCATTTTGAATGAATTTGGGCATCACAAGGTGAGATTTTTTTTCATTTACTTTCATAATTTAATAAAGTAAACAAACTCATAAACTGTTTTTTTTTAAATGCAAACCAAGGATTCGATAGTTGAAAGGTCCAGTTTTAACCGTACCGATCACCTGTCATTATTTATAGAGTCATTTCTGTAGACATGAGGTTTTGGCAAGAATAGAGGCATTTAAATTGATTTGAAAATTTTTAGCTGCCGTTGAGTAGTGCTAAGTAAGGCTTTGGCTAAGACAGGGCAGAGAGACTAAGAAACCTACCTCTGGCATAGGCTCCAGAGTACCATTTCCGTTACACAATTGATTTAAAATTTCCAGACAGAGGAAACCGCTTATGTCAGCCTCAAATACAAAAAGTAATCAGAGCCAGGTTTATGTTTGATAACAGATTGCTTGTGTATCATGTTTCTCACTGTTGTAACAATTATTTTGAGTCTCCAGGCTCTAAAGAGGTCAGAAAATATGTGTAGTTTTTATTAAAATGTACTTTGTAAAGTTGAATGAACATCACATATGTTGCAACTGATATAATTATGTCAAAAGATATCAAGTTTCTACAAATACTTTACTGTGAATGGCTAGCAAAAAACTCAAACTTTGAACTATGTTCTTTAAAAGCAATTTTTAGTGTGGAACGGAGCTAACTGCATTCTGTAGGCAGATACTAGAGAAATTCTCCTGAGCATAGTTGGCTTATGTTTGATCACCAACCCTTCTTGAGCTTGGCCTATCTTAGCTTATTATTCCCAGACAGAGATGGCATGTAATTTAGAACATGCCAGAATGGGTATTTCTGAGAAATGTTGTACATGGAACATAATTTTCAACTTGAGTTTGCTGCTTGATCTTTAAAAAAAGGGCTTTTCCTCTGCATTGTTTTTCTTCCTTCTCCCCCAACCCCACCTTAAAAATAAAAAACCCAACTACCTTTAATTGGACAGCAGGAACTTCTTCAACCGCAACTTCAAAGAACTGCTGTTCTTTTAACATGTGATTAACTATTGATTTGTATTTTTGCTTTGCCACTGAGAGTAACTAGCATTTAATATTTAGGGGCCTTAATGAAAAACATATAGGATTTTGGGGGGTAAAATCTCTGAACAGAACCCAAAGAAGTGAGAGCATTTTTCAGAACTTCATTTTGTTTTTGCCTTCATAGACCTGTTTTTCACAGCTGAAAATTACAGGCTTGATTCTCTAATATGTCAGCTCTAGATCATTCAAAGAGCTAAGCACTGATTCTTTGTGCTCATTTAAGCATTTTGCAGCTCCTCCTTAATGCTCTTTACATCCTGGCCCTATCCACCCCCACGTTTCAAAGAAAAGATTGAGTATAGAAAAAGAGGTGAAACTCAAAGCCATTTTGCTTTTTTCGATAATATTTTAGCAAAAGATTTCCTAAATGTGAGGATAAAAATTAGACATTGAAAATGATCTGTGGATGTAATTATCTAAACCACATTGCCTATGGAAAATAGGTTTTCAGACAACCAGGTTTGCACCTGAATTGTGCTTGTTCCCCTTTCGTGGGAGTTGAAGTAGGCAAAGCATGAAGCCTTTACAATACTACTCTTGAGGTGGCAGAAACATTTACATTGGTACCTAGAAAAGAGAAATGTTTTAGAAATTTCTCGTATTACTAAGGCTACTTGTTTTTATTAAAAACATTAATAATATCACTTAAAAATAGTTAAGATGGTAGGTTTTATTTGTATTTTACTACAATAAAAGAATATGAAAATACCCCAGTAATAATGAAAGTGATTTGGCTTAGAACTGCCAGACATGTTTTTGCTGCTTAAAAAAAAAATCCCTTGTTGGAGAATTTATATCTATATCTATATCTATATCTATCTATCTATCTATCTATCTATCTATCTATCTATCTATCTATCTATCTATCTATATATATTGATGAATGCTTTAGAATAAAAGCAAAACTAAACCCTTCGGTGAGTGATCGTTCCCGTTAGGAATTTGCTTCTAGGAGGGGCTCTGCAATGCCAGATGAAAAGAAACATCGTTTCTGGCCTGTAGCTGCAAGGTCTGTTTTCATTTTTCTGCATGTGTATACACACTGGTAAATAGGACATGGCTCTTGCAGAGAAAGCAAATAGAAAACACACACACACACACACACACACACACACACACACTAAAAAAATGGCAGTGCTTTTTGCCTTGCCTTCACTCATTTTTCTGAAAGTGACTATGGAAACCAAAGGGTGATCTTTTGCTTTCACTTCATGACTTTAAAACATCTCATATAGATGTTTTCCATGTTAAGCTGTTACTTTTTCTTCTCCTTATCATACCTTGATTCCTGCCATTCAAACGAAGATGAAGGCAAAATGAAAGACAGTTTTCTGAGATGGCGACAGATGCACATGGCTTTCATACTGCTTTTAAAACTCTTTGGTAATTTTAACTTCAAACCATAAATCAAAAAAAAAAAAAATCCTTTCTAAAGCATCAAGTGAGAGCAGCTTCCTCAGCAAAAGCACAGGAACCAGAAACCCAGTCTGTCAGGGAGTAATATCACCTGAATCCAGTATTATTTGAAATGATTAACTGTCTTTGCTGCAGTGCTTGTTAGTACCTATGCATGAGAATTTTTCCAGAATATGACTAGAATATTGAGTCTGAAATTTCTGCTCATATTAATCATAATGTATGTTTTTTTCCTAAGGTCTTTATTACATAGATGATCCAGGTTAGTTAATGAGAAATTATTATTATTTTTAGTCTTAACCATGCTGCTGATGATAATATGAGTAGCAGGACTGTGTTAGAGCTTACCTCTGTAAACTCCTTAAGCTAGGTTGGAGGCATGGGTCCTTTTGTTAATTTTTGGCATCGGGCAAGTCTTAAATTATTCTCTTTTAAAATGCTCAATTTCATTGTCAGTAAAACTGAGACAGTGATCCTACCTAAATGGATTGTTTTTGAGAATTAGATCAGAGAACACTGTGAAAGGCTCCAGCAGAGTGCCTGGCATGAATTAGTCATTCGATCGTAAATTTAAAGAATTTTTATTATCAATTTCAGGACATTTTTACTGAATTTCACAGAAATTGTTTTCTTCTTTGTTTTCAGGAAAAATATATTAGAGATTTCTCTGGAAATTGCTAACTGCACCTAATTCCAGTCAAGAGTTTTTAGTGAAAGCTTTGCGTGAAACTGAAGGGCAATTGGCCCTTCAGATGTGGTCTTCGAGAACTATTACTGTTTGCTGCCTCAGGGCACTGAACAGTTTTGTAGTGATTGTATAGAAAGTAATACTGTGCTGTATAGAAATTAAATAAGCTGCTGAACATTAATACAGAGCAGATGTAGACTAAGGGGTACGACTCAGGTGGAGTCAGATTTCCTGCCTGCTCAATGCAGAGGAGGGGGACCTCCCTCCCCTCCCTGGATGCTGCCTCAGAGGCTGAGTGTCAGCGTGGCCTTTTATGGGAGGGGCAGGTTCTGCCTGCCTGCGCGGAGAGCTCACCATTGATCACGAAACATCAGTTCTGCTGTATGGTCCCTGCTGTGTTTGAGAGAATATGGGTTTTGAAATTAAACTCCAGAAAGTTTCCTTTTCCTTCTTTCTTATCAAACTGGCAAATATAAACAAGATATTGATACGTTGGAATGCTTTTTGGGAATAATACTGATGCTTTGCTGGTGGAGATGGAAAATGATAGACTCTTTCAGGAAGAAAATTAGATCATGTGTATATATGATGTCATTTCTATTCCTAGAAATCTTCTTTGCCTTAAATTCTAATTTGTCTGCTATTAGTTCTGCCATTCCAGCTTTTTTTTGGATAAGTATTTTTATGAAATGCCATTCTAGATTCTTTTATTTTCATTTTTTTTAAATATAATTTTGATGTAAGTGTAGCCTGTAAGAGTGGCATATTCAATATATGCTTGGATTGTGTTTTTAAATCCAGTCTGATCATCTCTGCCTTTAAACAGGCAATGTTCATAGTTATTGCGAGTACTGGCATATTTGGACAATTTTTACTCTTTTAAATTGGGCTCTTTTGATTTTCTGTACTTTTTCATTCCATTCTTGCTAAAGCTTGTTTTTTTTTTTTCCCTTCGTGGCTACCCTAAATTTTAAGTGTATATAATTAACTATGCGATGTTAAAACAACATATAGAATTATCAGTATTTTTACATTCCTCCTAAATACAACAAAGATCGCTGCAAATTAATTATCTATTGAACATGACCAACCTACACTGTTATTTTTCTGGAGTTTTATCTTTTTTTAAACATTTTTTTATGAAAAAATTTCAAACACAGAAGTTGCAAGTTGCAAGAATAATGCAGTGAACTCTCATATATTCCTTACTGAGATTCACTACTTGTTAGTATTTGCCACATTTGCCCTCTGATATATATATATGTATATATTTATATATATACATATATATATATCAGAGGGCAAATGTGGCAAATACTATATATATGTATATATATATATGCATACATACGTATGCATATATGTATATAAATATTTGTATTCAACTTTGTCTCTGCAAATTTAAAAAAACTCAATGGAAATCAATGGATAGGTACTTTCATAATACAACTATCTGTATATGTGAGTTTAATCTATTTACGTTTATCATGATTGCTGACCTATTTGGATTAATTGCTTCTTACTTTGGTATATCTCAACCCAAGTTGGCATCATAATTATTGTAAAAACAGTGGAAATACTCTTATTAAAGTCAAGGGAAAATAAGGATGTGTGTCATCATTAAAAAAAACTAGATTAGAGTTCTTTTTAAAACTTATTTTGTGATAATTATAGATTCACAGGCAGTTGTAAGAAATAATGCAGAGATTCCGTGTACCCTGCCCAGCTTCCTCCAATAGCAAACTTATAGTATGATATCACAACCAGGATGTTGACAATGATACAGTTTGGATACAGAACATTTCTAGCACCATAAGGATAACGTTGTCCTTTTAGAGCCATACCTACCTTCCTCCCCGCACCTCTTTCCCTAACCCCTGGTAATGACTAATTTGTTTTCCATTCATATAATTTTGTCATTTCAAAAATGTTATATAAATGGAATCATAGAATGTGTAATCACCATTGTTATTTAACACAGTTTTCAAGATAATAGCTAACAATTAGAAGAGAGGAAGAACTTTTAGACATAAAATTTAAGAAGAAAGAGGTAAAATTTTAATTATTATATGCACTCATTGGCAGATAATACGATCGCATACTGGAAAACTCAAGAGAATTTAATGAAAAACTATCAAGAAATAAGAGAATTTCATGAGTTGTCTGAATGCAGTATACAAACATGTAAAAACTGTACTTTTATGACTAACCGGTTAGGATGTATAAGGGAAGAGAAGACACCATTTACAAAAGCAATAGAAAGAGATAAAAATAAACTTAAGATATGCAAAATATACAAGAATAAAATGTTAACTAAGAATTTGAAAGAAGACTTGAACAAATTAAAAAACATAGTATATTCTTGGATAGAAGAACTCATCATCATAATGTTAATTTTTCTTAAGTTACTCTATTCATTTAACATGATCCTAATAAAATGGCCAGTAGGATAATTTTTTTTTTTTTTTGGTAGAATTAACTAAGCTGATTCTAGAGTTCATATGGAATTAATGAGCAAAAATAGTCAATCAAATTTTGGCAAAGAAGAATAATTAAGGAGGTTGTTAGGCCTATGAGATATTAAAATTTCTTATAAATCTATAATGATTACAGAAAAATGGTACATTTGCATTAATAAACAGATTAATAGACAGAATGAAAATCCAGAAGTAGATCCAAATACGCGCAAGTTTGATATATGATAAAGTTGTTATCTTAAATCAGTGGGAAAGATGGATAGTTGAGTAAAAGTTATGTGGACAACTGGGTAGGCATTTGTAAAAAATTAATTTTGATCCATTTCTGATGCCTTCTATCAAAAAAATCCAAATCAATCAAAAAATAAATTTTTTTTTTAAACTGACACTATAAAACTACTAGGAAAAAACTATGGGGAATTAAAAAAGAATCCTGGAGTAAGGAAGTTATAAAAGAAGAAATGATTAATTTGATTACATATAAATATAAAATTTCTGCCTGGTAAATATATCAAAAGCAAAATTAAAAGACAAACAACAAACTAGAGAATATTAATATTTTCATTGGTATATAAAGAACTTCCACAAATCAATAAGGAAAAGATTAGCCACTTAATAGAAAATTGGATAAAGATGGAAAAAACAGCTCACAGAAAAAGAAATACAGATGGCTCATATGAAAAAGCATTCTAACTTGCTCATAGTAAAAGAAATACACTTAGATTCACCTATCAGATTATCAAAGATAAAAAGTGGCATGAATGTAAATTAGTACAATCTTTTTATGCAAGACAGTTTGGCACTATTACTACATTGCAAATACAAATGCCCTTTGATCCATCAATTCTATTTCTATGAATTTACCACATGGCCACACTCCCATATATGTGAACTGATTTATGAACAAGGTTATTTTTTGCTTCATTGTTTGCGATAGCAAAGAATGAGAAATAATCTACATGTCCACCATTGTAGAAGTGTTTAAATAAATTATTGTAGAGCTTTTCATGGATTGCTTACAATGCCCCATGAAAAAGGAAAAAAACAATCTTTATGTATGATATGAAACAATTTCTGAGATATATTTTTAAGGAAAGGACTGCCAGAATCCAGAGTTATGGCTGCCACCATTCTCCACGCCACTTCTCTCTCCCTACTATTTCCCCGTCTCCTGTTCTTTCTGTTCCTCTTCGCTCCACAGGGTGGCAGCGGCCTGCATACCAAGGGTCCCCTTTCCCTGGATACAGTCACTTTCTACAAGGTCATTCCCAAAAGCAAATTCGTCTTGGTGATGTTTGACACTCACTATCTCTACAGTGAGAAGCAGGATGAGTTCAAGCATCTGGCTGAAAACTTGGCCTCCAGCGATGATCTCCTGGTGGCAGAGGTGGGGATCTCAGATTATGGTGACAAGCTGAATATGGAGCTGAATGAGAAATACAAATTGGACAAAGAGAACTATCCCGTCTTCTACCTCTTCCGGGATGGGAACTTTGAGAACCCAATCCTGCACAAGGGGGCAGTTAAGGTTGGAGCCATCCAGTGCTGGCTAAAGGGGCATGGGGTCTACCTAGGTTTGTCTGGTTGCCTGCCTACATATGATGCCCTTGCTGAAGAGTTCATCAAGGCCTCTGGCGTGGAGGCCTGCCAGGCCCTCTCAAAGCGGGGACAGGACAACCTTGCAAGTGTGAAGGAGATTGAGAAGTGGGCTGAGTAATACCTGAAGATCATGGGGAAGGTCTTAGACCAAGGTGAGGATTTCCCAGAGTCAGAGATAACCCGGATCACCAACTGATTGAGAAGAACGAGATGAGTGACGGGAAGAAGGAAGAGCTCCAGAAGAGGTTAAACATCTTGACTGCTTTCCAGAAGAAGGGGGCCGAGGAGGAGCTATAAAAAGACATTCCTGGGTTTTCCAGAGTTTGGTGAGGGTGGGGAGGGAGAGCTACCTGCTGGCTGTGAGAAATTCCTAGGATATAAGGGAGTGGTGGGGAAAGTGACACTAAACCAGAAATCTGAGCAGTGCTGCGACATTGATGCTGATATGACCGTGCTTGGGACATCTCTATGGCCAATCTGGATATAGCTGGAACATTTACTCAGATGGCTTGTGAAATTTCCCCTCAGAAGGAATTGGTGCTATAATGAATGTACAGCCCAGATCGTTGATATCTGTAATTCTGATCCAATTAAAGTGTCTGTGTTTTGGTTAAGTGGCGGGGGCGGGGAGGGGGGCCGGGTGGGGGGGCGCGGGGCGGGCAGAGAAGAAGAAAAGGAACTTACATTGCAAAGCAATTGCTAAGCAATTTTGAAAAAGAAAAACAAAGAGGACTTAACACTACTTGATCTCGAGACTTAATATAAGTGGTAGCCATCAAGAGAGCGTTGTACTGACATAAATATAGATAGACATATAGCTCAATGGAACACCAAGAGAATTTGGAAATAGAAACATGTATATGATTAATTGATTTTTTTACAAAGGCACCAACATAATTCAAAAGGAAAAATAATAGTCTTTTCAACAAATGGTACTGGAGCAACTGGATATATGTATGGAAAAAAAAAAAAGAATCTTGACTTCCATCTCACATCATCAGAAAAATTAACTTAAAATGTGACTTAGACCTAAACATAAAATCTAAAATTATAAAACTTCTAGAATAAAATATAGGAGAAAATTTTCAAGAACTTGAGTCAGGCTAAGAGTTCTTAGATACAAAAATTGTAAACCATAAAAACAAAAAGTTCAATTGGACTTCATCAGAACTAAAAACTTCAGCTCATTAAAAGACATTGTTAAGAACATAAAAACCAGGAGAAAATATTTACCACAAACATATTAGACAAAAGAATGTAGAAAGAACTCTTACAACCAAAAATGAGACAAACAACTCAATTTAAAAATGGGCAAAAGATTTGAACAAACACTTTACCAAAGAAGATGTACAGTTGGCAAAGCACATATGAAAATATACTCAGTACCATTAATTATTAGGGAAATGAGCATTAAAGCCACAATGCAATACCATGTCACACATGCCAAAATGGCTAAAATGAAAACATTGATGTTCCTAAGCGATGATTAGTGTGTGGAGTAACTGGAACTCTCAAACATTTCTGGTGAGAAGGCAATCTCTTTGGAAAAGAGTTCAGCAATTTCTTATTAAGGTAAATGTACATTTATCAAAGATTGATCCAGCAAACCCACTCCTAAGTATTTACCCAAGAAAGTTGAAAACATAAGTTCACACAAAAACCTGCACTTGAATGTTCATAGCAACCCAGTTCATAATAGCCTCAGCTGAAAACAACCCCAACATCCAACAAGTTAATGGGTAAAGAAGTTATGATATGAATATACCATATACAACATACCACGTACCATTCCATCCATATATAATGGAATATCACTCAGCAATAAAAAGGAACGAGCTTAGTGATTCATATAACAATGAACAAATCTCATAGACTTTATATTGAATGAAGGGAGCCAGATTCAAAAGACTACATACTATATGATTGTCTACTTATCTGAGGAGACAAAACCATTCTATAGTGATAGAAATCAGATCAGTGGTTGCCTGAAGCATGTGGTGGGGGAATGGAATAGGAGAGTAACTGAAATGGTCACAAAGAAACTTTTTGGGGTATTGGTGATTACCAATGGGTATATGCATATGTCAAAAGTCATTGACCTGTATACTCAAAATAAATGAATTTTATTGTATATAAATTATACCTCAATAAAAGCAAATTGCAGAAGAATGTGTGCAGATTCCTACCATCCTAACACACATAATTATTTTTATGTGTATAGAATCTCTGAAAATATATACAAGAAAATAGTGATACCAGTTGACTATAAGGAGAAGAACTGGATGGCTTTGTCTTTTGAATTTTGTACTTTGTGAATATTTTAAAGGTTAAGATATTTTAAATAGTGTTCCTTTATTCTCTACTCTGGAGAGAATAAATGTATTTTAGAACCACTCAGTTTATCCTCCTTGTCTCTTACTTGCTTTTTCATGTTTTAAAATATCAATCACTGTCCTACTTTTGAGTGAATTCCTCAGTATTAGCTTCCAATTCTTTAATTTCCTTTTTAACAATGTCCAGTCTAGAGTTTATATCATTTATTGATGTTTTTAAAAATTACAATGACGAATGACTATACTTTTAACTTCCAAGATTTTGAATTGGTATTTTTCCTGTCCATCTGTTCTTTTCTAGTTTTGCATATTTTTATTTCAAAATGTATTGCCACTGCTTGCATGTTCATGAAAATAGATATTATTCTTATTGATTGCTTTGAGCATCCTAACATACTTATTTTAAACTTTTGTCAGACTGTTCAACAACACTACTTTAATCTCAGAATGAAGTAATGTCGCAGTTATTGCTTTGGTTGGCTGTTTCTCATCAGTTGATTTCTGTGTGTATTTTGGAACTTTTGTTTGCTGGCTCATTTTCAAGGGGAGGATTTTCATTTGGTTTCGCTTTTTTCTTTCCTTTTAGGTTCATCCTTCTCTGCCTAATGATTTTATAGTAGCCTTCAGGGCCCGATTTTACATAAGCATTTGGGGGCTCCTGCTCCTCCCTGTGAGATTGGGAGTATGGCCACTGAACTATTTGGGATCCGGCTCATTTGCTGGTTGCTAGGGTATGTCTCTCTCTTCCAATCCCTAGGCAGTGTCTGGTTTTAAGCCCCAACCCCAGCCAGTGGTTACCAGTCGTTTATTTCAGGGTCCTTTTTGACCCAGGAAACTGCACTCCAGTCCTTGGCTTTAATCAATGAATGTTGCTTGGCTGTTCTCTCATGGGAACACTTGTTGTTCCTGTTTGCTGTAGGACATGCACCCCCAGGACCACTGCCACCTGCTTTAGGGCAGGAGCCCAGCATGTCCCGGTTTCAGTTCTGCTCACTGCTCTGTGTTCTGTTCATCTTGTTTTTTAACTCTGCTTTGTCCTTTTTGTTCTCTTTCTCTCTTTTATAGTTCTCTTTTTTTGCTTTGTGTCTGGAATGCGCAGGAGTGTATCTTGCCTTCATACTTTTGTTTAAAGTCGACTTTAAATTGATTTACCTTTCTTACTTAGAATGATCTGGAGAAATAATATCCATGGACTCATGACTCAACTTTTCTAGTTATGTTTTCTAATATATATTAAAAATACCTAACAAATTAGAGACTTTGAAATACTTAATTATTGCCCCAAATCATATTCTAAACCAAGATTGCTCATATTTAAGGTGTATACGAACCTCTTGGGGAATCTAATTAAAATACAGACATCTATTCAGGAAGTCTGGGGTGGGCCTGAGAGTCTGCATTTCTAGCAAGCTCCCAGGTGGTGCTGATGCTGCTTGTTGGGGGACCATACACTGAGTAGCAAGAACTGTATCACAGTGTAAGAAACGCAGGAGTGGAAGATATTTAACAGTAATTGGCAATGATGGGACTTGAACCTAGGTGATATTTCCCCAGAGGCCCAGCACCGGGAGGGCTACTTTGTGCTCTGTTGATGTCCTTCCCCCTCAGCCTGAGTCCCTGCCAAGGTAATGCAAGGCACAGATGCTGTGCTGTGCTCCAGATCATTTTTCCATTCTTATTCCTGTGCCAGCTTATTGCACCAGATTTTTGCACTAGACATGCTGTTTTCCTGGGATACATTTTTTTTTTTTTTCCTCAGGAGGAAAGCTTCTTTATAAAAAATGTCCCCTGGTCGTCTGCCACACCAATTCAAGGCCCAGACATGCCTGAGTCTTAGATGATTAATGGTTTAGCTGGACCCCTGCTTCTCAGATGTGTGTTCCTAGCTAAGTTTTGTATGTGGCTCAAAGCCAGAGACTCTTTATTGTGTGGAATCCCACAGTGACTACCTAGTGAAATGCCCAGGAAATGTACCACATACTTGTCAACTGGACTTTGTCCCTAGTATCTTTCTAAATAAAATGTGTAGGGTATCAAAGTTTGATTACTTCATCTTTTATACAACCTACTTCAGAATTAATAAGCAGCAGCTTGAGCCTCCGGAGGCCTTAGGCACTGATGTTTCAGAAGAACATTGGGTGGGAAACTCCATGGAAACAGGCTACGCTGTGGTAAAGGTAGACTAGGTACCAGTGCAATCTTCTATTTAAGTTTGTTTATATTCCTTTTTCAAAGAGAGGTGAGTATCTTCCTGTGTATTCGAAGGCCACTTCATCTTGCAGAAATGCTATTTAATAATGATAGTGCTGTGTTTCTGTGAAAAAAGCCAGTGGCAATTTAAGAGTAATGAGTCATTCATGGTCTTGAATTGCAATTTGAAATGCAGAGACATCTTTTGGTCTCCTTCAATCTGCAGTGGACCCTAAGGACATGCCATCTTGAGAAAGTGAATTGAAAATGTCCACTCTCAACATTTAGGAAATGAGTTTTTGTACCTTTTCATTCTTCTTTAATGGTGAAATTTGCTGTGAAGCACAATGTCTGAGCTTTACTTAATGACTTTCAAACCATTCAGTGTTTAGTAAACACGTGGATACAACAGATTATAAGGCCCATTTGAAAATGAACTAGGTACATCTGGATTTAGTGGTGGTTTGTGTTTTCTTTGACGTGTTCTTCCCTTGGTTTTCCTTGGGCGGAAGCCATGACTGGCGAGGTTGTATGTGAACGATCCCCTGGAATCTGGAGACCTACTTTCACCTGTATAGCCCTGTGATTCTCAGATTTCACTGTTAGAATTTAAAACACTGAAAAATAACAGCAACTTGCCACAAACAAAGGCTCCAAGTTCAGGGAACTTGACTAAAATGTCAAATCCAAGACCAACCTCAGAGATTCTGATTTAGGTGGTCTGGCATGGAGCTCAGGAACCTGTATTTTTAACATACCCGACTCAGTTCTAACCTAAATGATGTGAAGATCACCTTTTAGGTGTGTTGACAGGACTTTAGTGGCTCAGCCTTTCATCTGCAAATCCTCTACCCCTTGCTGTGCATAAAACCCTTTAAACAAGAAGGTGTCTAGAGCCTGGCTGTTTACTCCTTCAGCTTCTCTCCCTGTTTCCTTACCAGTCACTGTGTCCTCTATGCCTCAGTTTCCCCTGTTGTAAAGTGTGTGATTCGGAGCCCCTGCCATTTGAGAAGGTTGTGCAGGCAAATAAACTCATGTCAGTGAGAGAAATGAAGGGCAAGTTTTCGTGAGACCAGAATTGTGATTTTATATAAAAGAAAGCATTATGACAAAAATTGTTTCTTTGAGATTTCCAAAGGGGCCATGTATTATTACAAAAGAGGAAGGTTTCGCATATGGAGGAAATTAGCCTCCAGAGAGCTGGCATTTGTTGTTGTTTGCTGTGAACCGGGGTGGGTGTATTTGTCTAAGAATCTTGCCATTTTGACAAAGTTAGGAATAAGAGCCAAGTGAATACTGAGAGAGCAGAGGGGCTCTAAGCTTCAGGTGCCCAGAAAGGTCTCCCTTTGTGTGACTTTCTTTGCTGAAGGAGACTGTGGGTCGGTAGAGGAATGTCATGTTCAGTGTGGCACAGCTCAGATTCGCCAGGTCACACGAATCTGCAAGCTCCTTTATGTGTTAAAAAATGCTAATGCCTTTTGACAGTAAGAGGCCCCAGAACTCGCTATTAGTGAATCCTCTGAAGGAGTGTATTCCTGAGCAAATCCTGTGAGGTCACACCCAGGCTGGATATTTCTGCCTCGGGAGCTCAGCCATGCCAGTTGAGGTGCCCAAGCATAACAAACCACCCATGAACAGGCTCCAGGGCTTTGGGAAAAGGCAGTTATAGTTTCATTTGGAGGTAAAACCTCTTATGAAGAAATAACATCATGGTAACGCTGCATGAAGTTATTTCTTCATTTGGAGGTAAAACCTGATTTATTTTCCAGCCAGTGAAAATATCAGGAAAGGAAGGTTTCATTTGCCACTTTTTAGTTAAACACATAAGGACATTTTAAAAAACACAGATTTTCTAGTATGGAGTACCATTCAACAGTTTTGCGATTAAAATAATAATGAAACATTTCTTATAAGAACTTCTCTTTAAAATCAGAGCGATGGGTTCACAGCACACCATTAGAAGGAATTATGTAAAGCAGCCTCTCTGTTCCAAGTTTTATTTTAGGATTTAATTTATTCCAGATTCTGCAGGAAAAAACCATCCATGTGACAAGCCTGCTAACAGATGTCACTTTAGTTTTATAGCACATGCCTGCACTTCAGAGTCAGAAAATGGAGATTATTCTTTTTGCCTGCTGTTTATTACACAACTCGGCTTCCCAACACTACGCCCCAGAGGACAGCTGATTAACAATCTATGGGCAAAGCAACTTATCACCTGCTTTCATCTTCTGCAGTGTTGAGTGTAAGCTTTATTTCACATTACCCTTTTGAATTAAGAGAGGTGCTGGAAAGAGCAAAGGTGACAGAAAATGGATTTTTCTCTTTTAACATCAGCTAGGTCAAAAGATAGATTATACTACTGTGAAGAGAAATAAGAGAAAAAATAAGAATTATTCAAATACATAGAATTAAATCTATATTAAAATTTTTTGTGGTATTGGTAGATAAAACAAAGTAATTCTGTATGATAAATATTATGTCAGAATCCACCATAACAAAAACTCTTCACTTCTGCATATTCACAGAGCCCATTTCTCTATGTTCACATGGCATAGCAATTATTGGTTTATATGTTCCACTTCTGTTCACATCCCCATTTGTCTGTCTGATCTGTCCATCTGTCTACCCATTCCTTCACCAATCTATTCATCCAATAAATATTTATTAAACATCTTCTATATGCAAGAACCTGTGCTTATATAATAAAGATACGTGGATAAACAAGTCTTTTTTAGTTAAAAAAAATTGTGGTAAAATACACATAACATAAAATTTACCATCTTAACCATTTTAAGTATATAGTTCACTAATGTTAAGTATATTCACACTGTTGTGCGTCTAATCTCTAGAATGTTTCTATCTTGCAAAAATAAAACTCTATATGCATTAAACAGTAATTCCTCTCTTCCCCTAGCCCTTGGCAACCACCATTTACTCTCAGTGAATTTAACTACTGTAGGTACCTCATATAAGTGGAATCATATAGTATTTGTCTTTTTATGCCTGGCTTATTTCACTCAGAATAATGTCCTCAAGGTTCATCCATGTCGTAGCATGTGATAGGCATTCCTTCCTTTTTAAGGCTGAATAGTATTCTCTTGTATATGTATATGTATATGTATGTATGTGTGTGTATATGTATATACATATATGCATATGCCACATTTTGTTTATCTATTCATCTGTCAATGGACACTTGTGTTGCTCCCACCTCTTGCCCGTTATAAGTAATGCTGCTATGAGTATGGGTGTGTAAATATCTTTCCAAGACCCTGCTTTTAGTTCTTTTAGATATAGACCCAGAAATGAAATTACTGGATCCTATGCTAATTCTATTTTTATTTTTGAAGAACTGCCATACAATTTTTCATAGTGGCTACACCATTTTACATTCCCACGAACAAGATTTAACATGTTGCTAAAAGGACAAAAATGTAATCCTGTAATGAGTGCTACAAAGAAGAAATACCATGTGCTATGGGAATGTTTAATAGAGACATTCAATCTAACATGCCATTGATTTTTGTATTCCTGATGCCTAGTCCATCGCGGAGACTCAATAAGTGTTTGGCGTGTGGTTGAGTGAGCCATTCAGACCCTTGGTGATTAGACCCCTTCCCTTTGTTTCCTGCTATTCAGCTGCCCTCCATTCTCCAGGGATGGCTCTGGAGAGCAGAGAATGCATTCGTTAATAGATTACTAGCTTTTCCTTGATCGTCTCTAATGATCTCTGGGTGAGATTATGGAAAACATTTTCCCAGTAATGTTCTTTTTCTAATTCTGCATATCATCTAATATTTAGAGATTTGAGATATTTACACCAGATATGTCCCTGTCTTTCCTTTGAGGAGAAAAAAAGAAAGCTGCCTGTGGATGTAAGATGAAAGTGTAGTGATGTTGGGAAGTAGTGAGTATTCATGGAGAAAATGTTATTTCTATTCTTAGATTACTGCCTCTATTCTCTAAAGAATTTTGTTCTCTAAAGATAGCAAAAGGGCCTCTTGCTCATTTTCTCGTTTGGCTCAAATCAGTAAGATTTTGCTCAATTCCATGCTATTCATAGATATTTTAAATTGAAATTTCATTCTTGAAATTTTTAAAAGGGAATTTCAGATATTTAAAATGCATAAACATTATATTTGGAGACTTAAACTTCTTGTTTCTGGTTTTAGAAAAGAAATCTGTTTATTTGATCCTCAAACCAATGAAAGACGTTTTTATTCTGTCCAATTTTTTATTTTGCTAGCAATTGAGGCAAAGAAAGAGGCTGGTCACAAAAATATTTGGCATTGCTCTTTCCTTAGAAATTTTATTGGTTTTGCTGTTTGCCACGGCATTATTCTTCTGATGAGCTGGAGAGATCCAGTTATCTGTCTAAAATGAGTCCTGAGAGTTTCTCACAGTTGCTCTGATCATAATATTGGCACAGGAAAACAACGACGACATTTTCATAATGCTGTTTTGGGGGCAGGTGGCAAGAATTGAGCCATGTTGCCCAATGAAAGGTCACTGGCTCTCAGCCAAAAAGGCCCTAATACCAACTTTATCTTCTGTTAGCTGTGTGATTAGCCCAGGTGAATGAAGCCTTTGGAACCACATTTTATTTTTCTGTAAAAGGGAGATGATAATAACTTTTGCATAAGACTTTTGGGATTAAAGACAAAAAGCTCTTTATGTTTCGATACTCGTCAATGTCCTCGGGATCAATCTTTCTTCACTGACAGTCATAAATATAATTGGTGTGCGTTTCATGTAGTCTCCCTGCTTCATGGCTTTTGTAGAAATCTTGTAATTCAGTCACCTTTTGGGCCTAAGTACTTAAAGTCCCGCAGTGACTATATTATTGCAAAATCATTTGAATGGTGAGTATTGATGTTTTTGAGGGTATTTTATATAGCAGTATAATTCTTTAATACTTTTCACTACATTTGCCTTATGACATTGTATTTCCTCTAGGTTGATTTCTTTCTCTTTCTGAAACATTCTCTTTTGGACACACGTTAAGTACAATACCAACTGTTGGTTGAATTAAGTGCTCAGAAATAGTCTGGATAACTAAATTTCCTGACAAAATGAAAGAGGTGCTGTTGCCCATCTGTCTTTATAGTTCCTCTCCTGTGCTGCCTACTGTGTTAAGTAAACACTGCATCTGATGTTCAATGTCTCAATTCAGTTTTTCAACCTCTTGCTCTTCCACTGTTTTCCAACAGATATTCTATGCTTTAACCTAACTAGACAGTTTTACTTCTAACTTGCCTAAACTATCTCACCCCATGTAGCTTCAGCCACAATTTGTTTTATTGCTAACATTTTCTCTGTATTGGAACAAGTCAAAATTTCACCCATCTTTCAAGTCCTGTTTCAAAAAGGGCTGTCTCATCCACAGTGCTGTTCTTAAAACAATTTATTTTAATGTTTTGTACTTCTATGAAAGATATATGTTCACTATGGAAAACTGAGATAATAGAGAGCACAGAAAGTAAAAGGACAAAAATTAAAATTGCCTGTAATTCTACCACTAAGATGACTACTATTAATATAGTCTCCTTTCAGATTTTATTTCCCAAAAGTAAATATATTTTAACTAAATTAAAATGGGATCATAATATATATGCTATTTTATAATCTGCCCTTTTGTTATTGGCTTTATTTTTTTAGAGCAGTTTTAGGTTCACAGCAAAATTGAGGGGAAGGTATAGAGATTTCCCATATACCCCATGTCCCTGCACATGCATAGACCCCCCCCACATTCAACATCCCCTACCAGAGTGGTATATTTGTTACAACTGATGAACCTACATTGGCACTTCATTTTTACGAAAGACCATGTTTACTTTGTTATATATAATATATAAGATATATATGTAAGTGTATATAATCAAATACGGTGTTTATATTATCTTGAACAAACTGTTATCTGTTAGATCAATTTGCCTTCTCTGCACCACAGCAGCTAAGTTTTTATTTTACCTTTATTCCTTCTTTGATGCTCTTCTTTACTTTAAGTAGATCCAAGTTTCTGACCTATATTATTTTTCTTCTAAGGAACTTCTTTTAACATTTCTTGTAAAGCAGGTGTACTGGCAACAAATTCCCTCAATTTTTGTTTACCTGAAAAAGTTTTATTTCTCTTTCACTTTTGAAGGATAATTTTGCAGGATATGGAATTCAGGTCAGTGGTCGCTATTTCTCAACACTTTAAATATTTTACTCCACTCTCTTCTTCCTTGCATGGGTTCTAAACAGAGGTAGGATGTAGTTCTTATCCTTCTTCCTCTAGAGTAAAGGTTTTTTTTTTTTTTTTTCACCTCTGGCTTCTTCAGGTTTTTTTCCCCTATATCTTTAATTTGCTATAGTGTGAAAATGATAGGCATAGGTGTAATTTTTTTTTTGGAGGGGGGTGATAGGTATTTATCCTGCTTTGTGTTCTCTGAGTTTCCTGCATCTGTGGTTTAGTGTCTGACATTAATTTTGGGAAATTCTCAGTAATTATTGTTTCAAATATTTCTTCTATTCCTTTCTCTGTTTCTTCTCTTTCTGGTATTCCCTTTATGTGTACATTATACCTTTTGTGGTTGTTTCACAGTTCTTGAATGTTCGATTCTGTGTTTTCTCCCTCAGCTTTTGTTCTCTTCGTTATTCAGTTTTGGCAGTTTCTATTGAGATATCCTCAAGCTCAGAGATTCTTTCCTCTAATGTGTTCTGTCCAGTCTACTACTAAGCTTATCAACATTTCTGTTTCAGTGTTTTTGATCTCTTTGGTACTTTCTTAGGATTTCCATCTCTCTGTTTACATTCCCATCTGTTCTTGGATGCTATCTACTTAACACATTAGAGCCCTTAGCATATTAATCACAGTTGTTTTGAAGTCCCAGTCTGATAGTTCCAACATCCCTGCCATGTCTGATTCTAACACTTAGTCTGTCTGTTTAAATTGTGCGTTTTTTTTGCCATTTGGTATGCCTTGTAATTTTTCTTGATAGCCAGACATGAAGTACCATGTAAGAGGAACTGCTGTAAATAGGCCTTTAGTAAAGTGGTGATGGGCAGAGGAGGAGAGGTGTTCTATAGCTTTTTGATCAGTTCTTAGGTTTTTAGTGAGCCTATGCCTGTAGGCTGTGAACTTTGCAAGTTTCTCAGTTTTTTTCTTCCTCTTTAGGTGGAACAGGATGGCTAGAGTGGACTGGAGTTGGATGTTCCCCTTCCCTCAGGTCAATTAGGCTTTAAGAATACCCAGATAAGTTAGGCTCCAGTTAACTAGTTTCTCCAGAGGGCAGGCCTTGTTAGGAAAAATGGAGTGCTCTGGCATATTTCAAAATAGTTCCTTTTCCATTCTGCTGCTAGAAACTTCAGGAGATTTTTCTGATATTTACCATGGGAACATGGTGGAATTCCTAGAAGTAAATCTCACAATATTGTGGGGAAACCCCCACCTCATGACTTGGTGCCCCTGGAGGTTTTTAACTCTCAAACTTGTCCACACTATGCCTCCAGCAATTTGTCAATTACAGTTCAGGTTTTTCTGCCCAGGCACCAGTTCCTGCCCTGGTTTTTATTCCTGAGTCTCTGCTTTGGGAAGCCAAGACTCTGTGTGTTCTCCCACTATTTCCTGTCTCTCAAATCTTGGGGGCAGTGGCTTGCCCTATGTCCTTTCCTCTCATAAGGATCTAAGACAAGTTGTTGATTTTTCAGTCTGTTCAGCTTTTTACTTGTTAGGCTGCAGTGGTGACTGCCAAGCTCCTTACATGTGGAACTGGAAACCAGATGTTCATTTGCCCTTTTTTAAATGTAAAATACCTTGAACATTTTTACATATTATTAAACTTTTCATCTAGATATATTGCAGCATTGTTTGTAATGGCAAAATTCTGGAAACAATATAATTGTCCTTTAATGAAATAAATTTAAAACTCATACAGTTGTATAATCTGTGACTAAAAAAGAAGATGCTATAGATCTATATTTTGCTGATTTGGAAAGATTGCCAAGATAAATGGTCAAGGGCCCAAAAGAAGGTGCCAAACAGTGGGTATAGTGTGACACCCACTATTTGAGTAAAAATATATGTTTGAGTATGTACTTTAAAATGGTGTTGTCTTTGGGTAAAAGTACTAGGGATTCTGGGGTGAGAGAAAGACATTTCACTGTCTGTCCTTTTTTTTTTTTTTTATCATGTGTATTTTATACTTTTCCCGAAACATCTTATGAAATACCCATCTGCAATGTAATTTTTAAGAGTTGCATATATTCTTAGTGAATGGATGTATTGTAGCTCATTTAACCACTCTCAAAATCTTAGTCCTGTAGATTATTTCCACTTTTTAACTACCATAAAGTGTGCAGTCTTAAGTCTTTTCATACGCATTGCTAAATTATCCTCAAGAGAGGTGGCATCATTTACTTTACTGGGATTCTTCTAGTAAATGTGATTGCTTACTTCTTTGAATTTACATAAAGTTTTCTTTGCATGGCTTTATGGAATGTAGCTAGTTCCTTGTATCATAATTATCTGGGTACTTAGTGTATCTTTGTGATACATTATGTATCTCTCCAAAATTCCTGAGATGGTGACTTTATCATATTCAACTATTCTCCATTGCAGCACACAGCACAGTGCCTAGCCCATGTGAAATATGTAGTAAATAAATACAGGTGCAATGAAATGAGTTAGTTTCACACTGTAGGGAGCATTTTTATAAAATGATAGTAGTGAAACTTGGTCAGCTGGCTGAGCATCCTGAAATCATAGCCTTATATATAGACCACTATACTCTTTGTAGAACATCATGAAATACTAGTATCTGTAATTTAATGATTCTACTTAGGGACAATTTTACCAGAAAAAACATGATTATTTATATGTATGTACCATAAAGTCGCGACAAAGATCATGTGTAATCAGGCTGTAGGACTAAGCAAGATCGACTACTTCAGGTTTCCCCATTAATAATTGGTTGTCACCTCTCATTTATTTTTCTCCTATTGGCCCTTGGTGGCAGATAATTAGCCGACAGTATGAAGGCCTAAGAAACACTGATGAGTTTCGTCATGTGAGAAATTACCTTGATGCAACGTAGCTTCCAAATATATACTGTCAGGCAAGCCATCCCATCGGTTATGGATCACAAGATGCTTGAATTACATGGTTTATTGAATCAATTTAAAATACACAGTGAGAAGTAAGGGGAAAGAGATGGAGAAAGTATATGTACTTAAGGTTGGGTACAAGAGAGATAGGAGCACACAGCATGAGTCCTGGTCTGTCTCCGTCCCTCTCTCCCTTTCCTTCCTCTTCCTCTTCTCTCAGCTTCTCCCCTTTTTTCCTCTCTCATCAGCCTTCCCTGCTGCTGATGTGGTTAAGAGGAACAGATTTGAGGTTTGGAGCAAGAATGCTCAGTTGGAGAGACACAGGGAGAAGTATGTCTGGCCACCATTGTAAGCTCACCAGTTGGTCTGTGAGCTGCTATGGGTTTTATCTGGCAGAATATCTGTGGGGCCAGAATGGATGTAACCAATAGGTGGCCAATTTAAGACCTCATAAATACTGAGTGACGTGCATGCCTCATGTATATTTAATGTCTAGTGACAA
Organism: Pteropus vampyrus; assembly: GCF_000151845.1. Taxonomy (NCBI): domain Eukaryota; kingdom Metazoa; phylum Chordata; class Mammalia; order Chiroptera; family Pteropodidae; genus Pteropus; species Pteropus vampyrus. The sequence goes on from NW_011888882.1 coordinate 5,454,346, forward strand.
TTTTAGTGTTTACTTAGCTATTCTATCCCTTTGTATGTTCGGCACTTGAATGGACTACTTATTTGTGCCTAATGTCTCATAAATTACTTATCTATGCTTAACACATCCTACAAGTTTTACCTATCCCATTTGATTTCTCATTTTTGACAGCAAAGTTGAATATTCTCAAAAAAGACAAAAATGTACATTACTAATTTAAAACCTAAAATTGATAAGATTATGTTAACTTTGTTTTTACCATTTATCCAACACCTCCACCCAGTGTTCCCCAGGAGCCTAAAATAGCCATTAATACACCCTACTTAATAGAGTGAGCAAAGTGAGATATTTGACAATCCTGTAAAGTCATTCTGAATTTCACTCCTATACTGCAGTGATTAGTTGTAGAAGATAGTACTGGGAATGAACTTACCTTAGGACTTTCCCTGGAAATTTTTTCATGGAAAAAAAGATTTCTCATATAAATCTGTTCTTTTATTAGTCAACTCTCTTAAAATTAATCTGCAGAAAAATTATTTGGGCATATTTTAAAGCCCCACAGTGCCCAAGACAGTGCTTTATGACAAGTAGGAATATTTCTTCTGTGATTAAGTTCTGGTTAATTGAGATTTTGATGTTCAGCTGATGGCTATCATCTCAGAGAATATGTATTTGAGGTACAAAGTCTCTGGTCTCAGGAGCAGGACAGCCAGGATCTTAAAATTTCATGGAAAATCGAACTCACTAAATCACATATTATCCCCTCTGTAGCCATTAGTCTCAGTTTCTTCCCCTGATCTAGATTGTAGCACAATCTGTTTCAAAGAGGAAATGAAAAGATGAAGTTTAGCCTCATCTAGCTTCCTTGTAAAAAATGATAATGTGTAGAGAAGCTAAAAGCATTAGCAAGGAACATAACCAGAAGGAATATCCTACTCACTGGAGAGTCAGCTCTCAGAATGCCCTTTATTCATTTAACAACACAAGGGAGCCAGAAATGAAAGACTCAGCGCATTCAGTGAAATAATTACTTTGGCCTGACTGAATTACAGGAAGTAGAAAGGATAGGGATTTGGCCAGCAGTATTGTTTTTATATAAAACAAACATGCTAATGTCATTGATGGCACTTTTAATAAACCTCCCCATGATAGTTACCCTAACTTTTCTTACTCAAGATTGGACCTATAGCAGGGAAAAGTTGAAGAAAATGTATCATGTACAGAAAGCCAAATATATTATTTTTTGCTTCTTACATATTTTGTTATCAAGAATGTTCTTTTATTAACACTTAGGAGAAAGTCAGAATAATTTTGCATGGCTTAGTCCAGAATAGAATATTTCTATTTGTATTTTTTGACATACTGAGATAAGCATGCTTAATCAAGACGAATTCATTTATTTGTAAGAAGACTCCACATTCAGTAATCAAAATGAAGATAAGATATTATGGATAAAAACATCTCCTGTTTAAGTAGGAGAATGTTAATGTATCAGGACAGCAAGAGATATTAAAGGAGCTTTAGCTTTCTATAACATTTTCCTGATAAAGATCTCAAAACTATAACTTAAAGTGCATCTTTGAGGGGATTTTCCATTTAGAATGAATTTTTGAGGGGCTTTTCCATTTAGAGAATTTAACAATCATAAATATAATATGGAGTAGCAATTTCTAAGAAATTATTGGATAGCAAAGGATAAAGGAATCTTGTTCCCTAGGCAACCACGTGGAGGGCTATAACATCCCTCAAGCTCCTAAAATGAAGTTTAAAGTTGCTACTATTTTTGCTTTTGGCTTCCTCTGAAAATGGTTTTTATCCCTTGAAATTATTTTTTTATATAACGAAGTTTGAGCTCTTTCCAACTCTTCTCTCTATAACATTAGTCTTGTATGTAACAGCTTCTCTATCCTTTGATCTCAGCATGTGTGGCTATAAGAGGAATGACCACCCTGGAAATAAGATCAAATTGGGGATAGAAACTGATATCATGAGAAGCGAGGGTGGAGCAGAGACATTTTCAGCTCCTCAGTAGGCTTCCATAATTTCAGGAAGAAAAGTGCTCTGGGGTTTTCAGATTCACTCAATCTTCTGTAATTTTTTTTTTTTTTTAAGCTAATATAGGAATCTCAGCTTCTTCAGGGGAAAAACATTTTAAATAGAAAGAAAATGGTGGGAGGGTGCATTTCTGATTCTTTCAGTAGGCTTTTTGTATGAGTTCCCAGGGCCAGCTATTTAGGCATTGTATCTCCTATGTGGTTGCCCCAATATTGACACCTCTCTTAAATCTTTTTCTCTTTGCTCTCCTTGCCCTAAGTCTATTTATTTTTTTAACTCTTTTCACTAGTCCAAAAGTGTATCCCTTGAGCAACTGTGATCTTCTGAACACCACCTCTCTAAGGAAGGCACAATGGGAAGATCCTGCAGGCGTGCCAGGTGTGGGCAACATTTCAGAAATGGGGGATCTGGTTGCTGACACTCTCTCTTCCATCTTGGGGCTGGTGGTATATACTGATTCAGGAAGTCCATGGGGGTTTCTGGAAGGCCTTCCAATGAAAATAACTCTTTAGTATATCCTGCTGGTTAGATTCATTTGAGCTAATTAGCTAATATTTAAAAAATATTTCTCTCTGGAAGACTGAGCTTATTCTTGACCTGAGCATCAACTACTTAAGTTATATAATCTTGTTTGTTTCTTAGGCAGGTGTCTCATGATACTTGGCTGAGGGAATGGAAGTTCGCTGAGGTGGAAAAGGGAAAAATTTTGTGTATGGCTCAGTATACATTCTATAATAAGGAGCTTTGGCCAGCCAGAGGGCATCTGAGACTGACTACTGTGAGTGTAAAGTCATGGGAGGTGAGAGAGAAGGCAGAAGGAAGGTGGAAAGGAGAAACTCTTGGGTATGGTTTGCCTTCTTTGCCATTTGGGTTGAGGCTGTGGAGGTGCCCACCCACAGAGTTTCATGGCCTGCTTTCCTTGTACAGCTCAGCCAGGTTTTTAATGTTTCTTATACACTAACAACTCAAATATTTCAAATATAGATGAAGATGAGAGATTGGATTTTTGTTGTTGTTCGCTTTTGCTGAATGCTATTAAATACTCTTTAGGTATTCAGTAGACCCTTTCTGAGGACCTCCTATACATCAAGAACTCAGCCAATGACAAGGAAATAGTGATGTGGGTCTTCGCTCTCAAAAACATCACGATCTATAGGAGCAGACAAACATTTGTATAAAAATTATATAGGAATGTAGTAAGTACTAGCATAAGAAATGCAGGAGAGTAGTAGCTCTTTTTTCATTGGGGGTCAGGGAAGTAGCACAGAAGAGATATTTTGTCTGGCTCTTAGAAGTTGAATGAGATTCTATTAGAGATAGAAGGGAAATAGTAAATGCAAGGGCATAGATGTGAGAAAGAGTCGTAAATTCCAAAAAGGGTAAAAAAAAATTCAGAGCGTCTGGCACAAAAGGTGATTTGTGGATAGAGTAGGATCATGAAGCAAAAAGGGGAGGAAAGGACCAGGCTGGGAGGGGCCTGGTGAGCTTTCTAAGGGAGTTTGGATTTCATTTTGTTATCTGCAGGGAGCCAGCAGAGGCCTTCAAACAAGGGCCCTAACTAATTAGGTTTTACATTTGGTAGATAATTCTGGAAACATTGTGGGAGGCAGACGATTCAATGCCAAGATCTCTTGAGAGTAGACGTAGTTCATTAGAAATATTGGGTGAGCAAGCATTAAAAAGATTGATAAGAGCCAGTGTTGGTGAAGGTGACATTAGTCAGCCTTGGCATTTTAGCAATAGCTATCATATCTATCATATCAAGCTCTACCAAAATTTAACATGCGGGTAAAAATAAGGGACTTCTACTTTTTGTTTTATACGTTTATTTCTGTTGCATTTTTACAACCAATTTTTTAATAAAACAAGTTTATTTTTGAAAAAAAAAATCAAATCTCAGTGGAATCAAATGAAAGCTATGCCATCAAACATTTTAGAGCTCTATTTAATAATTCATTTTGAAAAGAAATACTTATTACTAAAACCTTTTAAAGTTCCTCTGGGGCTTGTTATAAAAAATTTGAACTGGGTTTTTGTCTATGAAGAAAACAGAAATATGCCACATTCCCCACAAACAATGAAAGCTGTTTTTGCACTATCAGCAACTTATTATTTTCCTCCAGGGATCTAGTTAATCCAAATTTTAGATAACTCAAAATAAAATTTGATATTTAGCTATGAACTGTGCACTTATAATTGCTTTTGAATGGGTTTTAGAAATTACCCCATAGATAGATAACTGAGAACTGATTTTTAAAAAATATATGTAGACTATATAGATGTTTCACATACACTATGGACTCTCTTGATGATCCTTCCTTGGAAACTGTTTTTTCAAGTTCAAATGTGCGTCTGGGTGACAATTTCCAACACATAGATTGAGAAACTCACAATTGAAATCATCTAGTTCACTATACTCGGTTTTTTGGAAACAACAAACTGAAAATGTATGCTCTTAACTAAAGATATTAAGAAGCTGTTTTCAGCACGAATTCATTAGTTAAGCATTCAGTTACTAAGGAATTCAATCAAATTTGGCAACTCACTTCAGAAGCAAGATGTTGCTGCTTTTTCTCCCTCATGCAAAAGAAGACAATTAGAACACATTTGTCTCTGTTTAGACATTTATGGAAAACACTGGTATGAAGATTATTAGTAACTGAAGGAACTTAAACTTGCTAGCATAATGTCTTCTTTTTTTTTTTTAGGCGAGGCAACCCTTGGTTGACCTCACAGATTGCAAGGAACTTGTCAGTTTACAATCCCTTATTTATTTTTTACGCCTACAGCACCTGCTCTTTCTAGGTGGTCTTCCATCCAAGTACTAACCAGGCCCAACCCTGCTTAGCTTCCGAGATCAGGCTTGTTCTGGGTAGCATGGCCGTGGATGCTAGCATAATGTCTTCTAAGAGATTTGGCTTTCCAGGAAGTTCAAATGTTATTACATCTGTGAGGTAAAGGTTAGCATTCTATTTAGCATGATTCAGTGCAATTCTTAGTGTCTGAAAAAATATCTGGCTGACACCACCCACCCCCTGAAATATAGAGCATCCACTTTAGGAAAGGTGTTCGTGGTGACAGGTAAACAATGGACTGACTGCCAAGCACTGTACGTGGTGTATGCATGTTAGGAAAACTGCACCCTACCCTTTGTTTCTACTGGGAAAACAAAAACAAAAACTGGAAAACTCCATCAGCTCCAATAAAACTGCATTGCCTATGGCTGAAGCCTGCCAGGCATCAGCCATTTTTTTAAAAGGAGGAAGATGAATAAGATTATAGAGAATCCTAGGAGCCTCAATTTAAAAATTATGAAAGCAACTACCACTAGAATCAAACAAGATGATGAAGTCTCTGGTTGACAACTCATAAAACTTTCATGATCACCTCCGCTCTCTCTGTTCTGGGCCAACACACAGACTTAAAATAAAAATCCATTATAGGTGTTGATCTCTTTGATTCAGTTAGTAGTACATGAGTTTGGACGATTTTCAAAGATAATTGTCTGCCAAATCTCCCACACGTCAATTCATATTGAACACAGTAGTAACGGTATCTTTTCTCTCTGTTGGGGCGGCCATTCTACTTTTCTCGTTGTCAGACTGAGGAATAAGAAAGGTTTTAGGGTAGCTGGAGAGGAGAAATCTCAGCAGAAGTCCTCTACGAGGTGCACAGCACTTGGAGGACAAGTTGAGTCTCACTTCCCCACTCCTCCTCCTTCATATACTCTTCTTTTGCCACCTCTTTGTCAAACGAAGGAGGCTCTTACACACTTTTATCATGATAAATGTTTAAATGATTCCTTCACTCCTTTGTACGTACTGTATCCCTTCTTTTCTTTTGAATGTGCAATCCTCCCTGCTTGTGCAATATAGAGATTGCCAGGTATAAGTCAAGACAGGTTGTGAAACGTGAAAAAACCACAAACTTTTCACTAAATTCTTATTAGTGTGAAAATAATTACATTTCATATTTTTCAAGAAGGTCAGCTCTCAACTTGTCATGTAGGGTAAATTAAGTGGGGGCATCTTCACTACTATAGGATCAAAAAGTCCCAGGATGACCTACTAAATTACACTTAAGAAAAACCTGGACTGTTTGCAACCATCTCTAGAATGTTCTAGTCAAGATGTTGAAATGATCTTTGCCTGAAGAATAAGGAAGCCATACGTGTGTATTAAGCAGATGGACTTTTAGAGTGAAAAAACAATAAAAAACACCCACTAGAAACAATTTCAGAATTATATATGCTGTTTAATCTCAGTTATTTTCTAAGGTAGATAAAATACTGCAAAAAATATAACAAAAATGTTAATAGTCGTTTCTTCTTGGGACTGAGATTTTGGACATTTTTAAATTCTCCTCTATAACTTTTTTGTACTTTCTCAATTATTAACAAATCCATGTCTTATTTTTTATAAACAGAAACAAACAGCATCCCAAATTGTTGTCCCCTTAATAGGGAATGGAGAGGACTGGGGTGGGGTTGAATGTCAGGTGTTTGTTTCTTTTTCTTTTTTTTTTTAATTAATTAATTTAGTTTTGTATGGTGACAGTGGTTAACGAAATCCAATAAATTTCATCTGTACACTTTAGCAGTAAGGCATCTACATGTTTACACTGTGTGTTCACCTTCCGTAGTTAAATTTCCTTCTGTTACCACATATTTGACCCCTTTTACCCTGTCTAGCCCCGACCCCCACTCCCCTACCCTCTGGAGGTATTTGTTTCTATGTTAGGGCTCAAATAAATTTTTTTTTTGACAATTTAACAGGTAGTACGGTGTTTCTGTAGACCTGGTCCCTTCCAATTGGACCTGAGCATGAAATTAGGAATTAAAGGGAATACATAAGCCATTTTTTGGTGTGGAGGGAATGAATTAGTGGGAGGAAACCCTTCTTTAGCAGGAACTGGGGCCTTGTGGCAGTTCTTCTAGCCTCCACAGATGCAAAAGCTGGTTTTCTTCTTATTCTGTATTCGTATTAATTTGCATGAAACTTTATAAAATATAAAGTGGCAAAAAAATGTCCCAGCCCCAAATTATGTTTTTTTTTTGGTTATGGGGAAGCTACGAACTGACTAAAAATGACAATGTTATTATTTTAGAAAAAGTACATGGAACAAAGGGAAGAAGGCACTAGTTTCAATGATAAAATAAGCTACAACTGCTAAATGTGTGTGTCATGTCTGAGGGCAGACCTGACTGCTGCCTGTCATGCCCAAGAAGGGCAACAAGTGGGCCATGCACATGCTAGGAGCTCAACAAGGCTTATTAAATATATACTTCACATTTGCCTTCCTCCTGCCTGTCAGTTTTGCAAAATCCAGAAACCCTTGACAATGTCATATTTTGTGCTTGGATCCCTTATATACCGTCAGAGTCTAACAGGGTATTAAGAAGCCTGTTTTAAAGTCAGACCAGTTAGAATCCTGATTCTATGACTGGATAGCTGTGTGACCTGGGTTAGTTGGTTGACTTCTCTGAATCTCAGGTTTTTATGGAAACTGCTTGGATTTGGTTTTGGCTTCACCTCTCACAAGCTGTGTGACCTACCTAGGCCTCAGTTTTCCCATCTGTAACATAAGGATAATAAAACATTTGTTTTTTGGGGGGATTAATTGGGGCATTGCATGTAAAGTGCTCAGCATGCTGCTTGGCTGGGCACATACCAACTGCTTAATTAAAGTTGGCTATTTTTTTTTTATTATAGTAGATACAAGATAAAAAATATATCGTGTTCTGAAGGATGGCACATCTGAAGCAAATGTTAATGGCTTTAAGCAATATCCACTGAGAGCCAATGAATGGTTATTTCCATAAGTCATTGTCTTAATATGTTCCCTCGAATGAGGTTTTTAGGTATCATCTATATTTGAATATCTAGTACATTCCTTTGAGTATTGCATGAGTGATATCTATATGTGGTAGTCGGTACTGCTCTTTTTGTGTATAAAGTTTTTTTCTCCTCTCATTATAATTGCTACATAAATTTAACAGGAGGTTCAAAACTGATACTGCTTGTATTTTTTTCTTGCAGGTTTTTTTTTTAAACTCTTTTCATTCCCCCCACCCCTTTTTTTCCTGGCTTTTAGCCATACATCTGTGTATAGTTTGCTTTCAGTTAATCTTCTCTTTTCTCTTGGATTGAAACTTATGCATATGTCTTGATTATAAGCAGAAGTGATTTTACTTAATTCTGTATTTTATAATCTTGTATTTTTTTTTCTTAAGGAATTAAATAAACTTCAAGCTCCACAAAGCCAGGATCTGCCCCAATTATGTTTCATTTGTTTCTTAGATGGAAGACCTGACACATTCAACTTAAAATTGTCTAAAGTGAATGTTGTTTTGGGAGTATATGAGACTAAAGATATCTTTATTTTCTTGCTCCGCTTGGGGACTGACTGAATTTTGCTTTGCTTCTTCAAGAAGCATCTATGCTTTCAATAAAAATATACAGACATGTAGGATTCATTGAATGGTCAAAATAATGTCAGTATCTGGCTTCTTAAGTATATACTAGAATTTCAAATGTATGGAATAGATAAAGAAGAGAGCTAACTTCATTAATGCGATGCCTCAAACCTAGCTTTTGCAGGCTAAAGGAACTAAGTGTGATTTTACAGCACCATTTTGTGAATGCGTTATAAATTTCTGGGCTCAGAGAGGAAGGGAGGGTACAGTGTGGTGGTCGTGAGAATTCTGGCAGGAAAAGCATTGCTGTCGTTCTGGGACAAAGGAGGAGGCGGCAAGAAAGAAATATGTAGGGAATATAAAGGAAGGGTATGGATCCTAGAATTAGAAAGTTGCTTACCATTTCAGGAAGTGCTGAATAAGAGCAGTAAACCTTTAAGAGGAGACTTAAACCTCCACTAGGCGTGGGTTGCTGGTCTGTTGCACTGGCACTACTTCTTCACAGAAGGCTTCAACTCTGAATAACTTTTTAAATACGGACACCACTCTTTATAAAGTAGCTAAGAATGCTAGAATCCGTTGAATGTATTTAAAATAAAGTTGAGTTACATATGAAAAAATTATAGTGGATTTAACAATAGAAACATTTTCTTTTTTTCACATAAGAGATGTCTAGAGGTAAGTAGTACACATCTTGTATACAGACTCCAAAGTCATCAGTGATCCAAGCTAACCTAGCTCTCCTCTCTTCCATCCCTAGAGTGTAATCCTTCTCCTCGTGGTCTAGTATTGTTGCTACAGCTCCAGCCATCACATTCTCATTCCAGGCCAAGGGATGGAGGAAGCATTAAGTAGAGTTTTTAAAGGAACTTTCCTGGAAATCCTACATGATACTTTACTTATATCTTATTGGTCAGATTTTAGACATATAGCCACTTGACCATAAGAAAGACTAGGAAATATATATTTTTAATCTGGGCAGCAATTCGATCAGTTAGAAATCAGGATTTTGTATATGGCCATGCCACCCCGAACAAGCCCAATCCCATCTGATCTCGGAAGCTAAGTAGGGTCTGGCCTGGTTAGTACTTGGATGGGAGACCACCTAGGATGACCAGGTGCTGTAAGCATGTAAAAAAAAAGAAGGAGGAGGAGGAGGAGGAGGAGGAGGAAGAAGAAGAAGAAGAAGAAGAAGAAGAAGAAGAAGAAGAAGAAGAAGAAGAAGAAGAAGAGGAAGAAGAAGAAGAAGAAGAAGAAGAAGAAGAAGAGGAAGAGGAAGAGGAAGAGGAAGAAGAAGAAGAAGAAGAAGAAGTAGTAGTAGTAGTAATAGTCAGGATTTTGTTAAGTATTGAGAAAGAAGGAAGAATGGATATGTGGGCAAGTGACACCTCTGCCATGCTAAATTTGCCTTTAAACTAAATAGTAGTATATGTTGCTATTTTTCTCTATTAAAAGCAAAGCATTTTATAGGATCTGAATTTGTTTTAATGTGCTTAGTGGTGAGTGGTATTGATCAGAAGTAAATTTAGAAAACACCAGATTGTGCTTTTCTGGATCCTTTGGTACAAAGAAATTCTTGGAATAGAGGGATATTGGAAAAAGAAAGGAATCACGTTTCTTTCTCAAGTATTGTAGCAGTCCTTAAACGGAACCCTTTGCTAGTCTTTAAGTTTCAAGGAGAATGAAGCTTAGACTTGTAGACTTGCCTCAAAGCTCTGTGTATGTGTGTGTGTGTATCTAAGACTCAGAGCATGGAAGTGATGTAGGAGATGTAGAATATCTGCTACAAATTATTAAATTTGTGATTTGAGGCAAATCGTTTAGCCTCTTTAGGCCTCAGTTTTCCTTGTCTGTAAAATGAGGAAGTTGGACCAGATGTTTACAAAGTCCCTACTGGCGCCAATCTCCCATAACCTGGAAGCTTGGGAGTCCATCGAACCATCTTCTGGTTCACCCATCCATCTGTCCACCTGTCTGTCTCTCCATTTGTCTGTCCATCCACTCATCCACCTATCAACTATTTTTGATAGTGCCTGGCAGCATGCTAGAAGCTAAGGATTCAAAAATAAATACCTTATTATCCTTCGTGGAGTGGATAGATAGTCCAGTCTAGGGCACATGGTATATACCTTTCATGCCTCTTGTCAGATGGAAATGCAGTTGAAGAACTGTTTTCAATTTCATCTGCCAGTGTTCTGTATAGAGATAGTTTTTGGCTATCATGTTTGAAATACCTCTATATATTTCTTGTACCAAATTTTAATTCTTCCCCTGAGTCATTGCTCAAAACATAGCTGCTATGGTACAGAGAAGGCAAATTTCAGTATTAGCTTAAACAAGGTAATCTTAATTGGGGTGGGGGGGATGACCCAATTAAGACCTCATTGAGAATTGGTGAAAATAATAGCAGCTAACACCAGTGGAGCATATAACTGTGTTAAGTACCTTATGTGCATGTCTTCTTTAACCTAAAGACAGCCCTGTGGTAGCCCGGCTGTTTTCCTCTGAGCTACTTAAAGGCTAAACAACCTACCCAGGCCCATGTGATGAGACAATTGACCCCAGAGCCAAGATCTCAGTGACTACAGTGTTCTTGGAAAAGTACTCATGAGCATAAACACACATTTTTGCACACAGTTCCAGGGAACACAAACCTCACCGACACAAACCTCACCGACACTTTAGGAAACTCTGACCTAACTGTATGCCAATTAAGAAAATGGCTGGTGTTAGAAAACAACCATATACCTTCTGCATCTGCTCATGAAAAGGGGTGGAGGACCTGACGTGTGCTGAGGCTGAGACTCCTGTGCACACACACCGTAGAAAGCTCACCCAGTGTTATCAGCCAAGTCCACTGGTTCTCAGAGTGTGGTCATTGGACCCCCAGCATCACCCTCAGTTGGGTTCCTGCCTCCAGATCTCCTGAACCAAAAGCTGTGTTCAGAAGCCCTCCAGCTGATTCTGATGAATGTGACAATCTGAAGCAGCACTGTCCAGCAGAACTTTGTGTGACGATGGAAATGTCCTCCAGCTGCACTGCCCTGTATAGTAGCCACTAGCACTTGAGCTCTTGAAATGTGGCAGAAGAAATGAAATTTTCATTTTATTTGATTTTTAATTAATTAATTAAAAATAAATGGCATGGCGAGTGACTATTGTATAGAATAGCACAGCTCAACTCCATATCCCTAAACATTCCTATTCTTTTACAGCCGAACGATTCACTGCATTAGACACTACACGACAAAACAAAAAAGTGAATGTTATACATAGACTTATATCTTGATGTTATCTAGTTTCTTATTCCAGTATTACTATCATTTAACTAGAAAATGTTTGGGACGGGAGCCTTGCAGTTTAATGCTAGTGAAATATTCCATAAGAAAAAACAATTTGCATATATTTCCAAGTCTTGTCAAAATTATGGTAAATAGCTCCTTCTTAGATAATTTTCTCTTCTTTAGTTCCTGAGGGTTTTTGAACAAGGATTTTTGAATAACCTCAACAACACAAATTTCTTAAAGAAAATGAAATTCAGCCTATATTTAAAGGACAATCTTGGTGCTCTGTATGCTGGCGGAGAGGAGAGGTGGTGACCAGAGGAAATTGTTGGTGTCCCCCACAGAGAAAGTAGCATGAATAAAGGAATGAGGGCAGGACATTTCATGGCATTTTGAGGACTAGCAAAGAATTGCATTTGGCTAAAGTGTAGGATTCATAAAGTATTGACAATCTAGACCCTGACACCATTTGTGCAGAGTAGGATGATGGAATCCATAGCTAACCTCATTTCTAACTCCCAGCCTTTGATTCCTCTCTCCTTTCTTTCAATCAGTGGGGTCTTAAGAAAGATGATCATGGTGCTAGAGGTGGAGGGAAAGAAAAGAGGAGCCAGGTGTACAATATTACAGAGTTAGAATGGACAGGACTTATTATCTGATGGGATATTACACTGACTGCCTGTCAGGAGCCCTCAAAGAGAAGTTAGGTCTTACCCTGAAGGAACTTACAGCCCAAGTAAGGGAAGGGACTCAGCAGACATGTCAACAAATGAGTGGAAACCATGTTACATATTTCCCGAGAAGTCAATACAGGGTCTAGAAATGGAAGACATCAAGGGGACCCTGACGTACAGCACACACCCTGAGTCCTCTTACTCTTCCCTCATCTCTTCTCGTTTCTGGCTTCTAACATTGGACTTCGCTCACTGCTAATCCTTTCATAATTTCACACCAGAACAGTGTTATATGTTTACTCATATTTCAGTTTATTAAAAAAATAACTAAATAATGAGTTTATTTTGTGTCCTCCTAAAATTGCTTTTTGCATTTTGGGGCATATTTTATATAGCTTAAGTCACACTGCTGGCCTCATCATGATCTGCAATTGATTCAGTCTCATGTCTAAGGCCTTCTATTGAACCTCAAGAACATATCTGGCTGAAAAACATTTTATTTGGGTATTTACTCGGTCATTTATTTGTTTATACATTTGTTCGTGTAGGAATAGTTTATATGTCTATGTTTTATGTCTCATCTCTTTCTGGAAATACTTGAGAATGCTTGCATAAATATGATTAGGCTAGAAAGATAAATTAACCAGTTGATGTAGCTTTAAGGCACAAGGTTCTGGTCTAAGTTCAGAAACAGGCATATGGTTTTCAGCTACTTAGGAAAGTGGGCTAGAAATAAAGAAATAAAGCAGCTGCCTGGCACTGTCCTTGGTCCTGCCACTGCCTTCCTACCTGACTCTGCCCTTGGCCTGGACCCTTGCTGCCACCTCAATCCTGCCTAAATTTGCACTGCTTTTGATTCCTTGCTGTTGCATGTCACTGATAGTCCTGCTGACTGCTGACTTCTTGTCACCAGCTCACCCATTATCTGTCTCTGACCTGGGTTTCTGAAGTTATGTATTACATCACCTCACCCAGCCCAGAAAATTCTTGCTCAGCAGGCTCAGGTTGGATTCTTTAGAATAGGCTGGAGATCTGGCAAAAAAGTCTTTGTTTATAAATATTTTCCTTATTGTCTTTTAAATTCATCTGGTATCATTGCTCCCTGCTGAAGTTATTTCTGTGAGATGATTACTTCATAAAACTTATTTTATTATTAGTTCAGAATTGGTTCTACATTGGCTTAGAGTGACCTTTTAATGTTTTTCATTATATGCAAGGCAAAGCCTTATCTTCTTTTCCCTGGTGTTAGCAGAAATCTTGTAATGTTACATTTCTGCCAGCTGACAGTGATAATTGAGCCTGATTTAGTATATGTAAAGTCTAAGGCTCTTAAAGAGACTTTTAATCCTTTTGTTCATTTAAGATAGATTAATTTCTTCTATTTTTCTACAAGAACATGATCCTCTTTCTAATGTGTGCAGCTTTTAGTTTTGTAGGTACAGATATATGTTATCTTGCTTTAAGCAGACAATATATAAAAGCCTGGATTGACACTACTTTAATAATCAAAAATGACTTTTCATAACTAAACTGAAAAGCAGGAAGCAGCTGTATTGATACAATTATTTTAAAATTATGATTGACTATCGACCCAGACTGAATGGATATAGAGACTGAATGTAGCTCGATTTGTTGGGGTGGTAGAAAATTGATGATAATCTAATTTTAAAAATTCACAAAATAACTAGATGAGTGATCAAATAAATAATAATTTCAAAAATATGAGCCCAATTACAGAACTCAATTTTCATACTTTTTTCAGCAATTTATCTTTTTAAAAATGTGAGATGTGTCTATAAATGTCATCGAGTGCATGATTCTGGACCCAAAACCAGACAGCTGATATTGAGGCAAGCAGCTGTGTTTGCAAGTCAATTATGGCCTGAATGGGAAGTCTCTTGTTCTGTGTTAGTGGAATGATAAGCTGGATGGTTAATATTGATGTTTTATTGGTGTTACTCATGTAGCTTTGGCTCTTAGCCAGGGATTTTGATTAATATAATGGTTAATCAGCTTTATAACTGATGGTAATAGGAAATTTTAAGCTTTAATACACATTTCTCAGGTGGAAAAAGAATCTATATTCTTTTAAAGATTTAACTTAGAACAATAGATAAAGCATTTTTTATTAAAATGTTTTAAATAAAAAGTTATATAAAGACAATTTAACATGCAGTTAGTTAAAATTGATTTGTCTTGTTTTCTCTTTCTTTCTTTAAGTGGCATAAAGGCTTTTGTCTCATCTAGTGAATCGTTCAGACCTAAAGGCATAGCTATGTTTGGGAATGTCCTAGAGTGTCACATGGCTTTGGGGTGGGAAAATAAATGGATGTTAATTGGGCTGGTGACAGTGAGGAGCCTCTTGTGGTGCATCTGCACAGGGCTCCCAGCCTTAGCACAACTTGGTTTGTCCTGTTTCTCAAGAGCAAAGACAGGAAGAGGCTATAGGTTAGTAAAATTATTAAACTTTATAAATTGTGTCTATCCTTTGCACCTGCTACTCTACTTCTGGGAGTATTCTTATTCTAAGCAAATAATAGAACACACTTAAACATCTAGCTACAAGTCGTTGATCATATCAGTTTATAATATCCAAAAAGAACCTAAATGTCCATCAGAAGGAGAATTGGTTAAGTAAATTAAACCAAGGTAAGTCATTAAAAAACAAGTTATAGATGAAAGCTTTCAAACGTTTTTTCTTAAGCAGGAAAGCTCTTTTTCAAGCAAAAATTTGTGAGGGATTCTAAATATATAAAAAAGAGAATCCAGGTAACTTTTGGGGCCTCACCCACATTCCCCCTCCCTCCTGAGGGGCCCTCAGTCACCTCTGTCTCATTCTTAAGAAAGCTCCAAGAGACACTTTGAGAGAATACTTCAGATGAAAATTTAATCGCCTGCTAGGATATTCATGGTCTGTTACATCGAAAAGCAGATTTGAAAATACAGTGTAATTCTAATTTCATAAGCAACATGTGTGTTTGAATTATGTCTGTGCATGCTGTAATCTTGGAGATGTGTATGTGGGGTGTGTGTGTGTGTGTGTGTGTGTGTGTGTGTGTGTGTGTTTATGGCAAAGAAAAATGTTTGGCAAGAAATAATTCAGGTGTTCAAGAGTTAAATGTTTTTCAACTCCGGATTATGGGTATTTTAATTTTTTTGTTTTTGCTTATCTGTAGTTTTAATTTTAACAGTTTTTACTTTTTATCTTTTAAAAATATATTAGATTTGGGTAGTGACATTGGTTTATAAAATTATATAGATTTTAACTGTATAATTCTATAATGTATCATCTGTATATTGCATTGTGTATTTACCACCCAAAGTCCAATATCCTCTGTCACCATATATTTGACCTCCTTTACCCGTTTCTACCTCCCTGCTCACCCCGCTTTAAATAATGACCATGTATTTTTTTAATAAGAAAATATTTTGGTTAAATATTTATTAATTTCTAAAAATCACAGCTTTGGGATATATAGTATTTGCCACTATACAAATAACTTAACTTTTACAAAGATTTTCACAAACAGTATTTGGTCTTCTACTTATTTACTGCTACATAATAAGTCACCCTCAAATCCTTTCAAGTCAAGGATAACAGCATTAAATCAAGTGCCCTTCTTAGTGTAGGGCCTGGTATGACCGCACAAGTTATACCTTATGAAGTTATCCCTGGGTAGGGAACACCAACCTCCATCTCTTGATGGGAGGAGGGTCGTCTATATTGTAGAAAAGCATGTGAGGTGGGAGTTAGTGGGAGTCCGCAGGAGAAACCAACCTGCTGATGCCTTGATCTTGGACTTCCAGTCTCCAGAACCGTGAGAAAATAATCTTCTATTGTTAAAGCCACCCAGTCTGTGCCATTTGGTTATAATGGCCCTAGGAAACTAATACCATACCTAAGACGTACACATATTTACTTGTCCTTGTCAGTATTTTTTTTATTGCTCGTCCTTAATTCATTGGATATCTTTGGTTCTCTGTCAACTTGCTAGGAGAGGCAGATCTAACAGCAAATGCCATGTTTTAGCTAATATCCCTTCTTTAATAATATTCTGATGAATAGAGGCTTTATTATTTATTTTTCCTGGAGTGTTGCTTATATCCAGGAAAGATTTATGTCTACTGTAATACTGTGGTTCATTCATGGATTGGCACATAAAGTAATATTGCTTTTAATCACTGCAGTCAATTACCTGCAAACATGGCCATGAACAATTTGTCTTATCCTTTCTGTATATGTCACTCCTCCCCTCAAGGGCTAGAATCTATTTCACCTTCCCTTGAATCCGGGCTGGCCTTGTGATTTGCTTTGACCAATATAATACAGTGGAAGTGATGCTAGTGAGTCCCAGACCTAGGTCTTTAGAGGTGTTGCAGCTTCCATTTTTGTTCTCCTGAGCTCCAGCCAGCATGTAATGAAATCTGCCTATCTTGTTGGAGAGCCCCCTTGAAGGGGAAAAGGCTTAGGTGGGGAGCTGTAGGCGTGAAGATGTTGAGTACCTGAAGGAGTTCCAGAAGGAAGGAGAGGGATGTGGCTTGAGAATGGGAGGATACCAAAGACAAACTGTACCTGCTGGGCCTTGTTGTGTGGCCGAGAAGGAACCAGGGAATGAAGCACAGAGGTTTCATGATGGCGGTTTTAATTGGCCTTGGAGACTTGTTGACCTGCCCTGGGTTTGACACCTATCAAGATTGGAGCTGTCATTGTTGGCCGGTGACTGGCAAGATGATGTCCATAATTGCCTCAGAGCGTTGCTGGTACAGGGCATTTTTCCTTGGCATTAGCCTTGGGAATTGTCTCCTGAGCACATACTGCCTTGCCAAAGCTCCATAGCAATAGCTACCTCAAACACTGTTGTCAGTTGCATTGTGTTCCACTCCCTAATTCTTATGTTGAAGTCCTAACCCTTAGTATCTCAGAAAGTGACCTTAATTGAAAATAGGATCATTGCCCATGTAATTAGTTTAAATGAGGTAATTCGATGTAGGATGGGCCCCCTAATTCAATATGACCAGTGTTTTAATAAAGAGGGAAAATTTAGACACAGACATACAGGGACAACACAATGTGAAGATGAAGACAGAGATCAGAGTGATGCAGAAGCCAAGGAACACCAAAGACTGCCTGCAGACCACCAGGAGCTGGGAGAGAGGCACCAAACAAATTCTCCTTTACAGCTCTCAGAGGAGCCCACACTGTTGGACACCTGATTTGGATGTCTAGTCTCCAGAACTGTGAGACAATACATTTCTGTTGTTGAAGCTACACAGTTTGTGGTGCTGTGTTACAGTAGTCCCAGCAAACGAATGCAAACGTCGAGACCACTTCCTCCCTTTACTCTCATTTCTGCAGTTCTGGGTGGATGAACACAGGGATAAGCTTGTGTCTGTAATGGAGAAGCTGCTTAGATGGCTTCATATCTTAATCCAGTTAAAATTCTCATTTCCTCAAAAAGTTCTATGAAAGGTGACTTGTTGTGTGCTTTAGGCACAAGAAAAAGGGGACAATTTTTGATAGGAAGATCCCTCTGAAATTATATCAGATTGGTTATTTTATCTACCTTCTTTAAGGCCCTCCCACTCAACAGTGTGTCTTCAGTTATTCTAAAGTTTACAGAGAGTTAACATTTAGTTGTTTTTTCAAGAAACCTGATTTAACCTAACTGTATTAGAATTGGCATTCGATTATTCTGATATGATCATTTGCATGATTTTTAGTGCCATTATTGTTGGAAGCTGATATTAGAACCTTAAAATTGGCATATTTTAGTCAGAAATGTTTAGTGCCTTCTAATAAGAATAATATTAAGTGCATTATGCAGTGATAATGGAAAGTACATTTGCAAAATAGTTATGTAATAGATAATTCTGAAATGTAAGAAATAGCAAAGGCACACTGAAGAGAAAACCATGTTTTATTCACAGAATTTTGGCTGCCTGTGCTCTCAGGCAGGCGAGAGCATATGTGCTCCTCAGTGCCACACCACACCTGAGCTGCCCGAGTTAGATCAACCAGTGCAATTCTGATTGAAGTAGAGAATTTTTGTCACTGAATCAAAAGAGGTTGGGAGTGTTGTCATGTTTGAATTTACTTTCTGCTCTTTAGAGTGGGTTAGAATTTTGTAAATGAAAATTGGATTTCCAAAGGAAGCAAATATTTGCTATGACACAGCCAAATAATTTGGTTATTTTCTAGTTGCTATAACTTCTGATTAATAGTTTATTTAAAAAATGTGTGGGAAACACTGTAAAGCGTATTGTTCCGTATTTCACCATTAGAGTTTTTAGGTCAGTTTTAGGCTGATTAACATTACCCTGTCCCTTTAATGCTTTGATTTGTTGATCAAATTCAAAATATGCAAACTCACAGAAAACCATGGTAAAAAATAAATCTGTAAGGAATCTAAGAGATTCTTGGCTATGTGAATTGACACAACAAATGTGACTTGGAGTTTTGGTTCTTTTCTGTACCAACTAGAAAACTTGGTGGTTTTGATTAAATTTTTCTTTTGGCAGCTTAATTACCCCAATTCAGGGATATTCTGTTTAAAACTTCAAAGACTAAACAAAGCCAAGGCAATGCCCAGTCAGCAGAGATGAGAAGAGAATGAATTAATTCTATCAAGTCCAATTGACAAGAATAATTTTAGCCTTGTGCGTGCTTGCAGGCAACCTGCCTTCGCTCCATTCCTTTCAGAAAAGAAAGTTGTTGTAGGTGTGTTTTTTTTTTTTTAACTTTTTCTCTTTGATTTTGGAACCGTCGAACCAACCAGCTAGTTTATAGATATTTAGCCTTTTGTAAGGCCTCTTGGGATTCTTGGGGTTTTTATCAGCATCGCTCTTGCCCTGATGGACCAGGAGGTGCTATCCAAGGCCAGAGAGTGAAAGCATCTCCATCAGGGACTCGAGATATTGGGCAAAGACAACTTGCTTAGAGCAATTATGTGTAAATTTTGTGTTTCTTCTCCACTCAACTCTGAAATCACACAGGGAATGTTACCATTGCACTGAGAACCTCATGTCTCAGCTGCACCTCAGAAACCTACCGAACAGACATGCGCTGAGAGAGAGGAGAGGCTGGGGCAGGGTTGGTCTTGGTCCTTACTCATCCTTCTAAACCGGCAAATTTATTTCACTTTCATGGGCAGGATGTTGGTGACTATAGTCAGCAGCTTCTTGAAGAGCTATTTAGTGTTGTGCTGTCACTTTTAAGACAATAGCCTTTGTTCTATTGCAATGATTCTCTCCATCTTCATTATTCTGGTTTGTCTGAATGCGGTTAGCCTTCCTCTCTGTGGTCTAATTATCCCTTTTCATTCCCAATCCATTTCTTGGCAGCAAAAAGTCATTTTTACCACATCCTTGTCTGCTGATAGGGCTGTTTTACTAAGATTATATATGTAGAAAGTAATTCTTTAAGCTGGAAAGTGCTCTGTGAATGTAAGTTGGTGATGTTGATAACGGTACTTCTTCTACTCACTGGCCCTTATTCACTCTCCAATAGAACTTTATTTTTCAAACCAAAAGCCTTTTAGGGACTCAGAGTTACTGTTATTCCTTTGGTGATTTGGAGGAAGTCAGCATCGTGACTTCCTAGTGGTTAAGAACATGGGCCATATAGACAGATTTCACCACTGCCTCTCCAGCTGTGTGACTGGGGATAGGTTACTCTGAGTCTGGTTTCCTAAACTCCAAATGGAGACACTAAGAGAATCATGCTTGCAGAATTGTTGAGAGCAGTCAATGGATATTGCAAGATGAAGCAATAGTGCCAGGTACATATAAGCCCTCAGTAAGTCATTAGCTTTCATTACCTTCTGGGGGTATTTGGGGTTCTATTACTTTAATAGATTTTGTGCAAAGCCAGCAAAAAGGAGCTGATTCCCATAACTTAATTAATTGCAAAATCTCTCCCATCCTACCCTTCTTCCTATATTCCATCTCAACTGGAATGTGAACTTGTATTCATAAAATAAACAGAATGGTATTTTTTTAAAATGCTGTTCTGGTATATACCTTTTAAAGAAATCATGAAATTATTTTTTTACAAGTCTAATATTCTAACCTGAAAACAGCCTAACCTGTGAACTCTGAAATTAGAGGTAGGTAAGGTTTGTGAGGGGGACCCTGCAGGCAGTAGCCCCTCTGTCAGTCCCTCTCTGCAGGCCACCTTTCTGCAGGACATGGCTGGGCTCCTCTGAGCAGCATATAGGTTGCTGGGGAGAGGCCATGAGCATGGAGCTTCATGATACACATGCTTTAGCATCTCCTTTCGGGCATCCATTTCCCATTGGGCAGAAAGTAAGAGTATTCATTATGATTTCTGACTGGCATTCCATTATTTGTATATTAATGTTTGGTGTGGAGTGAGGTTAGAAATTCATAAGTGGCCATTTGAAAAAGACTTCTAATCTAAAATTTGAAAAATTCTTTCTTCGGAGGTAGTTACACAGTGATGTTCCTAATATCAAGATGGCTTGTTTAACCATGTTGATTGAATCTGCTAATCTCATTTCAACATTTTGTTACAGATTGATATTCTCAAAGCAGATCTGGAAAGTGCAGAGTGGAAAGTTTTGGAAAATCTTATTCTGGAAGATGTTCTTGAACAGATCGGACAGCTCATTTTTGAGATCCATCTCCACTGGCCTGGGTTCGAGATCAGTGGCAGCGATAGCAGTGTTGTGCGGTTCTGGTACAGCCTCCTCAAAGAGTTAGAACTGAAGGACTTCAGGCTTTTTCACAGTTACAAAGATTTATCTAAACCTCAGCTATTCCTGAAGAAAGACATTTTTAATGCAAGTAGCTGTTATACCCTGAGTTGGGTAAATACGAGATGGAAATAGGATGCAGGATCTCATCAAGTACTTGAGGAACTATTTGCAGGTTGGAATGTATCCACGATTCTAATGATCAGTTTACTTGTCCAGTCTCCCACTAGCCTGTTACTTGCTTGAGGCAGAGATTGTTATTGCCCATGTAATGCCTGTAGCCTGGTGCCTGCCGTATAGTAAGGGTACAGTTTGTACTTGTTGAAGAGATGGACATAGGAGTGCCACAGAAGTCAACCTCTGTCTGCACAGACCCAGGCTCTTTGCCTGTTTGCCTCTGACAGAGTGGGGATGCTTGTCCTCTTTCACTTAACTTTGAAGATAATCCCCCCACTTACCTCAGTTTTCCCTAAAATTCATTATGTATCTATAATCCATGAATTCACCAACAGGAAAAAGAAATTAGATAAATTTTCCATTTTTACTGGGTTGATGAGAGTCTTATGTTTGCAGTCTACTGTTTAAAAAAGGACTTTTCTTTTGACTTGAACTCACCTCTTTTATGGTTTTTCTTGTTCACCTGGTCAATAACATTCTTTACATTTGTAGATTTCAGTCACGCCTTCTCAGCCTTTGCTGAGGCCATGCTGTGATCTTAGGAGAACCACTGAATCTGGGGACTCAGACATACTAAATACTGTCACTGTTTAAGGACTAGACTATCAAGAACTGCAAGAACATTCTTTTCATATGCAGCCTTAAATTTCCTTCTTTTCCTATGAAACTAAGCACAAAGCAGAATTTGGGTCTCTTTACTGTTGCCTCTTCTGACTTCAAACCTGATTCTCAACTATAGACTCACCTAAGTTGTAAATCTTTTTTTTTTTTTTTTTTAATGCCTTCTTTCAAAGACTGAGTTTTTCTTTACTGCCAGTTGGCGTTCGTTATAAGCCTGTAGCCTGAGATGGTTATGCAATGTTTCAGCGGTACCAATCCTTTTTATTTTTCAAAAAATAAAGCAGAAAATACAGGTTCTCAATAGTTCAAATGATCACTTTCATTTATCTTTATAGGATTAGACATTTAATCCTACAAATGATTTTTAAAAATTCTATTTCAAATAAATTAATTAAATAGTATAAAATAAACCAAATTATTCCCTGATTATAAATTAAATATATTTTCTGATACTTTTTAAATCCTGAGAGAGCAGGAAAACATGCATATATGTTTGTTCAAGAAATTTGAGGAGGGAATAGAATATTGATTACTACTAAACTTTATACCTTTTCTCTGTTTTTTTTTTTTTTTTTTTTTTAAATCTACTTCTACCCCAGACATTCCCTGGGTTGGGGTTTTGTTTCTTGCAACAGTTTGAAAATACCATTTGTCAAATGAGAAACCAAAACATATTGGAGTTAGATGATCTCACTAACTTCAAAAGAAACAAGACTTTCTGAATTATTAGTGATTTTTTAAAATATAAATGAGGTTTTCTATTTTAAAATGCATAATACACTAATAAAAGTCATTGAGGTGGAAGGACCAGCTTGAATAAGTGTGCTTTGAAATTGCAGTTTGGTTGCTTTATTGTCCATAGGTATTTCAGAAGTGCAAAGGGTCCATAAAAAATCTGAAGTTATACTGTTCGTTTGCATGGCATAACCTCTGAAACAGTGTAATTTTCATCTAGTTCCTGTTTGGATTATATCACAGATTTTTTTTTCTTTTACTTTTTAATAAACATTTTATACAATAAAGTATATACAATACACCTTTTTATATGTTAAACCTTTAAACCTTCTTATACATTAAGTATGAAGTGTACTGATCTTAAGTGTCCAGTCTAATCAGATTTTAGATATGTACACATCCATATCAAGATTTTTAATTCATGGTATTAAAGATTTATGGCATTACTGAAAGCCCCTTTGTACCAGGCAAGTTACCATTTATTCCAGATTGGTGGTACAGAACATTGACTTCATCACACTATATATATCTGAAGCAAGAATGGGTGTACTGTTAAGGAAAAAAGACAAACTCAAAATAAATCACAAACATACCCACCCACACCCACCTACTAGGCAGCCTGTTCAATAGTTATTTGTACTTATTTTATGCTTATTTCTAAGACTGTCCTTCATTTCCTTTATGGAGAGTTTCAAATTTATGATGAATTTTCTGACTGTTGCTATGGTATTCCTGCCTCTAGAATTTATTATCCTTATTGTGTTGGCCAGCGTTTCTTAATCTCAGCACTGCTGCCGTTTTGGGCTGGATAATTCTTTGCCAGGGGAGAGAGGGTTGTTCTGTGCATTGTAGGGTGTTTAGCAGCATTCCTGGCCCTTCCCACCAGGAGCATCTTCTCCGATTTCCACTCAGTTGTGACAACCAGATTTGTCTCCAGACAGTGCCACATGTTCCCTACAGGGCAGAATCACCCACTGTGGAGAACTCCTGGTGTAGGACATGAGAAGGGTCTAGGTTACCACAGCACTGGTGTTGGGGGAGATCCTGCTGGTGAAGAACAGGCAAAACAACAGTCATTGTTACCAAAACCACCACAAAAGCAACACAAATGAAATACAAACAAAATGAAGAGCTGCTGTTCATTGAGAGATTACTATGTGCCCAGCACCGTGTAATCATTATTCCTAATTCTCCCAGCAACACTGTGAGGGAATGTAATTTTCTCGATTAAATATATAGGTAAAGAAACTCTGAGAGGTTAATAAATAGTTCCTTCAGATCATTCAACTTAGTAGACGATGGGGCAAGAATCAACATTTCGGTCTGTCAGATCCTAGGGCCCATGCTGGTCCTTCCACAATGCTGCTTCAATAGCCTCTAACAAATGTAAGGTGCTACTTCCAAAGGACATATTTTTGCTTCCCTATTAGTAAAAAGGAAAAAAAAACTACAAATATACTAAGACCAGATCTACAAATCTTTAAGAGTTGGGATCATTTTTGTAGCAGGCATGTTTAATTTAAACAATCTACTTAATTAAAATATGCCTGCCAAATGGAGGCTTACTAAAAAAATATCAGGACACAACAGCTTGTCTGTCAATGTAGTCAAATTGCCAGAAAAGCTCTTGCAAGTACTTGGAAGTGACTGAAAAAATATGGGGACCCAATAACTTCTCTGTCAATATATTCAGGTTGCCAGAAAAGCTCTTGCAAGGCCTTGGAAGTGATTCTTGGCTTTGGCTCATTACAATACTTGGCACTTTCCTCCTGGGTTTTAGAAAGGGCAGAGTCACTTGGGAGTGCAGCATGAGTTTCCTTTGTTTTAAACTAGTTTTTGACCTTAGATGAAAGAGCTCAGATGTGAATATCTGTGACAAACATCTCTTAATTAACTGTTAACAGAGGAAGCTCATAAATAAAACTGAAAATACCAATTTAATAATGGTCTTATCAAATGATAAAAAAAACTTCATTTTTTAGGTGAAAAACTTGAGGATGTTGGAGATTCAGAGGTCACCTTTTAGCACAAACATGTCATAATTTGAGATTCGAGTCAAAGGAAATCTGTTTCTTAAGACTGTATTTAATGTGGTTATAATAGATTATCATATAAATATTTGTAACTATGTGACATGTTCAAATGAAGAGAGTGAGGGAGAAGTAAACAAACTTTCGTTAGTATTGAATAAAGGTCCATTAAATTTACATCAGGATGGAACAAAAGTAAATTCATAAATTTACTGTGTTCAGTCCAAATCAGCTATTCGTGTAAGCATTTCTGCCTTGGTTGTAAGAGTTTAGCATATAGTAAATAAAGTACAAGATTTGCATTTCCTGAGTATTACATGTTTGGATTTTGTAAAGCTTGGATTTTTACAGGAAGCTAGCCTCATCATCATATTTTGCCAGATTGAAAATGAAGGCTTCTTAAATGAACAGATTATACTTGACAATACAACAGTACCTCCAAGCTCAATTAATATAATTGTTCTCTTCTTTTGAAGATAACTTTATGTGTTCCTTTTAAGCAATAACATCATTCCTTTGTACTAGCCAATTGCTGATTCTTTGTGAATTCAGTACCTTTAACCTTATGCTAAAATGTCTTCTTTTTCTTACATCGAAAGAAGTATTTGAACTTTACTTATCACTTTACTTTAAAATCATCTCCCAAATTCAGTATATTCTTAAACTGCCTAAATTTAGAAATTATTGAAATTCTTTAAATAATGCTATTGTATTTCTGTCCTTAAGAAAAATAAATCAGATACGCTTACTGTCACAGTTTAGAATGATATAGAAAAATGATAGTTCTCAATACTCATTAAAATCAATGCTTGTAAAACTAGCAGCTTCATATTCTTGTATAAAATATTTTACGTTTTTCTTAATGATCAGTTTTGTGCAGTAAGATTGTCTGAAACAATAAGGGATTATTTTTTCCTTGTCAAGTTTGAATTCTAATCTAGACTATTTCAATAGAGTAGCTCGGTATACATAGGACAGATAGATATGCAATCAATATGTACCAGTGAACTATCGGGTTGGTAAATGGCTGTGGTCCTGAGTTGTTGTTCTCCACTGTAGTCTCTCCCACAGCATCCTCAGAACTCCTTAAGATCGAGCAACTAATTCACAGCATACTAGGTAACTTCCAGGACCCTGCCCTAGCACAGTGATTAGCTTCTATTCTAACTGCTCTCCTGTGTTACTGGTTGTTGGATATTTTGCTATCACCTCTGGGTGGGTACATGTAATGATCAGAGGTCCAAGTGGGATCTTTAATAATAATGAAACCACAATTATGTCAGTAAAAACAAACTATTAATTATCTGTACAATATTTTTTCAAAGATTGATGTTAGATCTAATATCGTTTCCTCAAGGGACCTCTCATTTAAGGCCCTCTAGTTTCCCTAACTTCACACGGGTAAGCCCTAGTGCCTGCTAGGTAAAAGGTGCTCAATAAATATTTGTTGAATATGAATAAAGAAAGCTATTTCACATAGGACTTTTCAGTGAAATTAATTTATTATCATTTGTTTTTGAAGTTTTTTTTTCTGGCATTAAAAATACTTTTGGAATGTAGATGTACCACTGTCTCTCATTTTGGTTAATTTAGACATAATTTATCCTTTTATTAACATGGTTGTTTATTGATATGGTTGTTTATGCTAATCTGGAAATCTTTCTTGACCTTGGGGACTTGAGAACTATATAACTGAATTGAATAAATAATAACTGAAGGCTCAGTTTTGACTAGAAGTTATCCTAGGATATTAAACTTCAATATTCGCTTCTCATTCCTCATTGTCCTTTCTTTGTACCAATGCTCAGAAAACAAACTTTTTAGAGTCAGTGTATAAAATCACAATTCACAGCAGCATGGAGAATATTTTTAAGTTTATGAGAGAAGGAAGGTATGATATGAGGCTATTTCTGCTAAGGATAGGGTATGGTATTTCGATAAAAAATATTAAAACAGTTGTTCAAAGAGTAAAGGCAAGATGAGAAAAGATACTATGTTCTCCAAACAATTTGACTAAAGTATGACCAAGAAACATCCATGTGAGCAGTTATGAGGTGATAGGGCCCAACTCTCATGGGAGAAACCATGAGAATGTCTTTAGCTACAGGTTGTTTTACTAAAGGATGAAATAAACATGATCTAGATAGCTGAGAGTTTCTTTTAAACCACCTAACTCAGAAAGAGCAAGCTGGAAGCCACACAGATTATGACACCAACCTGACAGTTTAAAAAATATACAATTAAGTGGCATGTAGAGGAGGCAATAGTAGGATCAGAGGAGAAAGATTTACTGTTGCTAACTAGCTGCCTGATATCAAGAAAGTTATCACCTTTCTTGGCCTATTTTCTTACTTAGGTTGGAATATCTAATTTCCAAGGTTTCTTCTAGCTTGAAAAATGTCATTATTCTAAGATTTCTGTTATTAGAGAAGGCTTAGACAGGGGTAGCATAATTTCTTGATTTGTGTGCTATTAAGGGAAGGCATAGGATAAATTCAGAAGAATCCAAATGATGTACTTCTTCAGAAGAAAAAGCTCAGATAAAAGATGAAGCCATTATAATGACTTTCCAGTCATCAAGTGAAGTGCCCTCAGGAGAACAGCACACTTGAACTCTGATGGTTGTCAAAAATGGAATGTTTCAGACTGCACTAGTTTATACTTTTATGTTTTTAGACTATCCTAACAAAGTGGCAATATCTGAAGATATTAGATCGGGTACATATATCTATGGCGATCCTTCTGTGTAAATATATATATATATGTGTGTATACATATGTATTTATATGTGTATGTGTATGTAATGCATGTATATGTGCACATGTGTATGCATGTGTGTCTGTATGTATGTGTATATAAATATAATAGCCAGGAAAGAAAGATCTTCAGACACAAAGAACTGAGAGGGACCCCAGAGGCAGGAATTCAGTATGCCAGTGATGGGTAGAGGCTTGAAGCCTGACTTAAGACCTGTTGGAGGAAAGGATTAAGACAGACCCCTACCACTGTGAGACCCTTGGAGGGCTACCACCTCAGTGGAAGAAGGTCCCTAAAAATCTTCTCCCCTAGCAGAAGCCTATCCTTGCTTTAGCTCTAGGAGAAAATAAAGGTTTCTCATGAGAATTTGAAATCTCTGGCTTGTTTAAGGACTTGGATTTATATTAATCACATGGTGAGGAAAATCATAAACTGAGAAATGAAGATTCAAAAGTTGGTTCTAGGGGGTGATGCCTCAGGGGTACCTGACAGAAACTAATGTCAAACCATTCTGAAGAGACTGTTCAACTCAGGCTATAAAAAACTTCCTCAAAAAAGCAAGACTCACTAAGATAAACTCCTAATAAAAAATTACAGCAAACAAGGAAATGGCCCACAATGAGACAGAGTTAACAGAGGTAACAAACAATGGGATTTTAAGCTCAAGAATGTGAGATAACAGAATAGCAATCATAAAGTAAAATATAAATTGTTTAAAAAGAATAAAAGCATAATAGACTATATACAAACCATAAGACATTTGAAGAACAGGTAGCTATAAAAAATACAAATAGACTTTCCATAACAGGATGAGTCATGGTATGAGTTTAATGAATTAAATAGATTAGACACAGCGGAAGACTGTAAAGTGAGCTGGAAGATAAACCTGAGGAAACTACCCAGAAAAATAGGAACATTTATATTCTTTACATAGAGTATCTTATGAATTATTTGAACCTTAGGATGCCTTTCAGAAGATGAAGCAGTAAAGTTCACTATTTGAGCCAGCATGTGTAAGAAGCACTAGAACTGTATGTGCAATATGGCAGCCATCAGCCCCACGTTACTACTGAGCACTTAGAATGTGGTGTGACTGAGAAACTGAATTTCACATTATATTTACTTTAAATTACTTCAAATTAAAGAAACTTATAATTGATTCAGTTATTAGAAAACTCTTAGGTATGTTTGGAACAACTTGGGCATGTAAGTCTACTTTGTATGACACAGATCAAGGATTTGATGAAAATTTAGTGTCTGAATTGAGATGTGCTGTTAAGTGTAAAATATACACCAGATTTCAGATTTAGTATGAGAAAAGGAAAATATTAATTTTAAATATAATTGAGTGTTGAAATACTTTGAATGTTATATAAAATATATTATTAAAATTAATATCCTCTGGGTTTCTTAAAAATGTGGCCATTAGAAAATTTACAATTACATACAAGGCTCAGATATTCTATTAGATAGCACTATACTAGAACATATACTTAAGCCTAAATTGTTTGAGATTCAAGTCCTTCAGATCTCAAATGCTGATGGTTGGAGTGTGGATGGTGGGAGCTAAATAATTAATTTGAAGACAGTTATTGCAATTATAGAAAGCCGAACATGCAAAGGAGTTCTCTTTGTCACTAAAAATAAAAGCACTCTAAGGACTCTGGCTGCACGTCGCGACTTCTTTTCCCTTAAGTTCCAGATAATATTGCAATGTTTAGGTTAAGAAAGTTGTTTCTACAATTATTAAAGTGGCTATGAACATGAAGGTGTACATTTAATGTGAAATGTATATACATATATTCAACATACATACACACATGCACATGTGTATATATTTTTGTTTAGCTAAATTTCTGAGTTTACATGTACCAAATAGTGTGATTTCTGAAATATTTAAGATAAGCTCAGACCCTACTTCACTGATTCTCATCCTTAGTGTGCATATCATCTGGGGACCTTGCTAGATTCTAATCTTTTGTTAGCTCATTCATTTTATTTACTCATTGAGCAAATAAAAATCGGTAACATGAATTTTGAGCCAAGGGCTGTGATAGAACCTTCTTTCTATTGATTAGATCTTTTCTTCTCGGGTCCCTTAGAACTTTGCCTAGTTTATACAGTATTTAATCAGTTATTTTATAATCTACTAATAAAGAGTACTGCCCATTAAACTATTACACAGCATTGATTTGAAGATGTAGCTCTATTTCAGAGATGTCGAAATGTAAAAACTATGCATCTTTGATGAAATACAGTATCAGTGTTCCATAGATCTCACTTTGAGACCCAAAATTTTACACTACAGATGGATATATTGATTGGATGCTACTTCACACTTCCCTTCCCCATACCTGGATTCATTATGGCTCCAACTAACCTCTACTTTCTTCTGAATTCTCTTCCTCAATAAGTGACACCATTTCCAGGTGATTCTGCTTCAGTTGGTTCTCAGTCCACATTCTGAGAAACTGTTCTTCAAGGAGAGTCTCTATAATTGTTGCTATCGACCAGCCTCACAATACATCCACAAGCATCACTCTATATTTTTCTATTTAGAGAAGTGCCTGTTTGATGCTGCTCCCTATTCCTTATCTTAAAATTGTCTCTTTGTTTAAGACAAAATATTCCCAGCTTGTGCTTCAATATTTAAATATTTAAATATTCATTCAATTAAACCTTTAATAAAGCATCACTTTTAGTCTAACTTTTAGGAAGGAAATGTGTGCTGGGTATGAACAAAAAGGCTGCAGTAAGGAAAAGGAGTTAGTTGGTAACCACTTAATTCCAGTAACAACATCATCTTGAGACTTTTTTGTGCTGGAAGAGAAACACATTCATTTGTGTACTCTAAAATGAGTGCCATCATAACTCAGTGCCACCCACCACTGAGTGAATATAAAATGTGTTAATGTGTATGCTCTGAGGGCAATGTCCTGTATTTTTATTATTTAATTAGAATAAACCCATTAATACACCATACTCACCTCTAAAGCATCATCGCTCCATAAAATCAAAATGACCCATTTAAAATCCATAAATGCTTTAACTTGGTGTCTCAACAGACTTGAAAGGAGACTAAGAATGAAAATTTTCATAACACTTTTTACAAAAATGCTTTATTAAAAAATATTTTTTTTTAAAAAAGAGACAACTTTTATATTTAGTTGCTTAGTTTAGAAACAGTCAAAAACACAATAAAATAAACTCAGATTTAGAAATTATGATTTGTAGCATACATAACACTGGTGATGAATAAGATAGTTTAAATATATGATTAATTCTTTTATTATTAATCAAATGTGATTAATTCACATTCGTTAAACCCAGTGGTTGGGACTAAAGAAAAAGTCTTATCTGAATTCTTTCCTCTTCAGGAAATGGCAGCCACCTTTCCTGGCAAGATACAGAAATGGCAGCAGGTAGGAAGTGTATTCTTATTTCTTTGAGTGCCTCTGTGTCCAAAAATATAGCTCTACCACTTCTATTGTTTTTTTTTTATTTTCTGCTTTGAAATTTATTAATATGTGGCTATAGCACCTAGTTATCTATACTAGGCTCTAAAAAAAAATTTTTTTTTAATTTTTAAAATAGATGTCCTTAAGGACTGCAGCATGAACTGCATGGGACTCAGAGCTTAGGATATGAACACTCAACATGATTTTGGTCTGCAAATCAGCACTCTGAGTAGCTATGAACCAATCTTTTTAGCATGGTACTGAAACATTTCAAACCATATTCAAACATCTGATACAGATTTGTAATAAAACTGGAGAAATGGCTTGTCAAACTAAAGTGTTGTTAGCTACTATATTCAAGAGGCTATCTTGATTTCACAATCTGAAGTTAAAAAAAAATAAATAAATTATTTATTTTTTGTAACTAACCAGTCACTGCTTCTCAAACTGGGGAACCCTAGTCATTTTCTTGGATTGTCAATTTTACTCAAAGATTTGGAAAGAAGTTTAAAATTTTCCCAATCTTAAAAAGTTCTGTCAAATATATCCACAAGCCAAATCAGAATAATTTTAAAGAGAAAACATACAACTTCAAAGAAATTACAAGTTGATATTGTGAACTATGTCCTCATACCCCATCTCCTATGAGGAGCATTTCAGCAGTAACATCTGTGAGGCAACAGCCTAAGAGACCCTGATTTCTGAAAGTGTAGCCAGGTCCTTACTGACAGTAAATACAAATAAAATTCAAAGTCTTGACTCATTCTCATGAGTTCCATCTTCAAAAATAACATAATTCTCTGATTATAAATAGTCCTGGACTATACTGATCAGGAAGAAAGTCAAGGAAAGAACTCTGGACTGATTTGTATTTTACATTGTTTAATCGTTAGAGGAATGCTGCAGTCTGAGAAGATTGCTGGCTTACAACTAAAAATATACAACATGTGTCATAAAAACAGTGAAACTCCTGAATCCTAAAGATTAGAACTTGACCCACTGGAAATAAAGGAAGCAGTAACTGCGGGTGGTGTTATCCTTTTTTCAGAGTCACATTAAATTCCTGTGACTTCTTTTTTGTTGAAGAGGTAAATAAATGCATGGTACCTTTCTTGGTTACTTGTCATTAGTTATATTATCTCCTTTAGAACCCCAAATCCACTAAGAATTCTTTCTTGACTCCAAAAGGGTTCCTTTCAGTATGCCATGAGGGTAAGCCCAGACTGCCTGCCAACAGTAACCACTTGTCAAATAGAAAGTCAATGGTCATTCTCTGTACAAATAATATCCATAAAGAACAAAACAGTTGCCAATGAAATTATATGAGCCAAATTTACAAAGTTTCTTTTATAAACAAGGTGTCAACTTTATAAGGCCATGTAAGGAAATGATAATCTGTAAATTAAGTTGCCATCCAACACATTTAATAATTAAATATCATTAAATATGATACTGGATCAAAAATGATCCTAGATAGTTTAAGGATTAATCTCATTAATCCCACAATTTAATGAGACCATCCCAACCACAGGTTATGACTTTAGATGTTTCATGAGGATGCCACACAGCACCTATACACACTTTTTCATGAGCTTTAAACCGACTGTACAGTTTTGTGGTCTTCCAGTCCCAGATGTTTAATTTTCCATTTCCATCTCCTGAAATCACATAGCTACAATGAGAAGAAAAATAAATTTCAATTATTCGAACACCTTAAATTGGTAAAGTGGATGAGGAACAGTTTATTTTTTTTACCTTAACGGAAAAAACCAATATGAATATACAAAACTCAGTGAGAAGAGTAAAGTAGAATATAAAGCAGTCTATAATTTAAACGTCTACCAAAAATCATCCCCAATGAGCACTAATCTAAGAGTAAAAAATTATTTTTAACTTGGAAGCCTGGGAGCTCCAAGGGTCACAATGAATGCGGTATCACAATCACTATCCAGACATTCAGAAACAAGTAGGAGAACCAATTTCACACAAAGCCAGCAAACACGTTTAGACCCCTTCTACTGTAGTCCATTCTACCACATTCATAATTACTTTTGGCTCCAACATCTTTTGAATATGCCTAAAATTGACTCACATGTAGGAGTCTAATGCCCAATTACCAGGCTAAACAGATAAGGTTACAGAGATTTCTGAATTATTTATACCTATATATTTTAGCTAAGAATGGGGGAATGAATATAGAGTTTCACTCTTAGAAAGACTCCAGGCTTCATAAATCTAGTATGACCTAGAAATTTTCAGAAGCTGGGTTTGAGATTTCAGCACAGAAAAGCTGTAGTGAAGTTGTTAACTTCAACAATGCAACACAGAATTAATTCTTCTGTGTTCATTCAGTCACAGCAATGCAGTGATAATAGTCCTCCAAGCCTTGCTTATTAGAAAAGCAGAGAGAAAATAAGG
Source organism: Pteropus vampyrus (assembly GCF_000151845.1). Classification (NCBI taxonomy): domain Eukaryota; kingdom Metazoa; phylum Chordata; class Mammalia; order Chiroptera; family Pteropodidae; genus Pteropus; species Pteropus vampyrus. The sequence goes on from NW_011888882.1 coordinate 5,487,663, forward strand.
CATTGCCTATATAGATAGGGATTTGTTATGTGGTTAAAGGGCACAGGACTAAGCAATATAAAGAGATATACTAAAAAACTTTAAAAAAGTAAAAGATAGTTTTTGTAATTGTTCTTGCCCCTTTATTTGGCATTTTGACAATCTGCATAGTGCTCATACAATTACATATGTGAAAGTGATATGTGAAGTATTATTATTTATACAACTGTAGTTTATATCATCATATTTGAATATGAGAATACATGAGAAGATTTAAACTCACCTCATATCTGGTGAAAAGTCCACTTGACAAGCATAACCTGCTACCATATGGCCTTTAAAAATTTTTTTCTTATTTAATCTAAATCTGTTCTGTGCTCCAAAAATCAAGATTTGGTTGTCCATTGACTGGCATGCTAGCCATTTCCCTGTAAATTCAATAAATGAAATATTTTAGAGAAAAACTGAAATTTAAAAAAGATTTTTTATTTTAAATACATTCAGTCATTAATATTCTTTTGTTCCCGACTACTTTATAATAGTAGGAAAATAAATTTACCATATCATCTATAAAGTATTACAAATTTGTCACTGGCAAGAGGTATTTATACATATATAGGACTACAAAATCTATTACTTTATAATTGAGCACTCTTCATATAAAATTTTTTTAAAATAAGGATATACAGAAATTCTGAGTTTAGCATTAATAGAACTGAACTAAAATTTTATGAAATGAAATTGATATGTAGTAAGTATAGACAATACAACCATGGGAAGGAAAGACTTATCTATGTTAATTATAGGAAAAAGAAAGATCAATTTTAAGTGAGGAAACCCAGGATTATTAACTAAAACTATATGTAAAAAAGATATGATTAAAAGAATTTCAGTAACTGTTGCCGAAAGGCCAGACTGCTTTTATCCACCCAGGATTCACCAAAGCCCATAGAGCTTAAACTGCAGTGTCTTCTCGCATCCTGTATACCTGCAGACATTATTAACTAAGGGAATGACATGAACAATGCCCACAGTCTGAGCTGGTAAGTGGCCTTGTTAAAGATGAGTACAACACTTGTGAAGAATAGTTTAAATATACAGAACATGAAATGTAGATGCAGTGACAAATGTGACAAAGTATACAACATGGTGATTTATCAAAATAGGACCTAGTTAGGTTGTCTTCTCATAAAAATCATATGGCGTTAGACAAAAATGATCACTGATTTGCCTGTGGCAGATGTCTCAATGGAAGAGAGAACTATTTATTATCTGTTCTTCTTTGCTCTACACTCATAGCAGCTATGTGAGTTAACTGTGGCTTTGATGACAATGTTGCCCAAACATCAGATCCTCCACTTTAATACCCTCATGCAGAGCTATAATTATATCAGTATACTGCCAGCACATCTGCAGTACAAATTACCTTGCACTTAAAAGGCAACGCATTACGGAACAGAAAACAGTATTAAATAGATTTACTCTTTTTATTTTTGCCTGAGAAAATCTTTTATAGTGAGTTGCTAAGGTGTTCTCATTATGGGGAACCAGACCAAATTTTTCTCTCCCCTAAAAGAAAAAGAGCTCAAAATAAATCACTAATGAGTTGTTGGACATGATTCTATTGGAAGGGGATTAAGAAAAAAACAACAAAAACCCTGATTCTTAGATGGAAATCAGATAATTAGTCAACATTAAGTTGTAAATCATTATTTCTTTTATTTTTATTAAAAAAAAAAAGAGAGAGACTGGGTAAAAAAATATGAAAAAAATAATTATTTCTAATAAGGAGAAGATTTCCTTACATAGGTATGGCACAGCGACAGGCTTCCTATAGGAGGGAATGGCCAAGATTCTTTTAAACAGAAACCACACCATGTCTTAGAAAGCTCACTTAAAACACACATTCTATTTACTAACTCACCATTTGGAGACAAGGTCACTGCGGGCATAGAGTGCATACTGGGTTCTGCGATATACTTGAAATCCACAGGGATATCCCTAAAAATTAAAAATAGTATATAGAATAAGTAATCTTAAAAAGAATCTTTAGAAGAACTCTCTCTGAAACAAAAGAGATACTCTTGAAATGATATATTAAATAAACCTTTCAGGAAACTTCCTGGGGGAAGGAAAATCACAAAACGACATTCTATTGCTTAACATACATCTTTTACTTCACAAATGCCTTTCTGTGATAATTATAACAGTGTCAATGATTTAGTTTTTTAACTCTATTTGATTTAAACTTTGGCCTTTATGTTAAAAAAAATCTTACTAAAAGTTCTTTAATAATGAGCTCATCTAAAAATGTATCATGGTAGGCAGAAGCAGGATGTCTGAGGCATGCCTATAGGGAAACATTCCTATTTTATCTGCCAGGCAACCTTAACTTACTCTGCAAGCAGGTTGAGCTGTTTCCAGATATGATGAGACTTCAGGATGGGTAAGGGAGATTAAGTGCTTGGTACCTGGAAATCTTCTATTTTCAGTTGACATGAAAAATATTCCAAATATGTATGATGCAGGAGAAAAAGCATTAAATCAGAAGTTCAAAGTGCCTTTTCAGTTTTAATAGTCTCCATGATAAAAATTTCTTTAGTAACTTTGAAGGATTTTGGTCTTGTTGCTTTTCATAACAGACCTGAAATGTTTTTTTACAAAATAATGTGTGGGACATGTAATCTGATGTAATCTCAAAATATAAAAGAGCACTTTTAATTTCAAACCATGATTCAAGTTCCAAGACTTTGATTAAATGGAAAATAATAATGACAATGATTTGCCTTTAAGTAAGGATTTTCTCTATCCATCTATGTATCCATCCAGAAGAAGAAGCAAATCATTAGGAAAAATATTCTATCAGGGTCTTGGTTAAAGACAAACATTTTCAGGCATAACATAGGGAACGTTATCATTTATCAAATCTACAACGCTTTACACATTTAAGATATCAGAATGACCCAAATGTATTGAAAAGAGACTCAATCTGAAAAAGATTCAACTGTTTTTCCCTCCCCATATTTATTATTAGTGGCTAACATAAATACATTTTCTAAATTAAACTACCCATAGTCCAGGTTCATATCAAATTGTTTTACTAAAAATAAACAAAAAAAATTTAAACAGATCCTTTATTTCAAGGGATCTTGGTACAATGAGCTCTAGAACTAGACATGAATTTGAACAACCTGTGAACTTCATTATTGCTAGTAAAAATGTCTGCTAGGCACAGTCGTATTTAATAAACACAACACTTTTCTAATTAGAAACTATAATTTAGTATAATGAGTTGTAACTTATGTCTTACAAATAATCTTCAGTCTGGAAATGAAATAATTGAAAAAACGCTAATAAAAATCTATGAAAATTTAAAACTAAAAGATAAACAATAATAACAACCTCTGTAAAATTTTCTTTTAAAAATATTTTAACAAAATAAATACCATTGGGAGAAAACATGTCCATGACATCTAAGAGTTTAGCCAATTAGAAAGTTTCCTTTCATTTGTGTATCATTGTGCTACTCTAAGCAGGTAAAGGATATAAAAGTTTGACAAATAGCACTTGTCTGAAGGTCCCAGAGATGATAATTTTCCTACTGTTGGAGTCAGTTCTTATTTTGAGGTGGTCAGGGCCTCCCTTACTCTCCCTAGCTTCATGGCAAGCAAGCTGCCAGGATCACCAGTAACTGATTTCAGGGTCGGTTTTATGTAGTGAAGACAGTTCCAGGGATGCTGAGGTAGTTTTGCTTCTATTTGTCTTCATAGCAAGACTGATCCTCACATTTATTACTTTTTGACTAATCAATCTAGATACAAGTTCTCTTCTCTCCCCACCAACCCTTCATTTATCTAACTATCCATCCATATGATTGGATGTTTTATGGAAGCCTCATGTTATCTACAAAGCAAAATCCTGGAATAAAAACACAAAGGATAAAGTGAAAAGAATCAAAGCATAACACTACAGAAAATCGTCAAGTCACAAAAGAAGAGAGAAGAAACAAAGGAACTATACAACAACCAGAAAACAATGAATGAAATGGCAACAGTAAATCCATATCTATCAGTAATTACTTTAATGTAAATGGACTAAATTTTCCAAAAGCCATAGAGTGGCCGAATGGATAAAAACAACAACAAGAACCAACTCTATGCTGCCTACAAGAGAACTAATTCACATAGAATGAAAATGAAGGGATAAAGATATTCCATTAAAAAGGAAATCAAAAGAAAGCAGGGATAGCTATAGTTATATCAGACAAAACAGACTTTAAGCCATGTTCATGAATAGAAAGAATTAATAGCATTAAAATGTCCATATTAGCCAAAGCAATTTACAGAATCGATGCAATACACACCAAAATCCGAATGACATGTTTCACTGAAATAGAACAAACAATCCTTAAATTCGTATGGGACCACAAAGACTCTAAAGCAATCCTGAGAAAGGAGAACAAAGCAGGAAGCATCACAATTCCTGATTTCAAACTATATTACAAGCTATAGTCATTAAAACAGCATGGTATTGGCATAAAAACAGACACACAGATCAAATGGAATAGAGAGCCTAGAAATAAACCCTTGCATAGATGGTCAATTAATTTTCAACAAAGGAGCCAAGATTATACAATGCGGAAAGGACAGTCTCTTCAATAATGGTATTTGGAAAACTTGATATCTACATGCAAAAGAATGAAACTGAACCCCTATCTTATACCATACACAGAAATCAATTCGAAATGGATTAAAGACCTGAACATAAGACCTGAAACTATGCAACTCCTGAAAGAAACATAGGGGATAAGCTCCCTGACATTGGTCTTGGCAATGACTTTTTGCATGACACCTTAAAAAGGCAACAAAAGCCAAAATAAACAAGTGGGACTACCTCAAAGTAAAAAGCTTCCATACAGCAAAGGAAATCAAAGACAAAATGAAAAGGTAACTAGGAAATGGGAGAAAATATCTGCAAACCACATTTCTGATAAAGGGTCAATATCCAAAATATATAAGGAACTCATAAAATGAATAGCAAAAAAACCACATAACCCAATTAAAAAATGTGCAAAAGACCTGAATAGACATTTTCCTACGGA